>NC_050460.1:63314774-63611966 GCF_903995425.1 Onychomys torridus | reverse complement strand
AGCACAGAGAGATGGCTCAGTTTGCAAAGTGCTTGCCACAAAAGCATGAGGACTTGAATTTGGTCCCCAGAGCTGATATTTAAAAGAGCCAGGCAGGTGGCATGCGTCTGTAATTTCAGTGTTGAGCAGGCAGAGACAGGCAGAGCTCTGGGTCTTACTGGCCCAGTCAACCTAGACCACTTAGTGAATTCCAGGCCAGTGAGAGACCCTGTCTCAAAAAAACAAGGAGGGGAGTGTCTGAGGGGGAAGAATTCCCAACTAAAAGCACACACATGCACCTGCACACACCACACACCACACACACACACACAACACACACACACACACACGAATGCATATATACATACCCAAAAATCATCCATCATCAAAAAACACTAATAAATCATTAATACACTTGAAAAGACATTTAAACTGACTCATAAGAACAGAAACAATAAACCAATATATCCTGAAACTTATCTGAAAGAGATATCCTTTTCTATCTAAGGCTGCCAATGATTTTAACACAGCACATGGTCAGAGTGTGGGAAAGATATTATTGGTAAGCAGAAATTGATGAAACTTCTTCAAAGAACCATTTGGCAATAATTACACAGTCTCCGACCCAGCACTTCTGCTTCTGGGAATTCACCCAGCCAAAAAAGTCCCTGATGCCAAGGGGGTGGTGATGAAAACATAGCTTAATGCCGCATCACCGTTAATGAATACAAAGGACAAGTAAGTAAAAGATAGTACCTTCCACCAGGCAGTGGGTGGCACACGCCTTTAATCTCAGCATGAGGGAGACAGAGGAGGCAGATCTCTGTGAGTTCGAGGCCAGCCTGGTCTACAGGGTGAGTTCCAGGACAGCCAGGGCTACACAGAGAAATTTTGTCTTGAAAAAACAAACTAAACAAACAAACAAAAAGATGGTACCTTCCTCTCTGGAATTCTGCGGTGTGTGTGTGTGTGTGTGTGTGTGTGTGTGTGGTGTGTTGTGACAGAGAGAGAGGAGAGAGAGGGAGAGAGAGAGAGAGAGAGAGAGTCTCGGGCTGTCCCTGAACACACACCTTGCCCTCCTGACCCTCTTGCCTCCCACCTCCCAAGTGCTGGATCACAGGCTTGCACCATCACAGAGGAAGAGGAGGCAACCATGGTTCTCCTCTGCCACCTTCTTTTTCTTTCCTTAAAAAAAATATACTTATTTATTTTTGTGAGTATGGGTGGTTTGCCACACACTGCTTGTGTACCATTTGCATGCCTGGTAACTGTGGAGGCCAGAAGGATGCTTGAATGCCCTGGAACTGGATTTAGAGACAGCCATGAGGAACCTGGGGCCTCTGGAAGCGAGTCTTTACACCACAGAGCTATAGCTCCAACCCCCTCTGTATCTTTTTAATGAGGTGAATTCCAGTGATAAAGAGCAAACATTCTCTCCATCCTCCATTACACAATTTCCCTTCCCCTCTGATGTGGAGTAGGTATGAGGGATACATTTCCCAGCCTCCCTTGCAGCTAGGTGTGAGCCCATCTTCTGGCTAATGAGAGAAGAAAAGAAGTTAAAGGAATTGTCCTTAAAAAGAAACTATCTCTCTCTCTCTCTCTCTCTCTCTCTCTCTCAATCATCTTTCTGCTAGATGAATGCAGATGTGATGGCAGGAGCCCAGATGCCATGTTGGGTCATGTTGAAGACAGCCTGACAAATTGAGAGGGAACCTGGGTCTCTGATAACTGTAGAGTCCTGTGCGAATATGTACCTCTGGACTTTACTGGAGAAAGATAGGAAAGCCGAATTTTGCACGGATGCTATTGTATGTTTTCTGTCACTTGCACCCAAACCTGTTTCCACCCATCCACCCCACCTGTGGGGCATTTTCTTCATTAATAATTGATGTGGGAAGGGTCCAGCCTACAGTGGGCGGAGCCACCCAAGGCAGGTGGTCTTGGATGATATAAGACAGGAGACAGCAAGCCAGGAGGAGTAAGCCAGCGAGCAGAGTTCCTCCAGCCTCTGCCTCAGCTTCTGCCCCCCCCCTCCCATTCCTGGCCTGACTTCTCTTCATGAGGACTGTGATGGGGACAGGTAAGATGCACACACCCTTCCCCACTCAAACTGCTTTTGGTCCTGAGGTTTTATCACAATAGAAAGCAAACTAAAGCCATGTATGGTGGTGCACACCTTTTATCCCAGCATTTGGGGGCCAGAGTCAGGCAGATCTTTTGAGTTTGAGGCCAGCCTGGTCTACATAGTGAGTTTCAAGACCCCCAGGTCTACATAAAGAGACAGTGTTTCAAAAAGGAAGAAAAGAAATTAAACAATGTGTGTGTACATCTAGACACAGGGTGTTACTATGTAGCCCAGGCTGTCCTGGAACTCAAGTCCCCTAATCCTTTTCCCTCAGCCTCCTGAGAGCTGGAATTGCAGGCATGCACCATCCTATTGGATGAATTTTTTGTTTTGTTTTGTTTTTAAGGTTTATTTTTATTTTATGTGTATGAGTGTGTGCCTGCAGGTTTATATGTGTACCACATGGATGCAGTAGCCTTGGTAGCCAGAAGAGGGCATCAGATTCCCTTGGAACTGGAGTTACAGGTGATTGTGAGTCCCCATGTGGGTGCTGGGAACCAAACCCTGGTCCTCCAGAAGAGCAGCCAGTGCTCTTAATTGCTCAGCCATCTCTCCAGCCCTGAGTTTTAATTTTGTTTTGTTTTGTTTTGTTTTTGTTTTCTTTTGAGGCAAGGTTTCTCTGTGCAGTCTTGACTATCCTGGAATTCACTTTGTAGACCAGGCTGACCTTGAACTCACAGAGATCCACCTGCCTCAGCCTCCCCAGTGCTGGGATTAAAGGCATTCGCCACTGCCGCCCGGTTTTCTCCTTCTTTCTTGTTCTATGTTCTTTTAGCAACATGAGACAGCAACACTCAATAAATATAGGTCCTGCCTTGAATATTTCTATTTCGATGGGCAGGACCCTCAAATCAATGCACTGGGGGCTGCAGGCAGGTGGATCTCTGTGAGTTCAGGTCAGCTGGTCACAAAGTGAATCCAGGAAGTCAAGACTGCACAGAGAAACCTTTGCCTCAAAGAAAACAAAACAAAACAAAACAAAAAAATTAAAAACTCCAGGCTGGAGAGGATGGCTGAGCAATTAAGAAGCACTGGCTGCTCTTTCTGGAGGACCAGGCGTTTGGTTCCCCCAGCACCCACAGGACTCACAATCCCTGTAAACTTTCCCAGTATCCAAGGGAAATCTGATGCCTTTCTGGCTACCAAGGCTACTGCATACCAATGTGGTACACATATAAACCTGCAGGCACAACACCTTCATAACACATAAATAAAAAATAAACCTTAAAAACAAAACCCAAAACAAAAAATTCATCCAATAGGATGGTGCATGCCGTGCAATCCAGCTCTCAGGAGGGCGAGGGAAAAGGATTTAGGCGGACTTGAGTTCCAGGACAGCCTGGGCTACATAGTAACACCCTGTGTCTAGATGTACACCACACATTGTTTAATTTTCTTTTCTTTCCTTTTTTTTGAAACACTGTCTCTTTATGTAGACCTGGGGGTCTTGAAACTCACTATGTAGACCAGGCTGGCCTCAAACTCAAAAGATCTGCCTGACTTCTGGCCCCCAAATGCTGGGAATAAAAGGTGTGCACCCACCATACATGGCTTTTAGTTTGCCTTTCTATTTGTGATAAACCTCACGACCAAAAGCAGTTTTTGAGTGGGGAAGGGTGTGTTGCATCTTTACCTGTCCCCACACAGTCCTCCATGAAGAAGTCAGGCCAGGAATGGGAGGGGGGGGGCAGAAAGCTGAGGCAGAGGCTGGAGGAACTCTGCTCGCTGGCTTTACTCCTTCCTGGCTTGCTGTCTCCTGTCTTATATCATCCAAGACCACCTTGCCTTGGGGTGGCTCCGCCCACGTAGGGCTGGGACCCTTCCCACATCAAATTATTAATGAAGAAAATGCCCACAGGTGGGGTGGAATGGGTTGGCAACAGCGTTTGCGGGTGCAAAGTGTGCCTGCCATACAGCACAGGATTGTCTCATGCCCTGTGTCCCTTGTACCTGGAACAGCTTGCCTGCTACTGTGCCTAGCCAGAGCTCTGCAGACTTAAGAAGATTAACTTCCTCCAAAGGGAACCTGCCAGAACCTTCTGCTCTGGCCACACCCGGTTCCCTGAGTTCCCAAGGCCTTAGGTTGATACGGTTTTATGCATCTTTTCCAAGCTATCCAGAGGTCTTAAGGAGAACAACCAATCAGTATCCATGTCTCTAGAGACCTGTGGGTCATGACCTCTGGGAGTTGAACAACCCTTTCACAAGGGTCACATATCAGATATCCTACATATCACACTTTTTTTTTTCCTTTGTGTAGTTTTGGTGCCTGTCCTAGATCTCCCTCTGTAGACCAAGCTGGCCTCGAAATCACAGAGATCCTCCTGGCTCTGCCTCCCGAGTGCTGGGATTAAAGGCGTGCACCACCACTGCCCGGCATATCAGATATTTTCATTAAGATTCATAGCAATAGCAAAATTACAATTATGAAGTAGCAACAAAAAAAATAATTTTATGCTTGGGGGTCACCACAACCTGAGGAACTGTGTTAATGTCGCAGCATTAGGAAGGTTGAGAACCACTGCTCTAGGGTAAGACACAATGCCAGCTGCAGACAGTAGGTGCTTAATAAAGACATAGCTTTTGCAGTCTGGTCTTGGGGCACATACATGTTAAGTGCTGGGTAAGTGCCCTCTGAGTTCATGAGCCTGATGCTGGCAGAAGCTGGGGAAAGGTCGTCTGTGCTGGGGGACTGGGAAACGAGATGGCCCTGGAGAAAAGGCAGAAGGGGGCCAGCGAGATGGCCCAGTAGGTAAAGGGCTTGCCTCCAAAGCAGGCTGACCTGAGTTCAATCCTAGGGCCCATGTGATGGGAGGAAAGAGCTGACTCCCTTAAGCTGTCCTCTGACTGCCAGTTTGCACTATGATGCTTATGCACTTACACACACACACATACACACAAATACACACACACACATACACACATAAAATGTAATATTTTTAAAAGTAACTACAGACAGAGAGAGCTCTATAAACAGAAGTCTGAGTGAGCGAGGACGGGAAAAAGAGGAAGAAAAAGCTGCCCAGAACACAGTGTCCTCGAGAGAGCCACTGAGGACAGGAAGCCAGAAACCAGCACAGAGGCACCACACAAGGGCTATTTGGTGTCTCTACTCCATCCGCTGGGGTGGAAGAGAGTAGCATGGGAAGGCAATGTGGAGCTGTGATCATCTCCTCTCCTGGGGTGACAGGGCTCTGTGAAAGGCCATACACACCACCGGATATAGGACATCCTGGAAATTTCTTCATCTCTCAGCTCAGAAGAGCCCCATGACAGGAAACAAGGCACCTTGACCTTGAGTGAGCACCTCAGCTACCCTGGTCTGTTCCCCAAGCTGCAGGGTAGCCCTAACAGCCCTCGCAAAGGGGCAACAGGCTCAGGCTGAGTTAGGACAGGCAACAGCCAGGGCCAATGCCTAGATTCTTCCCAAAGCCCTGCTGTGGACAGTGCTAAGAAAGGCCATGCTACTGTGAGCTGGACAAAGTGGCTTAAGCCTGTGATCCCAGCACTCAGAAGACAGAGGCAGGAGGATGAAGAGTTTGTGGTTATCCTCAGCTACACAGAGAATTTAAGGCTACCCTGGGCTACAAGAGACCCTGTCTTATCAGGCCATTTGTCTCTGGCTATGAGGTAGGTAGTAATAGACGGCCCAAATGTCCCAAACTGGGAGATATGACAAGCAAGCCTGACACTCCAGATCCTCTACTGATGGTGTCATGAGGGCCATGCAAATGGATGGGTTTGAGCCTGTCCCACGGGCCAGTGTCATCAATAGTGCATGTAATACCACTGCTTGGGAGGCTGAGACAGGTTCAAGGCCAGCTGGGACATATAGCAAGACAGTGTCTATAAACAAACAAATAATATGTCCAGTTCCAATTTGCAGCTTTGATGGGGACTGTCAATGAGAGGCTCAGGTGGATCCCTACCCTCTACAGGCCCCCACCTCTGCCCATGCCCTGTGACTGCTGGTGGGGGGGGTGTAGCTGTCTCTGATGCTTGAACAGTCAAGACTTAGGGTGTAACCTCACTTATCCAGCTGGGTTCACAGTTATTCTTGAAGTACAAGAAATAAATATGGGCCGGGCGGTGGTGGCGCATGCCTTTAATCCCAGCACTAGGGAGGCAGAGGCAGGAGGATATCTGTGAGTTCGAGGTCAGCCTGGGCTACCGAGTGAGTTCCAGGAAAGGCGCAAAGCTACACAGAGAAACCTTGTCTCAGGAAAAAAAAAAAAAAAGAAAGAAAGAAAGAAGGAAGGAAGGAAGGAAGAAAGCAAGATGGGAAAGAGAGAGCAGGGAAGGAGTTAACCTCAAACACAGAAGCTGGAGAGGATAGAGGGATGAGGGGATGAGGAGAGGGGGGTAAAAGGGAGGGGGAGAGAGAGAGGAGAGGAAAGGAGAGAATATGAACTGGGGGCTTCCTGAACCCTTCTGGAGTTTGCCTTTCTCCCTCCAAGGTGAACTAACTGGGCTCCCCACCGCTCCATGGACTGTGGGGACTGGAGACTGATTCTGTGAGCCATGGGGACACAGTGGGGAGGTGGGCAGATGAGAGCCTGGACAGCAGGATAGCACTGCTGCAGAACAGTATAAATAAGAAACAGCCAGTGTAGGACTGGACAGAGGCCATTTGAAACACACGGTACATTCCGGCCCCAGTGTAACAAACTGTACCAGCCTTCCTGAGAGCTGGGAGCACTGCAGAGGGGTGGGAAGACAGCAGAGGAGCCTCCTCCTCCTCCCCTCCTCCTCCCACAGCCCTGGCACCACACAGAAAGCCCCTGTCCCTTTGGCAGCTACAGGAAGCTTACCATCCCTGCTTACACTCTGTACCCTGAGTTCCTCTCCCAGCTCCAGACAGGGGTGAGGGAATCAGAGGAGGGCGGTAAGAGGGTGGGACTTGGGGGGGGGGTGGGCAATGAGTGTGTGAACGGAGTGGGGGTGGATTGCCACCACAGCCCAGGTAACATCAGGGGAGGTGGCAAGCATCCTTCAGACAGGGACTCATTGTCACAGACAGCATGTGAGGGCTGCCGGGGGAGGTAACAGCGGAAGTGCCTTACCCAAGGTCACACAGCCAGCTGTTCTTGGGGTGGGACAGAGCTACCCAGAACTGGGCAGTGCTGGGCACTCTTGGGTGTAGGATTGTAGGAGTGGCAGGCCAGAGAACAGGCAGTACCCGAGGACTAAGGGTGGGGAGCCCACATTCAAGGCTGCCCCCACCATGCTCTGCTTTGCTATGAGTGGGCGAGGTTTGGGTACAGTCCCCTCTCCAACCTTCCCCCAAATCTCCCCCTTAAATAGCAAAGATCATATTTGTGAAATATTTAGCATGGAGGCTGTTTGGCGTGGATATCAACTAAAACGAGTCACCTCCACTCCTCCCCTCTTCTCCTACACACACACACACACACACACACACACACACACACACACCCCTGGGTATAGCACCTTCCGGGGATTTTTTTTTTTTTTTCATATCACCCCCTTGTTCCTTGGAGGCCTCTATAGCTGTTACATACTTCAGGTGCTTACCCCCTGTTGGTTCAGGGTACAGCTAGCCACACACACTGTGTGCTTGTGTCTTCAACGGGCTTACAAAACACCCAAGGGTATTTTGTGGGCCACAATCTGCAGTATCAGGCTTGGAGGGTGTGGAGTTGGGGTTGGGTGACCGAGGCTTTAGGGACTTCACTTCTGCTTCAAGGGCTTTCTAATCTGGTTAGAACTGGGTGAGTAAACAGATATCTAGAACAGGAGACAGGCCCCAGGCTGTTGAGCTTTGGGGATGGGTGTGGAGGGGGCGCACCTCAGCTGGGTGCCTGCTTCCCTAGCAGGATGAGGAGACAGAGGGCAGGCACCATGACAGACATGGCACAGAAACCTGGAGGTATGGGGAGAAGGGACAAGACAGGACCTTTGAAAATGTCTGTGGGGCTGGAGAGAGGGTTCAGGGTTAAGAATAGTTGTTGCTCTTGAAGAGGACCTGAGTTCGGTTCCCAGTGCCTACATGAGATGGGGACCACTACCTGTAACCCCTGCTCCTGGGGAATCTGACGCCCTCTTCTGGACTCAGCAGCTCCATACAGTGTGAGTGTGTGTGTGTGTGTGTGTGTGTGTGTGTGTGTGTGTGTATGCGCGCGCGCGCTCGCGCCTGTTCTCTCTCTTTCTCACACACAACACAGAAACACACACACAAACAGAAATAAAATATTAAAAAAGAAAGCATGTCTCACTTTTCATGACCTCCTTAGCGGGACCACCCCAGAGCGGTCCATGTCTAGGCGCTCAGGCTCAGCACACTGTCCCCTCTTGGAGGTGGTGTCTTTTCAGGATCGGCTCAGAGAAATGACGGTTCTCAGTAACACACCCGTGTTCGGGACTGAACAATAGGCAGAGGCTCTGGGGTCCTCTTGCGCCACCCTGCCCTTGCTCCACCACTCCCACTCGGCTCTCTCTTCTCTCAGAATCCTGCCAGGGGCTTCCCAAGCTTTCCAAAAGGGCCGGGCTTGGTTGAGGGCTCCGGGAATCCCTGGAGTCTCCGTGCTCCCGAGGTCTGTGACGGATCAAGGGTGAGGGGTGAGAAAGAGGGAGGTTCCTCCTAGGGATCGCTTGAATTGATCCCCTTCAAAGCGGGCTTCTGTCGTCACGTGACCACATTCCAGGTCTCCCAAGTCTGGGTCTGGCGTGCTTCCAACTACTGAGCGTTTGTGTGGAGGGTGGGAAGTGTGTGTTGGGGTGGGGTGGGGGGTTCGCAACACCTGCCCCAGCCCCCCCCAGCTGTTCTCATTCTCCATCCACTCGGGGGTAGGAGGGATGCACCCAGCCAGGGAGGGTAGATGCGTCTGGAGAGGTGCAAGTGAGTGCTCAGGGCTGCTGGGGCCCACCCTCCACGGGTGCGTTCTCAGAGTCCCCGCGGCCACGGGAGGCTGCGCCACAGCGCAAGCCGCGAGCACAAACAGGGCGAGGAGGCTGGTGTGAGCGCCTGGGCCCGCTGCCAGAGCGCTGGGGCTGGAACACAATGTCCCGGGCGAGAGCGGGCGGGCGGGCGCGAGCGAGAACAGCCTGACTCAGCAGCTGGGTAAGTGGGTGTGTTCGCCCGCTCCCCAGATCAACCGCTCCTGCAGCCTGCGGTCAGCAGCGGGCCCCGCGCAGGGAAGGAGGGCGCGGCGCTCCGGGACCTCCACACGGTCGGGTACAAAGACTCCTCGCCCCTGCAGGAAACCATCTCCGGGCTGGAGCATTGCCGCCGGCTCAACCCACCTGGGACGGGAGTATCCTCATGGCATCCAAACGTGCAGAGGATCACGGAGATGCTGGCTACGGGCCCCGTGGTCCCACCAAGCACCACCCACTCTGGACCGCCTCTGGAGGTCTCGAAGTGGCGTGTGACTGTTAGTTGCAGAGAAAGCTTTGGGGTTTGGGGGGTAAGGGGGCAAAGGAAGAGCATCCTAGAAGAATTAAGACAGAGTTCTGCCCTGTCCTTGGCTGACCCAGAGTGTTCAATGTCTCTTCCTGTCCCCCCTCCTTTCAAAACCACTGGGGCCCTGAAGATTTCCTCCCGGGAGGGAGGGAAGGAGAAGCAGGTGGCCTGGTCCTCTGAAGCCTGAGACTCTGCTTTTTAGCTGTCCCCACCCTCCCACCTGAAGCCACAGCAAAGGCCCACGAAACTGGCCACCCAGCCACAAAATTCCTCCTTCTTGCTTGCTGACTCTTGTGGTCTGGTGGGGCCATTGACAGCATGGCAGCAGGCCAGAGCCAGAGCCGGAGCGGGGTGGTTCCTGGGGGGGAGGGGGTTTGTTTAGTGCTCCAGCCTCCTGGGGTGTCTTCAAGGTACCCCGAGGGACACCCTGTGCCTGAAGAGTGCCAGGGCAGGCAGGGAGGGGCTCTGTCCTCTGCTGGATTCCAGGAAAGGTTTTGGCAGACAGCACAGGCCTGGGTTCCAGGGCCTTCCAGGCTGAAGTTTAGGGGAGGGACCCTAGACTGCTGAAGTACCTCACCTGGGCCTAGTGTCCCCGGGCCATCTGATTGCACCATCTGCATGCTCTGTAGCCAAAGGTGAGGGGATGTGTGCCAACGTGGATCCAGGCTAGGGACCACCTTTCAACACAACAATGCACATCCCGCACAGATGGTCACCCAGCTGACACTCAACACATACCCCAGCAGGGGAGACAACTTGACTGTCACCTATTCCAACCTACAACTAGGTCTGTCCCTGGTGCCCATGCGCAGGTGTAAGGGAAACTGTGATCTGGGCATGCTCAGAAGGCAGCTCACGGCCTCCAGACCTCTCCTCCAACTCTGGTTCCCGAGGAGACACTTGCCTTCATAGGACCTATAAGTGACTGACAACTGACCACAACATTCCTAGACCGTTGCCCACTGAGACCCGATCCCCCAAACTCCCTACAGTGGTAGATAGTTTTCAGGGGGCTGAGGATTGAATTGAGACTCTCACAGTACTAGGCAAGCACTTTGTCGCTGAGCTAAATCTCTACCCCAGTTGGTTAATTTCAGTTTTTAAAAATTAAATTACCGATCCCGGGCGGTGGTGGCTCATGCCTTTAATCCCAGCAGTCGAGAGGCAGAGCCAGGTGGATCTCTGTGAGTTCGAGGCCAGCCTGGGCTACCAAGTGAGTTCCAGGAAAAAGGCCCAAAGCTACACAGCGAAACCCTGTCTCGACAAACAAAACAAACAAAAATTAAATTACTGGTGTTCACAGTCTAGTGCTGCCTCTTGCTCACCCAGCTCCAGCCGAAGAGGAGGTTGGTAAGGACGGGCCATACCATGGCTCCTGCAAAGCAGACTGCCAATCCACAGGTGGTGAAGCACCCAGGAAACAACCAGCTACAAAAACCACTCGTGAGAGTGCGTCCTCTACCGGAGGGGTGAAGAAACCCATCGTTAGGACACTTCCCCCGAAATCAGACACTATCAGAAGTCCACCCAACTTCTGATTCGCAAGCTCCCCTTCCCGAATCTGGTGAGAGAAATTGCTGAGGACTTCAAAAGAGATCTGCCCTTCCAGAGTGCCGCCGCTATGGGTGCTTGCAGGAGGCAAGGCAGGCCTCTCTCCACGCCAAACATGTAGCAATCGTGCAAACAGGTATCCAGGCAGCGAGCTGCACACGCACAGAATGTGCTTGAAGAGTCCAGTATGAGGGGAAATGTTTCATTCTCAAAAAATCTTTTTTTTTCTTCTTCTTCTTCCTGTTACCAGTAGTTCTGAATGTTAGTTATCCATGGGGTCAAAAGGCACCTAAGTATATGATTGTGAGTGGAAAAATAAAGGACAGAAATCAGGTACTGGAAGTTTTTCCATTTTCATTTGTGTAGGAATTTTTAATACAAATGCAAGATGTAAAGCATTAGTGTTTCAGTGAACACATTTCAACAGTTCAACTTTATAACGGTTATTAATAAACCTAAAAATTTCTGGACAAAAAAATTAAATTACTGAGTCCTTCATAGTGGTGCATGCCTTTAGTCAAGGCATTCAGGAGGCAGAGGCAGGTGGATATCTGTGAGTTCCAAGCCAGCCCTGTCTACAGAGTGAGTTTCAGGATAGCCAAGGCTATACAGAGAAACCCTGTCTCAAAAACAACAAACTAACTAACTAACTAACTAACTAACTAACTAACTAAAACTAAACTAAAATTATTGTGTGTGTGCATGTATAGCCACAGGGCACATGCAGCAGTCCAAGGACAACTTTGTTATCTGTTCTCTTTTTATCCCGTGGGTCCCAGGGATCAAACTGAAGTCATCAGACTCTGGTCTTTACTGTGGAGCCATCTTGCTGGCTCCGGGCGGTTAACTTTTAATTGCTCTTTCTATCCACAGCCTAGATTTCCTCTGTCACCAAATACCAGATTCTTCACTTTGCTACTTACATTTAAAAAATGTTACTGTTTGCTCGTGACTTTTTCCAGTCCTTTCTCTCCAGCCCTACAGAGTCCACCTTTGGCCCAAATTGTCCTGCTTTCTGACCTGGGGTTTTCCTGGCTCCTACACACCCCGCTGAGATAATCCTGCCCAAGCACCATTTACTGTGTATGTTCAGCCAAGCACACTGAGTACCCTGGGTGCTATCCTGGGTGTTCCCTGAGCAGAGGCCTGGGTTCCTCCATCATCTCCAGCCCATGGCACTGAGCACAGGCCTGCCACACAGTGAGAGGACATCAGGCATTCCTCAGAGGACAAACCATCCATTTGATACAGCATTCCCCTCACCTCCCGCTCCTTTTCTCTCCTGATTTGGTCTCTCCATTCCCACAGAGCCCAGTGCCCTCCTGATGCTCACTCAGGCCCTGTTTTTAAAACATTTATTTATTTTTATTTATTTAGTGGGTGTGGTTGCAGGTGTGCCATGGCCGAATGTGGCAGTCATTTAACAACCTTCAGACGTCAATTCTCTCCTCTTTCATGTGGGGCCCCAGGCCATCAGGCTTAGCAGCAAGCACCTTTGCCCACCGAGCCATCTTGCTGGTCCTCACTCCCTACTTTTCATTCACTTTGGACTCTTCAGCGATCAGAAGGAGAAGCTGATGTTCAAGTGACCCTCAGGGAGTTTATCACGGGGCAGCTGCGATGGTGCTTGCTCCGGTGGGACAAAGATACCCACTGAGGAGGCCAGAAGACCCAAAGGAGGGGCTGTGGATGTGACTAAGGGCAAACGAGCAGGAGGCTCTGAGTCCCTCCATCCTCGGCAAGGTGTGGTACAGACCTATAATCCCAGCATTCGGGAGTTAGAGGCAGGAGGATCAGACCTTTAAGGTGATCCTTGAGCTCAGCCTGGGCTAGAGAGCCTGTCTTAAAAATAATTTTAAAAGGTCTGGCTAGCTCTGAGTCCCCGGTTTGGTGTTCTGGCGGTACAGCCACCTCCTGACCCACCTGCAAATGCACCTTCCACAGAAAAGGCTCCGGGAATCCCAACCAACCCTATTTTGATCCTTTTGAGCAGCTACCAACCTTTCCTAGGTTTTATTGCTCAGTTATGTCCTGTGGTACCTTCACCCCATTTCCTGGTAGGTTATAAACTCCTTCATGACAGAGACTTGTCCTTTCTTATCACTTACTTAGTCTAAGAACGAGACCAGACGAGGGTACTCAGACCCACAGGCTTGGGCCCCTTTCAGGTTCCAACACTTAGCTATGTGCTTAGTGAACCGCTCAAACTCAGTTCCTACATCTGTCAAAGGCGCTAGAAATACAAGGGGCAAAGGTCACAGAGACCTGAAGTGCTGGGAACGAGCTGGTACGCGGTGAGCACACAACAGTATCTCTTCCTTCCCTGAATGGCTGGGGCCTTCCATGAATTACAGAACTGTTTTCCCTGATTAGTGTTTATTACAAGAGAAGAGAGACACTGAATGACTACGTAGATGGCTCAGTGGATAAAGGCGCTGCCAAGCCTGACGACAAGAGTTGGATTCCTTCGCTCCCACAAGGTGGAAAGAGAGAACTGACTCCTACAAGTTGCCTGCCCTCAGATCTCCATATGCACGTGGTGGCACACGAGTCCCACCCCCACAATAAATGTAAAAAAAAAAAAAAATTGCATATATTCCAGAATCATATCCTGGTGCAAGGCCACTCCGTCCGCATTCGTGACAACCTGGAAAAGAGCAAGACAGTCCCTAAGGATAGCGACAAGCATGTTTGTTGAATCAAAAATCGCACATTGGTTGTCCCTCATTCATTTTCTCCAACACCAAGCGAGTCAAAAAAGCAAAGCCAGAAACGCCCCACCCCGCCGCGCCCCCAGCCCAGCCGCGCCCTGTCCCGGAGCCCCAAGCTGCTTGTAGTCCCCAAAGTCCGCTTGTCTCCAGCACCGCCTCCGATTGCCTTGGAAACAGTGACGTTTATAGGGGGCGTGGCCTCTCTCCATCCTCTCCAACGGCTTGAGCCGCGCCTTCACACAACCTGGGGGGTGAAGGTGGGGGGAGGATGAGGTTAGAGTTGCTGGGTCCTCAGCCGCCCCTTAGGCGGGAGATAACTACGCACACCGGTCTACGCCCAGGAGAAAGCGTGCATCGCGCTTGCTCTTGGCGTTCTAGCCCAAGATCCGACAGTGCGGGCCTGGGACCCCGGGAACCTTTCCTGGTGATCTAGCCGGGGTGGAACGGCTGGGAGTCTGGAAACTGCAGGCCTGGGTCCCCGAGAACCTCCTTTGGTGATCTAACAGGAGTCTGCAGACTACAGGCCCGGCCCTGGGAGCCCATTGCACCCTGCATCCTCGACACTGTCCGAGCAGCTCGGCTGGGCGCAGTCTTGCGCCTTCCGGGGCACCCTAGGCTCGCTGAGCGCCCTGGGCGCGGGCGGGAAGGGGTTAAGCAAGGTGCCGGCGCGGGGCGCGGCGGTGTGGAGGAGGGGAGCGGGGAGAAAGTGAGAGCGGGGGCGGGGGGACCGGAGCGAAAGAACATCCTGTGCCGCCGCCGGATGCAAGGGGCGGGGGCGCGGGGGAGGCCGGGTGATGCGCTCCGCCCCGCGCTCCTCCTCCGGGGCTCTGCCCGCTCCCGCGCTTCACACTGCGTCTTCTGGTCCCTACGCCTTCACCGGTCGTGAGCTGGCCGGAGGGGCCCCTCGGCTCGAGTTCCCCGGCCGGGGTAAGCGCGGGGAGTGTGGGATCCGCTGCGAGGCACGGGCGCCCCCAGGCTTTTCCTGTGAACACTGACGGGGAGGTGTCCCTTGCTCACCGATAGAATTGGCACCTTCTCTGGGACAGTCCTGCTGGCCGCACTTGCCGAGCCGACACAGAAAAGCTAATTTAGGAATTTGACGAACCCCGCACGGCGGGGATTAGAACCGGAATCGGTCCGGCCGCAAAGGGCTTTTCCCCGGGTGTAGCGGAGACTCAAAAACCCCTTAGCTGATACGGCTCCCGAGAGATAGGCCTCGGAAGTGAAGTTGGCTTGTAAAGGAGCTCGCTCACCTCCAAACTTGACAACTTGAATTCAATCCCCAGGTCCCATATGGTGGGAGAACTACCGACTTACATAAATTGCTCTCTGACCTCCACACATGTGCCTTAGCACGCGCATGCCCCCGCGCCCGGATTATTTAAAATTTGGGGGAGCTGGGCATGGTGACTTTTAACCCAGCAATCAAGAGGCAGAGACAGGAGTATCTGAGTTGAGGCCGAGTTCCTGGACTATCATAGAGTCTATTTAAAACAAAAAAACAAAAACAAAAGGAGGCCTTTAATCCCAGCACTCCAGAGGCAGAGCCAGGTGGATCTCTGTGAGTTCGAGGCCAGCCCGGTCTACAGAGCAAGTTCCAGGACAGCCTCCAAAGCTACACAGAGAAACCCTGTCTCGAAAAACAAAAACAAAACAAACAAACAAAAAAACACCAAAAGTAAAATAAATAAAAATTAGGACAGGGAAGTGATTTAGGGGAATATTCCTTACCTGATCCAACAAGAAAAAATAGCCTTGCTAGCTAAACAATGCTGCTAACAGTTGTGGGTTTTTTTTTTTTTTTAAGATTTATTTATTTATTATGCATACACAAGAGGGCATCAGATCTCATTACAGATGGTTGTGAGCCACAGTGGCTGGGAATTGAACTCAGGACCTCCAGAAGAGCAATTGGTGCTTTTAACCCTGAGCCATCTTTCCAGCCCCTAAGGGTTATCCTCAAACGACTGTGCAATTAGTCAAGGATGACCTTGAACTTCTGATCCTCCTTACCTCCACCTCCTGAGAGTCCTAGGGTTACAGAAGTGCACCACTGCCCGGTTTATACCAGGCCCCCAGCAGAGCCTGAAGCCCTAAGGACACTGAGACACCCATGGCCCACGCTTGAGTGGAGTTCCAGAGGTGTGGATGTGCCTTAGGGGCAGCAGGCCAGCAAAGCGGCCCATGGTGTATGTATCTCTGTAAGAGACCTCGTAGGGACTGTAGTCTTCCCACCTTGAACCACGTGGGCCCTCATCATGACCAGAGTCCCTGTGCTCCTTAACCTACAGGCTCAGTCTCCACACGCAGCTCCACGCTCTGGGTCTTGGTCCCTTCCCACAGGCGGTGGACTCAACACAAAGACACAGAACCAAGTGGCTGAACTGGCTCCGAGTCATGGCGACGTCGTGACCAGCATCCATGCCATGCTGCATCCCGCCGCGGCAAACTAACCTGCTCTAAACCCTGGGTGACAGCAACCGTGGACATTAAAAAAGCTACTACAGGCTGGGTGTGGGGACAGACTGGGGCTGTAGCTCAGGTGGTAGGGCCCTTGCCTGCAGGAGTTCAGTAAATGCCAGGGGGTGTGGTGTTCCTCCTGTAAACCTAGCCCCTGGGGGCAGCCGCGGGAGACCCCTCCCCCCAGTAAGCTTGCTAGCAAAACTAGCCTTAGCTGAGCGCTCTGGGTTTGACTGAGAGACCCCGCCTTAGTGAGGAAGGGGAGAGTGACAGTGGGTAGCCAACCGTCACACCTGGGAAGAAGACACTTCAAATGAAGACTCGCCTCCCTTAGACTGGCCTGTGGCCATGTCTGTGGAGCATTTTCTTGACTGCTGGCTGACCTAGGAGGTGCCAGTCCTAAGCAGGTGCGGCTGGGCTGTATAAAAAGGCTAGCTGACCATGAGCCAAAGAACAAGTTAGAAAAACAAAACAAAAAAATCCATTTGCTTCAGTTCCTGCCTTGATTTCCCTAAATGACGGACTGTGGCCTGAAAGTGTAAGCCAAATAGACCCCCCCCCCCCCCCAAGTTCATTTTGGTCATGGTGTTTATCACAACAGAAAGCATACTAGAAAACGGAATGATTCTAGAAATCAACCTTGAGCTTCCACATGCATGCACACACGTGCACAGAACTCCGACACATGCAGGCCCACACACAGGCACACCACCACCACAACACACACACACACACACACACACACACACACACACACACAGGAAAATGGAGTAAAAGAAACAGGTGAGCACATTTGCATAGGATGTGAAGTTTGCAGAATCAGCCAGTTGGGGTCAGAAAGGGTAGGAAGGGGGTGGGGGTGGGGTGCAGGTACCTAGTCTCAGATCAACCTAAGTGGCCTTTGAGTCTAAGGTGACAGTTTTCCTGTCCTGAGTTAGCAGGAAGTGATGGGTGATTCCACAGCAGTCGGGACTTCCAGAAACTCTGCTCCCCTTTCTTGGGGTCCTGGTTGCGGGGAGTCCCTGTTACCTGCGTAAGGCCAGGCAGACCTCCAGGAATGACCCTGATGGCTAGAGGCAGAAGAAGGCAGCGGCTGCAGGAGGCTCTCGGTCCTTGCACCCTGAGTGGGTGCGGCCTGTCAGGGCCTGTGCGGACAGCCATTTTGTGTTTGTTTTTGTTACCTCTACCCAGGCTCAGCCTTATGTCCTAGCTCTTCCAGCTGGGCAGGCTGGCCACTCTAGCACGCCGCCGCACTCAGGGCCGGCTCACAGTCCCTCACCTCCACACTCAACACCAAAGGCTGTGAGGAGAGCCTGGTGAGGGAGTCCAGAATGGAAAACGTGGACCCTCACCCTGCAAATGCCAACAGCCCTAGACAAGCTGATCTTTCTCCTCCCTTGTTGGGTGCTTTTTTCTGAACAGTGAGGGCTATGCCTGTGAGTCTCTAAGCAAAGACAACATGGCATAAAGACCTACTACGTGCAGGCCGCCATGCTGGATGCTGGCAAAGAGGACTCCAGGGCTGGACGGGACAGTTCTTCTTAAGGTGCCCACCTGTCATTTTCAAACCCTGGCGGAAAAGGATTCCCTGCTTGAGAAACAGCCTGCCACTGAGGCATGCTGGAGATGAACCGATGATGGTCTTGGAAGTTGGGCTTCCCCTAAGTTCCCCTCTGGAAAACACCCAAAGGCCCAAGCCCAGAAGTGGGCCTCTGCTGCCCTCTAGTGGAACGAGCCACCCGCCGGCCCCTCCAACTTAGCTCAAAGAACAAGGAACTGTAGAAATAAATGAATAAAATCAAAATACACAGCATACACTCGATTAAAACAATAAATCTGTATGTTAGTTAAAAAAATAAGACAGGAGCTGGAAAAATGGTTCAGTGGGTAGGGCACTTGCCATGCAAACACAAAGACCTGAGTTTGATCCCCAGTACCTACATAGAAAAAGCCAGGCAGAGTAGTGTGTGCCCGGAATCAGGACACTGGCTTGCCGGCCACCTGGTTCACTCAAGTCAGTAAGCCCCAGGTTCAGTGAGAGACCCTGTCTAGAAATTATGGAGAGGGACCTAGAGAGATGGCTCCGTAGTTAAGTGCTCACTGCTCTTGCAGAGGCCCAGTTCCTGGCACCCACATCTAACAGCTCAAAACTACCCATAACTCTGGCTGCAAGATCTGATACCCCTTGCATCTGAAGGCACCTGATTGATGTTCACAAACCCACACACAGATATAAGCATATACACATAATTTAAAAGAAGTAATAGGGGGGCTGGAGAGGTGGCTCAGTGGTTAAGACCATTGGTGGTTCTTTTGTCTGTTTGTTAGTTTGTGTTTTGAGACAGGGTTTCTCTGTGTAGTTTTGGTGCCTGTCCTGGATCTCTCTCTGTATCCCAGGCTGGCCTGGAACTCACAGAGATCTGCCTGGCTCTGCCTCCCGAGTGCTGGGATTAAAGGCGAGCGCCACCACTGTCCTGCTCATGGGCTGTTCTTGCAGAGGACCCAGGTTCAGTCCCTAGTACCTACATGGTCGCTCACAATGGTCTGTAATTCCAGTACCAGGTAATATCTTACATCCTCTTCTGGCCTGATCTCCATGGTACACATCCATGCACAAAAGCAAAACATTCATATATGTAAAATACAATAAATATAATAATAAAATATGGTGGAGAGAAGCTGAAGAATACGCCTAATATTGATCTCTGTCCAGTGTACATGCATGAAAACACACATGCATTTATACCTGCACTTGCACCCACACAGGTGCACACACACCTCCCACACACTCCTACAGCACAACAGGGCTGCCATGGTGGTACACACCTGAAACCGAGCACTCGGGAAGGAGAGGCAGGAGGATCGATCATGGTTATTCTTCATGAAATAGTAAGATGGAAGCCAGGCTGACCTAGGTGATTCTGCCTCTCAAAAAATAAAACAGGAGGTGGAGCAACAGCGTGGGGGTTAAGAGCACTTGCTGCTCTTCCAGAGGACCCAAGTTGAGTTACTGGCACTCAGGCCTGCTCACAGTGGTCTGTAACTGCAGCTCCATTAGATCCAACACTGACTTCTGGACCCCTTGGGTGCCCGTGTGCATGTGTGTATGGCACATATACACATAAATAAAAAATTAAAGCTGGGTGTTGTGGCACACACCTTTTGTAAGTGGGTGTTGCAACTCTGAGTGGGGAGGTATCCTAACTGTTTGGGGAGTCAGGCGACACCTTGAGCTGCTAGGACAGCTCTGGCAGCTGGAGCTGCAGTGAGACAGCTCAGCCCTGGACAGGAAGGTTTTCTGACTGCTCAGGAGAGTCAGGTCTGGAGCTGCTTGGACAGCTCTGACAACTGGAGCTGCAATGGGACAGCTCAGCCCTGGAGGGAAAGGTATCCTGACTGTACGGGAGTCAGGCTGTATACCTGAGGTTGAGGTGTAATGGAGGATGGTCTCCCTACAGGATATAGCAATGCTGCTCCTCTCCTAAAGAGCTGCTACAGCTGAGCTTTGCTCAGCCCCTCTCCCCCCAAGAGAATGTCTCTGCAAGGTTTTTTTCTGCTCAGTCTGTTAAGGGATGTCTCAGCAAGGTTCTCTGCACCAGCGAATGATCTTCACACCCAAGACTCTTTTTGAGAAAGAGATTTATTTGGGAAGGAGGAGTCCAGGAGAGTGGTGGCCTCTACCAGCATGGAAAGAACAGCCCACAGCTGAACAGGCAGAGTGGTTATATAGGATCTCTTAGGGGCAAAGTTTCCCCAGGGAGAAGATCTTCTGTCCAGAGATTGGTTAATTTTTTCTGCTCAAGGATTGGTTAGTTTTGTTGGTCAGGACCAGAGATGGCCCTGATTTCAGAGCCAAACTGTGTTTCTTTCACTGGCCTTTCTTAGCTTTTGACTCTAATTCTAAGGCCAGAGCATATTTCTTTCACTGGCTCTAATTCTAGGGACAAAGTGTGTTTCTTTGGCACTGGTTTCAGAGTCAGGGCATGTTTCTTTGGTTCTGGGTTTGAGGATAAAGTGTTTCTTTCTCTGGTTCAGGTCCCAGATCCAGGGTGTGTTTTCTTTTCCTGGTTCTGGGCTCCAGGGTCAGGGTGGGTTTCTTTAGCCAGCCCCTTTTCCCTACACCTCTAACCCCACCCAGCAAGGAGAAGGCAGGTAGATCTCAGAGTTTCAGGTCAGCTAGGGTTTATATAGTGAGACACTGTCTATAAATAAAGAAATAAATCATGAAAAATATAAGAATTTGCAGTGATGAGCCCATGGCCTCGCCCATGCCAGGCAAGTGCGGCCTCTGAGCCCCATCGAGCTCTCCCTACCTTCTACCCTGAGAGTCTCTGCTTCTTCCTTGCAGCCTCCAGAAGCCAAGTCTTCTCTCCTTTGAAGAGCTCTGGGCCTCTTATTTCCTCGAGGGCCATCCTTAACCCCATCAACTCCCCAG
Organism: Onychomys torridus; assembly: GCF_903995425.1. Taxonomy (NCBI): domain Eukaryota; kingdom Metazoa; phylum Chordata; class Mammalia; order Rodentia; family Cricetidae; genus Onychomys; species Onychomys torridus. The sequence continues at coordinate 63,591,279 of NC_050460.1, read as the reverse complement.
CTCCCTTTGTCGTCTAGGTTCCAATTCTACTACCCTGGTTCTTGGCCCTGCCAGGGTTCTGGTTCCAGAATGTTCTCTGCAGGTGCCTTGATCCTAGCTCCCACCTAGACACAAGACAGCACTGAAGACATGGGAAAGACCATTCCCCGGTGCCTGCAGCAACTGGACCTCCGCAAAAGCGTGGTGGGCCTAGCTACAGGCGCCGGGGCCATATACCTGCTGTACAAGGCCATCAGGGCTGGTATAAAATGTCAACCACCTCTCTGCTCCAACTCACCCATCTGCATCGCCCGTGAGTGTCCGGTCCCTGGGGAGAGGGCTCTGCCCCAGGAGGCACCTGCTCCCAAGGCCTCCCCTAAGGGAAGGCCCAAAGGTGACTCCTTCAAGCTCCTCCCTTCCTTTCTTCTTTCTCTCCTCTGGCCTGCCTCAGTTTCCCTCCTCCTCCCCAGCACCTGAGGCAAGGAGGTTCTGCTATAGAAGATAGTTTGGGGGTTGCTGCATAGCAGAACTCATGGAGCTGGGCCCCAGGAATCACCCATTCTGTCTCTCTCCGTTCTGTGCATCAGAAATGGAATCAAGACCTTTGTCTATCTTGCTTTCCCCCAGGAACTGGAGACATGGAGGGAAAGAAAAGTTGGGAGACCTTTTGCCCTAAGCTCCCCAGTAGGTCATAGGCTACTTTAAATGTTTATTTTATGTGTTTCATTATTTTGCCTGTGGGTATGTATGTGCACCACCTGCATGCAATGCCCATGGAGGCCAGAAGAGGGTATTGGATTGCCAGACTGAAGTAACAGATGGTTATGAGCCACCATGTGGGGGCTAGGAATCGAACCCGGGTCCTCTGGAAGAGCAGCCAGTGTCCTTAACCGCTGATCCATCTCTCCAGCCCCCATAGGGCACTTTTGTGCCATCAGGAAAAGGGTTACTTGTTTGAGAATGCCAGTTGCCATCTGCCAGGGTATCCGATGAGAACAGAACCCTCCCTGCTTGTTACTGCTCGACCCGGAAAGTCCTGCTGGTTGTGAACAGACAAATGAGCGAGGGGCAGGACTGGCAGGACCTTAGTCATCGTCCTTGGTGCAGTGCCTAGCCTGTGCAACCAGTGCATGAAGAGCCAGAGGCTGCAAAAGCCTTCATTTTAGAAAAGCCTTTGTTGTCCGTTCCTCCCCAACTCCCCAGCCCCCCCCCTTCATCAATTGTGAGTCCGTGTCCTGAACTGTGGGCCTGGGTGCTGTCTAGGCCTGGCCATCGAGAGAGAGCGCCATGGGCGGGACTCGGGTGAGATTCGGAGACTCCTCAACTCTCTAGAGTGCAAACAGGATGAATATGCCAAAAGCATGATCCTGCACAGCATCACCCGCTGTGTGTACTTGCTGGAGGCTGAGGTGAGGAGAGGTGGGGCCCTCCCAGGCAGTCTGGCCCCTGGCTTACTGCTCACCCCTGACCCCACGACTGCGCAGGCAGCGTCCTCAGACCTGTCCCTCTGGCTGGTGGTAGCAGGGGGAGGTCTCAGAGACTTGGGGGACAGTGGGCCCAGGACACCCGGATCTCCCACTTCTCTTCACACACTCTAGGCCTCTGCTTGTACTACCGAAGACATCTGCTTGGTGGGTGAAATGCTGGATGATAAGGACAACAGTGTCAGAATCCAAGCTCTGAATGCACTTAAAGCTTTCTCTGGCATCAGGAAATTCAGGCTCAAGATCCAGGTGAGTCTGGACAGGGTCCGCAGGATGTTCCCGGGGCCTGGGTCCTTTGATTTTGCATAGGGTGGAATGGTCGTGTCCCATAAGTGTGTTTGAGTCTGAGTTTCTAACCCAGAAATGTGAGGAGATGGTGGTCCACTTCCTCACCGGCCACGCTCATCTCCACACATCTGGACGACACTGGACCCCTAAGGAGCAGAAACTCCCCTCAGAGTCTTAGACAGACACAGTGCGTCACACACAGTTGAGGACCCTCTCATTACAATGCTAGATGTTGTCCGAATTCTGACCGGCTGGTTATGAAGCTGGCGTTACCACACCTCCCTGCTTAGGCTTGAGAGTGTGCTGAAATGACACAGGAGTCATAGTTCCACACCAGCCCGACAGAAGAGAGGAGACATAGGGCCAACCAAGGTCAGCAGAAAAGATGGGAGTTTGTTTTCCGAGTTTCTCCTGCACACCCCTGTGTAGGGATGACAAGGCCAGTGGCCGCCAGCTTGGCCACCTCCTCTCTGTGGAGCTTGGGAGCGGGGCTGCAAATGCCTGTCCCTTAACCTGGTTTAGTCTTTCTGGTGACCTAAGGGCTCAGCACAGGGATGTTCAAAGTGTTAAAAAGGCAAACACAGCTGGAGACCCAGCTAGCTCAGCTGGGGGAGTCCTGGCCCCATCCCCAGCACCACAGAAGCCAGTGTTTGGGAGGTGGAGGCAGGAGAATCAGGAGTTGAAAGCCATCCCAGGGTCTATGGTCTGAAGCCAGCCCTGACTCAGAAACAAACAAAAAAAAAGAAGTAAATTCTAAAATATAAGGTCTTTGACTCCAAAATTGCCTTCTAGCAAAATGCTTCTTTCTCACTAGTTAAAAATAGCTAAGGGCCGGGAGACTAAAGGTGCTGAGCCGAGATTGATTGCTAGAAACCAGTGCATGGAGAGAACTGACTTTCCAAAGTTGTCTTCAGACCGCCATGTGCATGCCATGGCACAGTGTACCTCAAGTCTTACACACACATAACAATCATATATATATTTTAAGAAGTAAAAAGTTAAGTATTTAATACACACACACACACACACACACACACACACACACACACACATACTAGCTATTTTTGAGACAGGGTTTCTCTGTGTAGCCCTGGCTGTCCTAGAACTCACGGTGTAGACCAGGCTGGCCTTGAATTCAGAGATCTGCCTGCCTCTGTCTTCCAAGTACTGGAATTAAAGGCGTGCACCACCACCGCCCTGCTTTAAGACATGTATTGTGTGTGTGTGAAGCTGAAAGAGTAACAATTCAAACAAAACCCAGGGGCAAGATGGCTCAGTGGGTAAGGGTGCTTACTTCTCCGTCTGACCACCTGAGTTCAATCTCCAGGCCCCACATGTTGGAAGCAGAGAACCAATCCCCGCGAGTTGTCCTCTGGCTTCCACGTGTGCACATGAATGTAGCACTTTCCCCAAATGCGGCCAGTCCCAAGAGCATGACTCCTCCGCCCAACCTCCCCTCCCGAAGGGCTGTGACCTCACCTTAGATGCTGTGGGTGCATTTGTGCCGTTTGCCCAGCAAGGCAGGCACATGGGTAGAGTAGTTCGTTGTGTTTGACTCTGTGTGCAAGGGATATTGTGGATCAGTATCTTTGGCTTCGTGGTGAAGTTAACACTTGACAACTTAGGGAGGAAAGGTAGATTTTGGTTCACAGTTTCAGGGGGTTCCGTCACTGTGGTGAGAACAGCATGGTGGAGCCCCTCAGCTTGTGGTAGAATGTGTGGGGTGGACTGTGTTCGGCACAGACGATGGGGTGGGGAGAGAGAGGACGGAGGAACAGATATGGCCTTTAAACCCCACCCATAGTGACCCTCCTCAGCCAACTAGGTCCCCCCCCAAAAAAAAGTTCTAGATCCTGCCAAACCTCCACCTGTGGAGAACACTTTATATTCATTATTTAAAAATTCTGTGTATGTGTGTGGGTATGTACACATGCATGCAGTGACCTTAGAGGCCAGAAGAGGGAGACACAGTCCCACGAAGCTGGACCTAGAGGCAGCTGTGAGCCACCTCGCAGATGCTGGGAATTGAACTTGAGTCCTCTGAGAGACTAGCAGGGGCTCTTAACGTCTGAGCCACCTCTTCAGCCCCTATACTTCATGTTCTAACTATCAGATTCTTCCCCTGCACCCAAGATGCATAATCATCTCCTAATGCATAATGAATACATTTCATCCATCCCATAAAGTCTCTGAAGTCTGAACAGTTCCAACAGTGTTTGTAGGTTAAACTCTACTCTGAGACTCGGCATGGACTCTTGTAAACACCTGTAATCACGGCACTGGCTTGCTGGCCACCTGGTCCACTCAAATCAGTAAGCCCCAGGTTCAGTGAGAGACCCTGTCTGAGAAATTATGATGGAGAGGGGCCCAGAGAGATGATGGCTCAGTAGTTAAGGAGTGCACACTGCTCTTGCAGAGGCCCAGCAGGGCAGACACTAAATCCTGTAGCTCCGTGGCTGGTAGCTGAAGCATGGTGACGTGGAGTACCAAAGGGCTTGCTTATGTAATCCCACCCCTAAGGTCTTGCATTTGCAATTTTTCTTAGCACACATCCCACACTCTTGGCATCCCTTATCTGGGAGCCTCCATTGCAACTTAGTTTTTCCCCTCACAGCCTTAAGCATAACCCTCTCGGGGGCTTCCAGAAGGGAACGCAACTCTATAACACCCTCCCTGGCTTTGTGGCCTTTGGGTTTCTTGCCTGGCCCGAGCTTCTCTGTTCTCTGGAATCTTGGTGGAAGCATCTACCATTCCATAAATTTCGTACCATGCATGCCTGCAAAGCCAGCCCACAATAATGATGCCAAGTTCTGCTGCCAGCGTGGGCAGTGGCGAGGCCCCCTTGCACCACAGCCACAGGGGCCTTTGAGTTGCCAGGGCAGCTGACCACTCTTCTATGTGGCCCTGTGAGAGCAGAGCACCCCTGTGGCCCTCTCCTCTGAAAGGAAAGTCTTGCTAGCGAATCTGCAGTGTCATACCCTGGGGTCTCACCTCAGATGTCCAGAAGTCACCTTTTCCTATTGGCTGACACAGTCTTCACCTCTTCTTTAATGGTGTCAATCTCTTCATCAAGTATGGCCACTGTCTCTGCAATTTAAATATACTCCTCCTACGTGTGCACAAATTGCATGTGTTCAAATCTGCTCTTTCCTCCCAATTTTCACTGTGAGTCTGGCTAAAGGTGGTTAACAATACCATAATGCCACCACAACTGCACCACAGTCTGAATGCTGTGCTGTCTTTAAAATCGCTCCACCAAATCAATGGGCCTATTGCTTTTAAAATTCAACCTCGCTCAAAATTTCAAGGCACAGGAAAAATCTTGACAAATGCTTCACCAAAAGTAGATGAGCCGTGGTCCAGTTCTTAACCCGATTCTCGCTCCCCACCTGAAGCCTCCCAGACATAGTCTGTACTGTTTGGTGTCTACCAACGTTCTATATTCTAAACGACCCCCAAGTCACCTGTCAATCTCCATTTCCAGTGATGTAGGGAGTTCCTAGCCTGTATCTCCAAGCTTTTCCAACGTCCTCCTCAAGTTTCAAAGGCCTAAGAGCCACACCATCAGGCTGTTAGTGACAACCCCACTCCTGTACCAGTTTCCCATATGAATTAATTTTGCAGCATTACCACCACGGAGGTGGAGAGGGGCAGAAACAGCTAAAGGAGGAAATACTTATTTTGGCTCACAGTTTCAGGTCATCACAGTGGGGAAAGTGTGACAGCAGCTTGTCCCATCATGGTAGGAGCAGGCCGTATAGGAGGGTGCATGTTCTAGAACACAGGAAGCAGAGAAAGACACAGGAGGCAAGGACTAGCTTTCAAAGGCCCACCTCTTGGGTCCCACTTCTACCAGCGAGGCCCCACCTCCCAATGACTCCACAGCCTCCCAAAATAATGCCACCAACTGGGAACAAGGATTCAAATCACGAGCTGGGGAGCGGGGCATTTTGGTTTCAAACTATACACATACGTGGTTTGTATTCTTGTGTGGTTTGCTTTCACACATATGCTAGACATCAAAAAGACAAAGATTCATACTTCCTTGGATGCTCTGTTTCCTTGTTTTGATAGTGGCCAATGCATAGTGGTCTGTCTTGTGGCCACCTCGACGTTTGCCCATTGCTGGACATGGCCAAGCACCTCCAAGGCCGTGAACCCTGGGACGTCACTGTAGACCAGCCTGCAGGAGAGGGAGGGCTTGGTCCAGGTAGTACCCAGCTTGTCCACAAGTTGTTATTCCAATGTGTCATCCCATCAGTCCTGCGTGACCAGTCCCGTTGGCTCAGTCTTCATTAACATTTGAGTATTCTGAATTTTAACATTTCTGTCCTGGTCAGTTTTCATTATCAACTTGACATAATGTCAGCTGAAGAGCTACCTCCACCACACTGGCCTGTGGGAAGCTCTGTGAGACTGCCCTGATTGAGGATTGGCTGGGGGTGGGGGCAGCCCACTGTGTGTGACACCATCCCTAGGCAGGTGGGCCTGGGTTCTCTAAGAAATTTAGCTGAACATGAACCAGTGAGTGAGCTAGAAAGCAGCATTCCACCTGGTTCTTTAAAAAAAAAAAAAAAAAAAAAAAAAAAAACAAAGAAAGAAAGAAAGAAAAAAGAAGGTTTTATTTTATTTTATATGTATGAGTATTTTGCCCATGCGTATGTATGGGTGCTATATGGGTGCTATATACATGCCTGGTGACTCAGAGACCAGAGGGGCCTCCATGTAGGTGCTGGAAACCAAACCTGGGTCCTCTGCAAGAGCAGCCAGTGCTTTTAACTGCTGAGCCCTCTCCACAGCCCCTCCTGCTCAGGGCTTGTCTCCAGGTTTGTACTCTGCGTTCAGTTGTGCCCTCAAGCCAAATAAACCTCCTCCGCCCCACGTTCTTTCAGTCATGGTGTTAGTCACAGCCACAAAAGCAAGCCAACTAACTAGAACTGTTTTGTAAAATTGTTTTGAAACAGGGGCTGGAGAGATGGCTCAGTGGTTACAGGCACTGGCTGCTCTTCCAGAGGACCCGAGTTCAATTCCTAGCACCCACATGGCAGCTCACAACTGTAACTCCTGTTGCAGGGGATCCAACATCTTCACACAGACATGGATGCAGGCAAAACACCAATGCACATAAAATATAAATAAATAAATTTTTAAAAATTGGTTCTGAAACAAAAGTTTGGGCTGAGGTATCATGGTGTATTTCTGAAGTCAGGGGATCATGAGTTTGAGGCTGGCCTGGGGATCTAAGGTGAGATTATTTTGAAAACAGTGAAATTTTCCTGAGGTCTTTTTCTTCACTCAGTGCTGCTTCTGGCTCCCCACCGAGCACCCAGGCCTCTCTGTTGCCTGAAGGTCCCGGTCTGGGTCACCTGCTCTGGTCTTCCTGGGTCACCTTCAAGCATCTTCGCTGAGAGAGAGCCTGGGGCTGCACCCCCTACAGAGTTGAGTTCCCCCCCCCCGGGGGGGGGGCTGCCACCCTGCTTGCTCCTCACCCCTCAAGCGATGGATGCTCTTCATATAGTGAAGGTTGGGCCCTTTCTATTTAGAAGTGCTTTCCAGGTCCCTGCAGCCTGGGGAGAGGGGGGCAGTGTCCCCTGCTTCCTCCTGGCCAGCTGCTACCAGATACACTACCTAGGCCTGCTGGAGGGCCTCTAACCTGTCTGCCTCACTTTCTCAACCAGACCACCCTGTTTGCCCTTCTTAGGAGCTCTGAGCATGAAGTGTGACATTGACCATGCCTCCTTGCCCCGACCACAGCCATTTAGAAGGAAGCTCAGACCCTCCCCTCCCTGTCCCTGCACCTGTTCTTTCTGAGGCCCTGGCCCAGGCGCTGGCCTGCCCCAGACTCTCAGCAGGCAGTGGGGTGGACAGGGAGTGCTTGCTTTCCCAGGGACTCCCCCTCACTGCTGTAGGGCCAGCTTGGGCTTGTGTTTGGTATCTCAGTTCAGTATCTCAAACCTCCAATCTCAAGATCCCTCTATCTGCTTTTCTGTAGACCTGTGATTTGGGGGCACTGAATAGAGAGAAGGAAGGATGCTGGTCCTTGAGGGGTGCACATCGTCACAGGGCGAGTCAGGTGACGCACAGAGTGTCTGATGGCTTGTGGGGGAAGTCAAGAAGGGTGAAGCAGCTGTGATCCCAGCACCCAGGATGCAGAGGCAGCCGATCTCTGAGTTCGAGGCCAGCCTGGGCTACGGAGTGAGTTCCAGGACAGCCAAGGTTGCACTGTGAGATTCTGTCTCAAGAGAGAGAAAGTGAGGTGGTGTGAGGAAGGTCACGTGGGGTGGGGTGCAATTTTGAAGGAAGTTATCTTTTGTTACCTCTATGGTGAAGCCTTTGTGACGTCAAACACATGCTCTTTAAAAGAAAAAATAGGATGTGGGGTTTTGGCTCAGTTGGTAGAGTACGAGCCTAGCCTTCGAAAAGCTGGGCTCCATCCCAATCACGAATACACTGGGTGCGGTTGCATGTGCTGTGATCCCAGCACTCAGGAGGTAGGGCAAGGAGGTCAGGAGTTCAAGGTTACCCTCAGCTATATAACAAACTTGAGATCAGCTTGAGGTACGTGAGACCCTATTTAAAAACAAAAATAAACAGAACAAATAACAACAAACCACATGTCTAATGAAGGATTCATCAGGATGTTATACAGGGGGCTGATGAGGGAACTTTGTGGGTATCTGCCAAACCTGACAACCTGAGAGAGCCAGTTCTCACAGGTTGTCCTCTGACCTCCATTTATGTGCTCCCCTCCCCACCCTGTACCCCCCTCCACACAATCATAATCAAAACGAAAGATAAAAAATTAAAAGCATAGCTAAAAATAAAAATTAGTTGAGGGGCAGGAGAGATGGCTCAGCAGTTAAGAGCACTGGCTGCTCTTCCAGAGGTCCTGAGTTCAATCCTCAGCACCCACATGGTATGGCTTACAGCTGTCTATAACTATAGTCCCATGAGATCCAATGACCACTTCCAGTGTGTAGACATGAAGACAAAATATCCATATACATAAGTACATTTTTGTTGTTTTTTGAGACAGGATTTTTCTGTGTAGCCCTAGATGTCCTGGATCTCGATCTGTAGACAGGCTGACCTTGAACTCACAGAGATCTGCCTGGCTCTGAGTGAGTGCTGGGATTAAAGGCGTGCGCCACCGCCGCGTGGCAATAAGTACATAAAATTTTAATTTGCACTTCTAGATTTTTATCCTAGAGAAATGAAAACTCATGGCTATATAGAAATGGTACATAATTACTCATAGCAGCCTTATTTCAAATCTAAAAGCTACCAAAACATCTTTCAATGTGTGTTTGATTAAACTGTGGTATATCCATTCAAAGGACTACTACTCAGTAATGAAAAGGAATGACATATTGATACATATGACTTGGATAGATCTCAGTGGCATTATATTGGATGACAAGTAGCCAATCTCTCTCTTAAAAATAAAAAACAAGATCTGTTCACTTATTATGTAGTGTTTTGCCTGAATATATCCCTGAAGGCCAGAAGAGGGCACCAGATCTCATTACAGATGGCTGTGAGCCACCATGTGGTTGCTGGGAATTGACCTCAAGTCCTCTGGAAGAGCAGTGCTCTTAACCTCTGAGCCATCTCTCCAGCCCCAATAGCCAATGTCAATAGGTCTCATGAAGTATAATCTCATTTATGTGATATTCTCAAAAAATTATTGAGTTGGAGGACAGCTTAGCGTTTGCCAGGGGTGGGGAAGCAGGTGGCAATGACTATAGAGGATCCCCAGAAGAGACCGCTGGGACAGTTCTGACAGAGTAACATTGATGGTGGTGGCAGTTAGGAAGATCTGTCTGAGATGCAGACTCACCTTGCCAGTACCCTCTCTCTAGTCTTGGTACTGCACTATGACTGGGTAGGATGCATCCACTGAGGGAATGAGCAAAGAGGGAATGAGCCAGGGGACTTACGATTTTTGCAGCTTCCTGTGAATTTATAATAATATAAGTAAAACATAAATAATTTTTCTTAATATTTTAAACTTAATATGATAAAAATGTTGCAAATATGTGTGATGATTTTTTGTATTTTTCTTTCTTTTTTTTTTCCCCCCCCGGAACTGAGGACCAAACCCAGGGCCTTGTGCTTGCTAGGCAAGCACTCTACCACTGAGCTAAATCCCTGACCCCTCTTTCTTATTTTCTTTCTTTATTTTGGTTTTTTGAGACTGGGTTTCTCTATGTAGTCCTGGCTGTTTTGAGGCTGGCCTCAAACTCACAGAGATCCACCTGCCTCTGCCTCCCAGTGCTGGGATTAAAGGCGTGTGCCACCACTGCCCGGCTATTTTTCTCTATTATTTTTTAATTTTTATTTTTTAATTTTTAATGTTTCGATTTACTTTTAATAATAATTTATAATTACTTAAAAATAAAAGATATGGTGCTGGAGAAGCGACTCAGCAAGCCTCCTCAGGCAGGTGACTAGCTGGCGTGTTCAAGGAACACCTCAGAACCCTTCATGGTGGGCCCCTGGTGAACAGAGACAGGGCAAGAGGGTTGAAGATCAGGGTGACTGCAGCAGAAAGGTGTGCATGTGTGCATGTGAGTGTGAGTGTGTGTGTGTGTGAGAGAGAGAGTGTGTGTGTGTATGTGTGTGCGTGTATGTGTGTGAGTGTGTGCGTGTATGTGTGTGTGTGTGTGTGTGTGTGTGTGTGTGTGTGTCTAAGGACTTGGGCTTTTTACCTAGTGAGCGGCTGGTGCAGAGGAGAGAAGAGCCGCATATCTAAGGCTGCGGGTGTTCTGAACCAAGATGGAAGGTGGGGGACAGGACACTGTTGCAGATCTGGGTGAGAGATGACCGTGGCTTGGAAGAGGGTGGTAGAAGTGGGGATGGGTAATAAGCAGTCTGGTTTTGTGCAGAATTTTTTAAAAAGTACAAACTATATATATTGTGTGCACATGTGAATATGGGCATGCACAGGCCATGGCACACTTGTGGAGGTCAGAGGATAGCCTGCAGAGGCCGGTTCTCTCCCTTCAAGCACCCTACCTGTGGAGTCACCAGCCCTTTTAGTGGTCTTTTAAAAATTATTACGTGTGTGTGTGTGTGTGTGTGTGTGTGTGTGTGTGTGCACGCGCACAAGTGCCACGGCGCCTATGTGGTCAGAAGACAACTGTGTGGAATTGGCTCTCTCTCCTTCCACCTCATGCCTTTACAGGGTTTGAACTCAGGTCCACTGGCTTGTGCCATAAGCCCCTCTCCCCACTAGACCATCTCACTAACCCCTTTTGTTGGGTTCGGACATAAAACTAAAAATACTTTCTGAGAGGGTTGGAAGGGAAAGGGAGGGAAGAGGGAATTGGAGATTGCTGCAAGTTGGGGTTTGGAGGGAACGTGAGACCTTTGGCCAGGACCAAGGAAGCAGGTTTGGGGTAGGGAGAAAGTGGGATTAATGGTGCGCGCGCTGGGGGTGGGGGCTGGTGACTCCCCTTCACCATGGGGGTGAAGTGGGGAAGAGGGGGTTAGGAAGACTGACAGAAGAGCCTAACAAGGAAAAAAAATCCACGTGAGGTAGGAGCGGCTAACCACGGCACGTGGTGCTTCCCGTTCAAGGTAGGGAGCATCGTCTACTGGGTCCTGGGTGGGTCCCTGAAGGGCGACATGGAGCATAGGGTGTCAGGGAGGTCACCATATGAGAGCAGACCTATCTCTCTGCCCCAGGAACATTCCATCAAGGTGCTGGAACTGATCTCTACCATCTGGGACACAGAGCTGCATGTGGCTGGCCTCCGCCTCCTCAACAGCCTCCCCATGCCTGACTACGTACACCCTCAGCTGCGGCGGGTGATGCCTGCCTTGATGGAGATCATGCAGTCAGACTATATCCTGTCACAGGTGCCTGCCTACAAGACCTCACTCCCCCCCCCCCCCCCCCAGTCCTGGAGCTGCACCTAGAAGAAAGAGCAGAGGCTCAAGCCACACACACCCCCACCCCCCACCCCCACCCCCCACTCAGACCCAGACCCACTAGCCCTCTCCCTTATTCAGGTACAAGCTGTCCGTCTGCTGAGTTACCTGGCACAGAAGAACGACCTTCTCTATGACATTCTCAACTGTCAGGTGAAAAAAGGTGGAGATGGGCTGATGGGACGCTGACTCAGGTGTCGGGAGGATTATGTTCAGTGGATAGATTTTTTTAAAATTAATTTTTAATGTGCGTGGGTGTTTGCATGTGTCTGTGCATCACCTGTGTGCAGTGCCTGTGGGGGCCAGCAGAGGGCGTCAGAACCCCTGGAACTGGAGCTCCAGAGGGTTGTGAGCCACCCACGGCAGCGCTGAGACTCCAATACTGGTCCTCTGCAAGAGAAGTCAGAGCTCTTAATCGCTAAGCCATCTCTGCAGCCACTGAGTCTTAACATTAATCTCTGTTCTCTGACCATGCTGTAATTTCTCTAGAAAATGATAACGAAAGGGAAATGTAGGTTAACAGTGGGGAGCCAAGGACAAGAATTAGAACAGGCCTGAGCTCACAGGTTCTCCTGTACCCCCACCACACAGGTGCATTCCAACTTCCTGAACCTCTTCCAGTCCTCACAGCCAGGAAGTCTGCTGTTCGAGGTGCTGGTATTTGCTGAGCGGCTGAGTGAGGGTCGGAATGCCACCCACTACCGAGCAGTGAAATGGCATTACAATGAACAGTCCCTGCACGAAGCCCTCTTTGGGGACGAGTCCAGACTGGCAGACCGACTGCTCTCCCTTGTCATCCACCCCGAGGAGGAAGTCCAGATCCAGGCCTGCAAAGTCATAGTCAGCTTGCAATGTCCGCAGGACTTGGGGTGCCGACCCTCAGCCTGCCGTCCCAGCCATTCCTACTTTAAAAACGGGGAGTAGCGTTAAGGAGAACCAATAAATGCGTAAGGGAGGGAAGTGTGAGGCTTCTGGAAGCACTCTTCAGTCCGTTGCCTCCCAGGGCCTGGGTGGAGGCGCTGTTCATTAGGACCGCCGCCTAGGCCCTGGCACAGCATGGGCGAGTCTCCCAAGCACACCCCACTTTTGTGTTTGGGGGACTAACTCCCTCCTTCTGTGGCTGCTCTTCAAATCTGTTTTTCTTTTTCCATTTTTTTGCGGTGCGTGTGCATGCGTGTGTGTGTGTGCGTGCGTGCGTGCGTGTGTGTGTGTGTGTGTGTGTGTGTATGTGTATGCATGCGTGTGTGCGTGTGTGTGTGTGTATGCATGTGTGTGTGTGTGTGTGTGTGTGTGTGTATGTGTGCGTGTGTGTGTGTATGCATGTTTCCATGTGTGGGCACATGTGCACATTTGTGTACGTGTGTGTGCTTGTGCACGTGGAGGCTGTCTCTCGGTGTCAGGCTCCACCTCCTCCACCTTATTCACTGAGGTGAGGTGTCTCAGTCAAACTCACTCACTAATGTGGCTAACCTCACCAGCTAGTTCAATCTGGGGATCCCGTCTCTGCTTCAAGGCTAGGACAGGCAGCCACTCTGCCCGCCTGGCATTTGCACGGGTTCTCAGGAATCCGAACTCCAGTTCTCACATTCACATGACAAGTACTTTGATCCCCCAAGACGCCTTTTAAAACCTGAATGTGGAGCCCATCCTTTCCTGGGAGGATGTGGGTGCTGTGGTACGTGTGCATGCATGTGCGTGTGTGCATGTGTCTGTGTTTTTATGGAACTACAGAGAAAGGTTATTGTGAAACACCATGCAAATGCTGGGAACCAGGTCCTCTACAAGAGCCATCAAGTGCTCCGAAGTGGCCTTCTCCCCAGCCTTCCAGCTGTGGTTTAAGAATCTCCCCCAGTCCCTCCTGTTGGGAACAGTGTGGGCTTTTAGGAGGTGGGTCTTGCGGGAGGTGCCTGTGTGGGGCTGTGGGAGCCTGGCCTCTTTCTGACCTTCTGTTTGGAGATGTATCTGTTGGCACACAAGCTCCTGCTGTGACATGCCACCATCCACCCCAGGCCTTACCAGAGGCTAAATCAGCGGGGCTTGCCTCATCCTGGATTTAAACCCTTCAAAGTGATGGGCTTAAGCTAGGCATGGTGGTGCCTGGCTTTCACCCAGCCCCCGGGAAGCAGAGGCAGGCTGGTACATGTATCTTACACTGCACATTCGCTCGTATTCCATCGGCTTGTTCCTCTCGAGAACCCTAATACAATGCCCTACCATCAAGGCACTTTTATTCTACATTTCTATTTTGTGTACATTTGTATCTGTGTGTGTACCCATGTCACGCCACAGCACATGTAAGTCAGAGGACAGCTTCCCAGAGGAGAGTCAGTTCTCTCCTTCCACCAGGTGGATCCCAGGATTGAACTCAGGTTGTCAGGCTTGGCAGCAAGCGCCTTGACCTGCTGAATCTTCTTGCCGGCCCAGGGTACTTTCTTACGCCACATGCCCCTTCCAGTCCTGGCCAGAGGGAGAAACACAGCTTGCTCAGGGACTCCCACTGAGGAGCTGAAGAAGACCCCACGTGTTCTTGAATATTAAACAAGGAAAGGGACCATGGCTGTGTTACCCGCCTCTCAAAGTTTCCACCAGAATGAGGCTGCACACATTTGCTCACATTTCAGTGGCCACACTGGGACTGTGGAGGAAGAAAATATTTGGTGAACAGCATCATGGGAAAGAGAATGACAGACAGACTAGGCAAGAATGACAGCACTGGGTTTGAATTAGAGCCTTGTCATCTGTTAGCTGTGTGACCCGGGCTGAGACATGACACCGTGCCTCAGTCTCCCTGTCTATAAAGTAAATAGAAAAATAGCACTTAGGGCCCTGATGGGACTGTGAAGTCATCATGGAGAAGACACAGATTGTCACTTCCCTGGGGTGATAACCCCCGGGGAGACTGCCTGAAAACATAAAAAACAAAAATCAACACTTATTTGTGGTCTCGGGAACCTGGAAGTGTTTTGGTTGACTTGTCTGGTTCCATCAAGCTGTGGTTGGTCCAGCCTTGGCCAGGGCTCTCTGTAGTCGGCTGAGGGCTCAATCAGGGCTGTCCCCTGTGTCTGGGGCCTGTGAGATGGCTCAGTGGGGAAAGGTGCTTGCTGCCAAGCTGGAGGACCTGAGTCCAATCCTCGGCACCCGCACAGCAGAAGGCGAGCAAGCTGACTCCTGCAAGCTATCCTCTGACCTCCGAGTGTGCGCCACGGCAGGAATGTGCCACCCCACACACCTGCAAACGCTTCATAAATGTCGTTTTTAAAGGAAAAGTATTTTTATTGTTTCAGAGTAAGTTTCCCTCCTGAGGATTTCGGGTGTTAGCATCTTTGAGAAGAAACACTGACAATCAGGGTAGGTGGTAACAGTGCTGGTGTGACCCTCAGACTCACGTGGGGTGCAGTACACAGACTTGTAGGGCCATTTGGTCTTCCTCTACATTTTGATATCACAGGCACACA
This sequence comes from Onychomys torridus, assembly GCF_903995425.1. Lineage (NCBI taxonomy): Eukaryota > Metazoa > Chordata > Mammalia > Rodentia > Cricetidae > Onychomys > Onychomys torridus. Next base: position 63,576,137 of record NC_050460.1, on the reverse strand, counting down.
AAGAGAAGCGTCCACTTAGCTCTGATTGGTGGTTAAAACGCTGAGGACTGGGACAACCCAGGTTGTTGACCTGAAGCCAGAGGACCTGAGTTTAATCCCCAGAACTAATGTTTAAAAACCACACAGGGTCACAGCGGTCCAGGGGTGACCTGGCAGCTCCAAGACTGACAAGCCCTGCCAAGGTGGACACAAAGACTCCGGGAGAGGATATGTCATCAGACCGGAAGTGCAAACGAGAGGAAAGGGAGCAAGGGGCAAACAGGCTAAGGTTGCTGACCGTGAGCCTCAGATCCGACTACAGAAAACCAGACAGAACCAGAATCATCCGGCCTCTCCGCAGCAGATAAACAAGAAGCCAAGTGTGACCGTCCTGTTTGTCAGGGGCCCCAAGCCTCTCCGTTACAGTCCAGAGGGATGGTTTATCAACTAATTTGTTTTTGCTTTTGTTTGAGATGGTTTCTCCATGCACCCCTGACTATCCTGGAACTCGCTCTGTAGCCCAGGCTGGCCTCGAACTCACAGAGATCCACGTGCCTTGCTTTCTGAGAGCTGGGATCAAAGGCGTGCTCCGCCACCACCAGGCCTATCCACTGTTTTATAAATGTGAATTTTTTGGTTGCTCTAGAAATATTTGTAAAATGGAGAGTGGGGAATCCTACTATATCTTATTTTTAAAGTGCAAAGTACTTTTTAAGAGGTGAAATCATAACTAGACAATGGTGGCACACGCCTTTAATCCCAACACTTTGGAGGCAGAGGCAGGCAGATCTCTGAGTTGGAGGCCAGCCTGGTCTACAGAGTGAGTTCTAGGACAGCCAGGATTGTTTCACAGAAAAACCCTGTTTTGAAAAACCAAAACAACAACAACAAAAAAACCCCACAAAAGATGTGAAGTCATTCGGTGGTTACTGTTTGGTACAACCAGAAGACAGCAGGCTACTGAATCTGGGGGGCTGTGACTGTCTCTGGAGACATCAGAGTAACACTCAACAGAGGTGGCTAGTTTTGTTTTGTTTTGTTTTCATTTTATGTGGATTGGTGTTCTGCTTGCCAGGGCTCTTAACCAACGAACCTCCTCTCCCACCCAAGGTGGCTAGTTTTATATCCTACAATCCAAAGCACACTAAACCGCAAATCAGAGCATCAGCTGTGCATCTGTGTCTGCTGGAGAGACAGTGTGGGTGCTGGGAACTGGACTCGTATTTTGGTTGTGAGCCTAGCCTTTAATGGCTGAGCCGTTCTCTCCAGCCCATGGTGAAGTATTTTAAATTCTATCAGGTCTCCTGTTTCTAGTAGAAACATTTCCTATAGAGCCTCACTCCTTGTCCAGTCAGGACTGTGATGACTCTGGTCTGGGCAGCCCACTTTCCCCAAAACTTGTGATGACGTGCTCTGAAAGCCAGAGTACGTGCCGCATGTGGCATAAAACTGTGAGTCAGTGGAAGTGAAGATTCCAAGGCTCTGACTGTTATTATGTGAGGTTTTAAGGGAAACTTGCCAGGTCTGAGGCTGGAACGTCACTGAGTAATTGTTCAAAAAGGAACAACACGTGACTCCAGGGTTTTGGTACATCACATGACTCCAGAGTTTTGGTACAACACGTGACTTCAAGTTTTGGTACATGTGTTAAGAATTGAAATGTCTCTGTGCTGATCCACAACCAATAAAATCTCACTTGTGGTGGGGGAAAAAAACCAAAGCAACAGCAAAAAAAAAAAAAACAAAAAAAAAACCAAGGCTAGAGAGATGACTTAGTGGTTAAGAGCACTGGCTACTCTTTCAGAGGACCTGAGTTCAATTCCCAGAACCCACATGGTGGCTCATAATCTGGCTCCAGTTCTGGGAGCTAACAGCCTCTTCTGACCTCTGAAGGGCACAGGGTACAAGATGCAGAGAAAACAAAACCCAGGCATAGATGTGTGTTGTTGGTTGTTTTTGCTGTTTTTTGGGGGGGGCTGCCACCCAGTTCCCAAGCAAATCACTCGTGGTGGCTTAATTTTACTTATGAATGCCTGGCCTTAGCTTGGCTTCTTTCTTGCCAGGTTTCCTTAACTTATTCTGTCTACCTTTTGCCTCTGGGCTTTTCCCGTTCTCTTACTTCTGTAAATCTTACTCTTACTCCGTGGCTTGCTGTGTTGCTGACCCTGACTCCTCTTTCTCTGGCTCCTAGCAAGCTCTCTTTTCTTCCTCTCAGATTTCTTCCTCTAGACAGGCTCTCGGCCTGCCAGCCCCGCCTGTCCTTTCTCCCGCCTTGCTATTGGCTGTTCAGTTCTTTATTAGACCATCAGGTGTTTTAGACAGGCACAGTCACACAGCTTCACAGAGTTAAACAAATGCAACATAAACAAAAGTATTACACCTGAAAATAATATTCTACAACAGCAGTGTGCTTGTAATCACAGAACTGGGTAGACACAGACAACAGAGGATCTTCTAGAATATTAGAGGGACCAGCCTTAATATCATACATCCCAGGGGCTCAAGAGAGAGAACTACTAACGGCGAGGACTATTTTGGGGAAATAGAATTTCAGCACACCAAGCTCTATAGTCCAATTGCTTTAATTCCTCTGGCATAACATCCTGTATACACAGCTTCAGTTCTGTTCTCATGCCTAGCTCCTTTCTTGCCTGATTTCTCTCTATATTTTTCTACTGCTCCCCTCTAAGTTCCATCTTAATTCTCTTGTCTTAATTTTGCCTCATTTGGGTCCTTTTCATCTTGTTCTTACCAAGCTAGTACTTCCCCCTGTTACTCTTCCTCATCTTTTATCTCGTCCACACGTTCTCTCTGGTCCAAATCCTCCTCATCCTCTCCATTCTCCTTCTCTCTGTTCTCCACTGTCCTCTTAAATCTCCCAGGAATCCAGTTATAAACCCAAGCAATAACAATCCCCTGGTTGAGCAAGGTCACCAGACTTGAATTCTACAGGGTCATAAAGGCAGGTAAGAATTTCCCTCAGGCACTGACCACTAGGCTTTCTTTTACAATCCAAAATAGGAGCAGTAAAAGAGGAGGTCACCTGAGTTAGTATATGGAAAGGGGATCCGTGTGCTCAGTCCATATTCCTAGAAGTGTTAGGTAAGAATTTAGGGGTCTACTAGTAAGGTTGTATAAGAAAGGAGGGTCTCACCCTAAATTGCACAAGAAATAAAGCTATCCTCCTGACCTAAGAGACAGGTGTTGTTTTGTATGGCCTTGGATGCTCGATAGGCATTTTAGATAAATACACAGTTAGGAGTTCTTGGAATTATGCAAGAAAGTCATTTTAGGAACCAGCTAATATATATACAAAAGCAAAAATATCACCAAGACTTCTTAAGCCATGGCTTGACCTTTGGAGAAGTCCTTGACATTTCCAAATAGTAGCTCTTGTGCTAGCAGCTGAATTCCATCTTGTTTTCTTGAGGCTTGGAGGGGGGACTCTTGGGGTTCACTAGCTAGCCAGGCTCCTATGTAAGTCCCAGGCAAGGAAGAGACCTTGTCTCAGAATATTTTCTCTCAACTTTTTAAAAAGTGGATGGCACCTGAGGGAGACCACCTGAAGTCCTCTGGCTTCCACAAGTGTGCACACACATTTTTTTCTCTCTCACGCACAAATGGAATAGTAATGCCAAGAGAGAAAGGCCACAGGCTGCCTAGAAAGTCACATGGACAATCTGAAGGTGCTGGGGTGCTAACAGCATGATGAGGGGACCCCAAAACAGCCGCACTGCAAAGTTTTCACCCAGCATGGAGAGTGGCTTCTTCAGAGGCACATAGATGTAGCCCCACTCAGTTCTTGTTAGAGTCGGCGCTGTAACCAGAAGCTTCACTCCGATATCGGGTCACACAGAAACAGTTTATTTCTTTTTTTTTTTACGTGCGCACGGGTCAATCAGTCAAGCTTAGGACTGAAGACCCCGAAGCTCAAGCTCGCAGGCTTGTTATAGGGCAGTTTCGCATGGGTTGGGGAGTGGGGTCGCTCAGAGTTCAGCCATCCAGCTGGCTCACATGGATTGGGGAGTTGAGGGTCGCTCGGAGTTCAGCCATCCGGCTGGCTCACGTGGCTTGGGGAGTGAGGGTCTCTCAGAGTTCAGCCATCCGGCTGGCTCACATGGATTGGGGAGTGAGGGTCTCTCAGAGTTCAGCCATCTGGCTTGTTTCACATGGATTGGGGAGTGAGGGTCTCTCAGAGTTCAGCCATCCGGCTTGTTTTTCCAAGAGCTGCGAGCTAGCTTTACAACGTGGAAGCCTTCTGTACGAGCTAAGCAGGAATATTTTTCCACTAAGCAGAAATACATTTCTCTACTGGGATAGAGCCTAAAATGGAACCTTTACATTCCCTCCTCTCCTTGTACTGACCTTTAATCCTAAAGGTCGGTCTCTGGTATAGGCTGATATCTTTGTCTCAGGACCATCATTTTAACCCCATCTACTTGGGACCGAACAAAGCCTGAAATCCGATTCAGGACACATGGTCCAATCATTAGTACTAGGAGCAGGACAATCAGGGGCCCCGTGAGGGCTGAGAGCAGGGCAGTCATCCAGGGTGATTTTTCATACCATTCCTCAAACCAGCTCTGGGAGCCGCTTATGGACCTTTCCCTTGCATCTAGTCTCTCTCTGAGTTTTGTCATGGATTCCCTTACCACCCCTGTGTGGTCAGTATAGAAACAACAGTTTTCTTTTAGGGCGGCACAAAGTCCTCCTTCTTTTAAAAATAGTAAGTCTAGGCCGCGTCTGTTCTGCAAGACTACCTCTGACAGGGAGGTTAAGGACCTTTCCAGAGCAGTTATGGATGTTTCTATTGCCCTTAGATCTTGCTGTATTGCGGCTTCTAAAATCCCTAGCTGTCTAGGGCCCTCAATCAAAGCTGTAGTTCCAGTCCCGACCCCCGCCAATATACCTGCTCCTAATAGAACAGCCAGGGTGACACTGACAGGTTCTCGTGTGAACCGAGTTCTGCCCAGAAAATGTCCTTCAAATTCTTCTGTTGAATAATAAACTAACCTTGGGTAAATTCGGACTAACACACAAAAATCCTTAGATTGGCTAAAGCTAGCAATTGAGACACACGGTGTGATCCCAGTATTGCATGCCCAGTATAAACCTGATGAGGGGATTATGTACTGGGATGTGTCAGAAGAGGACACACTCACTGTACGTGCACAGAGCTTGCTTCCCAGCACTTGGGAGTGTCCTAGGCATGTTCCTAAACCGGTCACTTCAGGTAAGGTTAGCATATGCTTTGTTCCCCAGTCGCAGCTCTTGGAGGTGTTATAGGTGAAACTCCCATTAACAGCTATCCCTTCATAGTATGGGGGGCTTGCTTGGAGGCAAATCCAGCAGGATTCAGTAAGGTTGGGCTGAGTAGAGTTGAGGGCTTGGTATCCCCCTTCGATTAGGTCTATCAACCGTTTTCCTGACCCTGGGAGAGTGGGATTCGTGACAGCCGGTGTGGTCAGCGGGAGGATGGAGGGGTTCTGGCGGGTTGAGTTAGATGGGGGTATTTGCCTTGGGGGTACCCGTTTATTATTTGTTTTAGGAGGAGGAGCTTTCTGGTCCTGTAATACTTTATTAGGGCCTATCGGCTGGGGGTTGGCGTTTATTATTAACTTGATTTTGAATAGGACTCCTGGATCATAGGCCGTCTGGTGATACACCCTCAGGCCCCACAGTCTACCTTTGATCCAATCCCTTGATGCTTTTCCTGCCTGGGTGAAAGTGATGTTCAAGGGGTTGCAGGCAAACTCTGTACAAGGTCCCGACCCGTACCATAGGGTCGTGACTGTCCTAGGTGTGCTCCGGCAGTAATCTTGAGAGAGTGGGGGTTCATTCCCACCTGTCTCCCTCTTTACCTGGATCAGATCCCAGGATGAGCTCGGCTTCCACCAAGCGTCTCCTGTAGTTTCACATCCCCATGACTTACAATAGTAACTTTCATGCTGCCCACAAGAGCGCGCTAGCGACCTGCTTCTCCCGTCCCTCGGACACACATAAAACGGTCTCTTTGTCAGGGCCGCCCGGGCCCTCGGGTCTCGGCACCCTGCCGGGTAACGCGAACAGGGGCAGCGTCCACTTTGGGTGCACACTTCTGGTTCACCTGGGTTTGCCGGGTCAGTGGTTGGGATGTCAAAGTCTTCTGCTCCTGCCAGCATGTGGCAGAGGTCGGGTTCCAGGGCAGGCCACCATGTCCAAAGAGGGTGCCTACCGGTTTTCTCCCAAACCACATCCCCTGCCCCCGACAGTACTTGCCATGTTTGGCTCACAGGTTGGTGCGGATTAGTTCGGCTGATTTCCACATCGGATCCGAAGCTTGAGGGGATTGTCAGTCCGTTCCACAGTCCAGTCCAAATCCACATCTGGAGCAGGCGCGGGCTTAAGGTGGGAGCCATGAATCCACGCAGCAACTCCGTCAACTTTAACTGCCGTCGGGGTGGTCAACAGGACTTGATAGGGACCCTTCCACCGAGGTTCTAGGGTCTGATGCTGGTGCCGGCGGACGTACACGAAGTCCCCTACATGGAACCGGTGGGCAGGACCATCTCCACTGGGCTGGTACGCAGCAGACAACTGTTTCCACAGGGTGTGCTGGACCACCGCCAAGGCTCGCAGTCTGTCAGATAGGAAGGAAGGCATGATTTCCCCTTTCTGGAAAGCTAGGTCCTTAACTGGGGGAGCACAACCAAAGAGTAGTTCAAAAGGGGTAAGGCCCTTAAGGGAAGGGGTATTCCTAGCTCTAAAGAGGGCATACGGTAGGAGCATCGTCCAATCTCTAGAGCCAGTCTCCATGGTCAATTTTGTTAAGGTCTCCTTAATGGTTCTGTTGGCTCTTTCTACATGTCCAGAACTTTGGGGTCTGTATGAACAATGCAGCTTCCAATCGATCCCCAATATTTTTGCCAGTCCCTGACTTACCTGAGCCACGAATGCTGGGCCATTATCTGACCCAATTACCTGAGGCAGTCCAAATCTTGGGAAGATTTCTTCCAGGATTTTCTTAGCGACTATCGCTGCAGTCTCCTTTTTGGTGGGGTAGGCTTCTACCCATCCTGTAAAGGTGTCTACAAACACTAGTAAATACCTTAGGCCATATTTAGCCGGCTGTATTTCAGTGAAATCTATTTCCCAGTGTTGGCCAGGCCGACTTCCTCGTAGCCTTTTTCCAGGAGCCAACCGACTAGGGTAGGCATTAACCTGTTGGCAGGCTTGGCAGTCCGCTATCACTTTCTCCGCCATCCGCTTCCTTTCAGACGGGGAGTGAGTTTTATTTTCTTCAGTGAGTTGAACTAACTTTCGGCTACCCAGATGGGTCAGCTTGTGGATTCGCTCCAGCGTGTCCTTCAGGGATTCGGGGGACGGGGGTTCTTCAGAGACCGGGCTTTCAGGGGGTGATAGGTGGACTACCAGGTGCCTGGTGCCTCGGAGAGCTGCTTCCCTCGCTTCCTGGTCAGCCCTCCGGTTTCCGACCGCAATTGGGGAGTCACCTTTCTGGTGCCCTGGGCAGTGCACGATGGCCAGTGCGCGAGGCAGCATGACAGCGTCTAATAATGCCTTGATTTCTTGTTTATTTTTAATTTCTTTTCCGGCTGAAGTTAACAGTCCCCTCTCCCTGTATATGGCCCCATGCACATGCGCGGTTGCAAATGCGTACCGGCTGTCTGTGTAGATGGTAGCCCGTTTTCCGGCTGCCATGGTAAGTGCTCGGGTGAGTGCAATCAATTCGGCTTTTTGAGCCGAGGTTCCCTCTGGGAGGCTGCTAGACCAGATGACCTTATTTTTGTCCACTACTGCCGCTCCCGCTCTCCGCTGGCCCTCATTTAGGAAACTGCTGCCATCTGTATACCATATCAGGTCAGGGTTGGCCAGCGGTTGGTCCGTTAAATCTGTCCGGACCCCGGTTTCTTCCGCCAGAATGGCACCACAGTCATGAACCGGCACTCCCTCCTCTCCTTGTTCAGCAATTGGGAGGAGCGTGGCAGGGTTTAAGATAGCTGGGGGCCCAAAGGTGATGCGGTCCCGGTCCAGCAGAGTTACCTGATAATAAGTGGCCCGAGCATTGCTAAGCCATCGGTCAGGCGGCTGGCGGACAATGCTCTCCAATGCATGGGGAGCTATAACAGTCAGATGCTGTCCCAAAGTTAATTTGTCCGCGTCCCGCACCAGCATGGCTGCCGCGGCCACCGCCCTTAGGCAGATTGGCCATCCCCTGGCCACAGGATCTAGCCGCTTGGATAGGTAAGCAGTTGGTCTTTTCCATGGACCGAGGGCTTGTACTAGGACGCCGACCGCCACCCCACCCTTTTCATGCAAGTACAAAGTGAATGGCTTCCTCACATCCGGGAGAGCGAGTGCTGGAGCAGATAAGAGTGCCTTCTTTAACTTTTCAAATGCAGCCTGGTGTTTTTCCTGCCAGACAAAGGGGGTCTTTTCTTTTAACAAGGGGAGAAAAGGCTCTGTGATTGCCGCAAACCCTGGAATCCAGAGCCGACAGAACCCAGCTGCACCCAGGAATTCACGTAACCGCCGGCGGTCCGTTGGAGCAGGTATGCTGGCTACGGTTCGCTTATGAGCATCGGTGAGCCACCTCCTGCCTCCCTCCAAGGAGTAGCCGAGGAAGATGACTTTGTTTTGGCAGATCTGCGCCTTCTTGGCGGACGCCCTGTACCCCAGGCTGGCCAGGGTATCCAGAAGTTTCTCAGTCCCTTGTTTGCAAGCGTCCCGAGTCTCAGCTGCCAGGAGTAGATCATCTACATACTGGAGGAGGGTGACATCAGGGGTGGTCTCTCGATACTCCCGAAGGTCTCGGTGTAGAGCCTCATCAAAGATAGTTGGAGAGTTCTTAAATCCTTGCGGAAGTCTGGTCCATGTCAGTTGCCCTGTCCCCCCTCCCTCAGGGTCTGACCATTCAAAGGCAAAGAGCTTTTGAGAATCAGGGTGGAGGGGGAGGCAAAAAAAAGCATCCTTTAAATCCAGAACAGTATACCAGTTGCGCCCTGGCGGTAAGGTACTCAAGAAATTATGAGGATTGGGCACGGTAGGGTGAATGTCAATTACCCGGGAGTTTACTTCTCTCAGGTCCTGGACTGGTCTGTAGTCATCTGTTCCTGGCTTTCTTACCGGCAAGAGCGGAGTATTCCACTCTGATTGACATGGTTTCAGTATGCCCAGTTCCAGAAACCTCTTGATGTGGGGTTTTATGCCTTCTCGGGCTTCTCGACTAAGCGGGTATTGTCTTACTCGCACGGGTACCGCAGTGGGTTTGAGGGTGACCACCACCGGGGGTTGCTCCTTAGCCAGTCCGAGGCCCCCCGTCTCTGCCCACGCATTAGGGAACCTATGAATCCATTCCTCGTTGTACGGTGAAACAGTGGCTACAGAGGCTTTTGCCACTGCTCCATACAGACGGTATTCCTCAGCAGCTGGAAGTTCTAGCGTGAGGAGATGGAGGTCCCCTACTTTCGGGTGGGCAAATTTTAATTCCGGGCCCCGAGAGGTAAAGGAGATCTGAGCTCCCAGTTTTGTCAGGAGGTCTCTACCTAATAGGGGTGCCGGACAGTCAGGTAAGACCAGAAAAGAATGCTGCACAGTACCTTTTCCCAAGTTGACTGTTCTCTGGGTGGTCCAGGGTCTCTCTCTGCTTCCATTTGCTCCTCGGACCAGTGACTTTCGGGTAGACAGAGGGCCTAGTGGATGCTTGATGGCTGAATAGACTGCCCCCGTGTCCACCTCAAAGTCCACTGGGGTCCCCTCCACTTCAAACATTACCCGGAGTTCGGGGAGGGGGTCCGAACCCTGACTCCCTCAGTCCCCAAGGGCGAGGACCTGCCGGCCCCGCCCTTTCTGCTTCTTCGGGCATTCTCTGATCCAATGACCCTCCTCTTTGCAGTAGGCGCATTGATTTGGTCCCAAAGGAGGACGGCCTCCCCGACCTCCTCCTCCTCGCCCCCGCGGCCCCGGCCCGTCTCTTACCGCGGCTGCAAGAATCCGTGTTAGATCCCGGTTTTGGCGTTTCCGCTGCTCTTTTTCTTTTTCCTCTCTTTGTTTTTCTAACCGAGCCTCTTTTTCTTCCGCGGTCTCCCGCTTATAATAGACTTTTTCTGCCTCTTTAACCAGGTCCCTCAGGCTCATCCTTTGTAACCCCTCCAATCTTTGCAGCTTCCGCCGTATATCTGTGGCAGACTGCCCTATAAAGGCCATGCTCACTGCCCCCCTCAATTCCTCTGACTGTGGGTCAAAGGGTGTATACCTTCTATATGCTTCCATGAGTCTCTCAAGAAAGGCAGAGGGGGTCTCTTCAGACCCTTGAAGAACCTCGCCTACCTTAGCCAAATTAGTGGGCCTTCTGGCCGCTGCACGGAGACCTGCCATTAGAGTCTGGCGATAGAGGGACAGATGCTCCCTACCTTCCGGAGTGTTCGGATTCCACGTTGGGCGCCGCAGGGGAAAGTGCTCATCAATGAGATTGGGGAGCTGAGTTGGCCGCCCGTCCGGTCCAGGGACCAACTTCCTAGCTTCCAGGAGGATGCGTTCCCTTTCTTCTGTGGTGAAAAGGACCCCCAGAAGCTGCTGGCAATCATCCCACGTAGGCTGGTGGGAAAACATGATGGACTCTAGGAGTCCAGTTAGGCGGGAGGGGTCTTCAGAAAAGGGTGGGTTATTGTTCTTCCAGTTATATAAATCTGAGGAAGAAAATGGCCAGTATTGGAGGGCAGGCATGTCTCCTCCAGCCCCATCATCAATAGTTCCCCCAACGGGCCGTAGGGGCAGTGTGACTGCCGGTGGGGCCTCATCATGAGGGCGTGCCCTTCTCTGGCGGGTGCCCTGTGCGGGGCCCGAAGGAGAGACTGTGACCGGTCCGGATCCTGCCCCCGCTGGCGGCGGCGGCGGCGGCGGCGATCTGTAAGGTGGTGGGGGGTCTAGGTCAAGAGAAATGAGATCAGCCTGAGACTCTGGCAGGGGTGCAGGTGTCGGGATCAATGAGGGAGGGGAAGATTTAGGCGAATCAGAGGTTTTGGTTAGAAGGAGAGAGGTATGATCAGTAGGTGGTGCAGACGGGCCGACCTGAAATGACCGGACCCACTTAGGCGGGTCCAGTACCAAATCTTCCCAAATCCAAATATAGGCTTGTTGGTCCGGATGCCCATGTGAACCTGGAATGAAGATTTTTTGTTTAACTGCCCTAATAAGGTTCAGATCGAAAGTGCCATCAGCGGGCCACCCCACACCGAAGGTGGGCCATTCAGATGAGCAGAAAGTCTGCCACTTTCCTTTTTTCACTCGAACTGCCAGGTTCGATGCACGAGCCGTCACTTCTGACCAATGAGAGAGAGTGAGAGAAAGTGGTGTAGAGGCAGTTTGTCCCATACCGAACAGATAGAGTAAGACACCGAAGGACACAAACGAAATCACAACACACAGAGACAGGACAAGCCGGCAAATTGGTACAGAAAACGAAACCAAAAGAGTATCTAGCGGCCCGGGCCTCCTAAAAAATCTCCTAGGCAGGAGGGTGTCCGAAGGGGTCCTTCTTACAGGATCCCCACACTCTAGAGCGTCCTCCAGAGTTGCAGCCTGTGGGTTCCAGACACGTCTGTCCCCCACCGTCCAGGAGTCCTCACGGGCAGCCTGGACAGCTGCTCACCCTCCCAAGCCGACTCACCACCAGACGTGAAGGCAATCTCGGTGGGACCTCCAATGTTAGAGTCGGCGCTGTAACCAGAAGCTTCACTCCGATATCGGGTCACACAGAAACAGTTTATTTCTTTTTTTTTTTACGTGCGCACGGGTCAATCAGTCAAGCTTAGGACTGAAGACCCCGAAGCTCAAGCTCGCAGGCTTGTTATAGGGCAGTTTCGCATGGGTTGGGGAGTGGGGTCGCTCAGAGTTCAGCCATCCAGCTGGCTCACATGGATTGGGGAGTTGAGGGTCGCTCGGAGTTCAGCCATCCGGCTGGCTCACGTGGCTTGGGGAGTGAGGGTCTCTCAGAGTTCAGCCATCCGGCTGGCTCACATGGATTGGGGAGTGAGGGTCTCTCAGAGTTCAGCCATCTGGCTTGTTTCACATGGATTGGGGAGTGAGGGTCTCTCAGAGTTCAGCCATCCGGCTTGTTTTTCCAAGAGCTGCGAGCTAGCTTTACAACGTGGAAGCCTTCTGTACGAGCTAAGCAGGAATATTTTTCCACTAAGCAGAAATACATTTCTCTACTGGGATAGAGCCTAAAATGGAACCTTTACATTCTGATCCCCAATATATTCTACCCTCCCCCCCCCACCCCAGGCCACATTCATTAGGACAGAATTGCATGCGAATGAATAAGAGGTGCAGAAGAAGGTGGCTGGAATCCCAGACAAGGTTCCATGACCCTCTCCACTCCTTCTCTGAGGATCTGATCTCGTGAAGACGGATGACCTCTCATGCTCAGAGGACCACGGCCCCCGGCAGTTCCGGTGATGCCCTGGCGGATGTGGTGATGTGGCTGGACACTGCTGATCTCACATACAATGACTGAATAGACTTAGGGAGGAGCACGGGGCTTTCGTGGAACTTTATGGAAGTGGATTTTATCTGTGTCTTCTTTGCAATCAGCACTGCTTCTCTGGCTCTCAAAGGTCAGGTCTGCTGCCCACTTAGAGGTTGGGGGAGCATACCAACTTTGGGGACTCTGGGTGAAGTGAGCCACTCACTGCTGTTTTGGGCCCTCAGTGCCATCTTAGTTGGGAGTGAGTCACTTCTTTAAGAATCCTGTGATCAAAACCAGTTTGGGGGGGAAAGGGTCTATTTGGCTTACACTTTCAGGCCACAGTCCGTCATTTAGGGAAATCAAGGCAGGAACTGAAGCAAATGGATTTTTTGTTTTTCTAACTTGTTCTTTGGCTCATGGTCAGCTAGCCTTTTTATACAGCCCAGCCGCACCTGCTTAGGACTGGCACCTCCTAGGTCAGCCAGCAGTCAAGAAAATGCTCCACAGACATGGCCACAGGCCAATCTGAGGGAGGCGAGTCTTCATTTGAAGTGCCTTCTTCCCAGGTGTGACGGTTGGCTACCCACTGTCACTCTCCCTTTCCTCACTAAGGCGGGGTCTCTCAGTCAAACCCAGAGTGCTCAGCTAAGGCTAGTTTTGCTAGCAAGCTTACTGGGGGGTGGGGGAGGCCTGCATCTGCCCCCAGGGGCTAGGTTTACAGGAGGAACACCACATCCCCTGGCATTTACATGGATTCTGGGGACCTGAACTCTGGTGTGCTTCAACTACTGAGCCACAGCCCACATTTGTTCTTAGAGACTCTAAAGACAGCCGGGCGATGGCGGTGGTGCACACCTTTAATCCCAGCACTCGGAGGCAGAGCAAGGCAGATCTCTGAGTTCGAGGCCAGCCTGAACTACAGAGTGAGATCCAGAACAGGCCCCAAAACTACACAGAGAAACCCTGTCTCGAAAAAACAAATCAACACTTTTTTGTGTGTGTGGGGTGTTTTCGAGACAGGGTTTCTCTGTGTAGCTTTGCGCCTTTCCTAGAACTTGCTTTGGAGACCAGGCTGGCCTCGAACTCACAGAGATCCGCCTGGCTCTGCCTCCCGAGTGCTGGGATCAAAGGCGTGTGCCACCACCGCCCAGCACTGAAAAAACAAATCAAACAAGAGAATCCCACGAAAGTCACACAATTGTAGACAGAGACTTTCTGATAGAGACAGAAAGGTGTCTACAGCAAGGTGGGCAGACAAACCAGGGGCCTCCACTGTGGTAGAGCAGCGGGTGTCCCACATTGGGACAGTGGGAACAAGCAGATGGATCATGACCAAAGAGACGAAGATAAAAAAAAAATCCTGAGAGCTGGTGTGATGGTTCATCCCTGAATCACAACACTTGGGAGGCTGAGGCAGGGGGATTGCCATCAATTTGAGGCCAAGCTGGACCACATAATGAGTTCCAGCGCAGGCGGCGCTACAAAGTAGAATCCTATCTCAGACAAAACTAAAGCCACCAAATTGCCAGCACTTTCTCTGGTGAGCTGGGCATCCAGGCACTTGCCTGTGATCTTAGCCCTTGGGAGGCAGAGTCAAGAGGGTCAGGAGTTCAAGGCCAGCTCAGTAAGGCAGGGTCTCTTAATCAAATGAGAGTCATAGGAGACCCTGTCTCAAGAAACCAAAAGAGGGCCATGGGAAGGCTCAGTGGGCAAAGGTGCCAAGACTGAGGACCTGAGTTCCGTAATGGCAGGAGAGAAGAGCTCCATGGGTTTTTGTTTTGGTTTTGGTTTTGGTTTGGGTTTTTTTGTCTTTTTGTTGTTGGTGGTTTTTTTCAGGGTTTCTCTGTGTAGCTTTGCGCCTTTCCTGGATCTCGCTCTGTAGACCAGGCTGGCCTCGAACTCACAGAGATCCGCCTGCCTCTGCCTCCCAAGTGCTGGGATCAAAGGCAGGCGTGCGCCACCACGGCCCTGCAGCGTGTGGTCCTTTTTAATCCCTGTGCTTGCACTGTGGCAATTGTGTCTTCCCCCGTTAAAAAAACAAACCTTTAATCTCAGCATTCAGACCACAGAGGCAGGTGGAGCTCTGTGAGCTTGAGGCTAGCCTGCTCTACATAGCAAATTTCTGGCCAGCCAGGGCTGTGTGGAAAGAAGCAATCCCTTTCCCTAAAAGGACACAGAGGCCTCCACAGAGCCTTGCATGAAGGAGATACACCTGAGGACATCAGTGTGTGTGTGTGTGTGTGTGTGTGTGTGTGTGTGTGTGTGTGTGTTCCTGGCTTCACATGTCTGTGGACACAGAACTGTTTCTTTGGGATTTTACATGTAAAATGTTAGATTTGGTGGAGGGCTGGGGGTGTAGCTCAGTTGGAAGAATGATGACCTAGAGTGCACGAAGCCCTGGGTTTAATCTGCGCTGCATGAACCAGGCATGGTGTGGTGCCCCAAACTGGGTGTGCATACCTGTGGTGCCAGCACTCATGAGGTGGAGGCAGGAGGGTCATTGTGTGTGCGTGTGTTCATGCACGCATGCACGCACGCACGCATGCACGCACGCACGCACGCACGCACGCATACACACGTGCCTCCTATGGAGATCAGAAGACAGTTTGCAGGAGGTGGCTCTCTCCTCCCACCATGTGGGTCCTGGGGATCTAACTCAGGCCATCAGACTTGGCAGTAAGCAACTTTATCCACTGATCATTCTCACAACCCACAGAGTTCGAGCCCAGCAAGGAACGCAGGAGACTTTATTTTTAGGATAAACAATGACAACAAATGAAGTTGTGTGTTAGTCCGGCTTGAGTTCCTTCCCTTCCCCATTGGTGAGGAAGGAGTCTTCACTGACAGGGGACAGGGTGTCAGTGTTGAGACTTGGTCAGTGAACCCATGTGTCTAGCGTGCATTTGGGCACTGTACACTGTAGGTGGAACACCAACCCCCAGCATCCCCGGGATGTGTGGACACCTCATCTGAGCAGAGGCTACACAGAGAGCCAGCCCTCTCTGGCCCTCCTGAGTAATGCCCGGCCATAGACCATCTTTCTAGAAACAGTCCCCTGCCGCGAGGGGTCAGGCTATGGGGCAATATCCCTGGCTACTAGATAGGACTGTCCACCTCTGTCTTCCAGGCTGAGGTTCCCCGGGCTAAGACCCAGCCAGGTCTTGAGAACAGCTGTGTCCGCTCATGTAGCTCCCTCTGGGTTGCTTCCTCTGAGAGCTGGTGCGGGCCAGCAGGTCGGGGAGGAGACAGGAAGACACTGATTGTCCCAGTCCTGCTGTCACAGCATGTGTAGGAGTAGAGGGGACAGCTGGAGGTTGGCACCAGCTGTCCTTCAAGGCTGCTGGGCCTCTGTCTCAGGATGCCTGGTGTCCTCACAGACCAGCACCCCAGGTCACAGGCTAGAGTCCATTGCCCCAGTACTGGCCCCGGGCGGTGGTGGCGCATGCCTGTAATCCCAGCACTCGGGAGGAGAGGCGGGTGGATCTCTGTGAAACACTATCTGCCAAGCCCCAGATCCCCATTAAAGCCAAGCAAAGTGTCCCTTCACACCCTGCAGGCAATCTTGGCTGCTCTGGGCATTCTGGGTAGGAGCTTGCTACTGTCTCTTTTCCTTCCAAGGGTTCTGGTCCTGTTCTTCAGTGAGCCTGGCAGCTCTACCTCCCCCTTTAGGCTCAATACTCTTGAGATGGGGTCCCTTGTAGCCCAGGATAGCCTCAAACTGACTGGCTTTGAACTTTAGGCTCTGGAATGCTGGTATTATGGATTTGTGCAACCTCTCTGTTTATGTGGTGCTAGGGACCAAACCCAGGCTTTGTGGATGCTAGGTGAGCCATCCCTGTTCCCTGGGTTTTTGTTTTTTAGAAACATGTAGCTCAGGCTGGCTTCAAATTTACTATGTAGCCAAGTATGACTCTGAACTTCTGATCTGCCTGCCTCTACCTCTCAAGTGCTGAGACCACAGGGATGGACCAACACATTCAGTTTCCAAGTTGATTTTTAAAAAAATAAAAAGGCTGGGCATGGTGGTATATGCCTTTAATCCCAGCCCTCTGGAGACAGAGGCAGGCAGATTTTTGTGAGTTCCAGGCCAGCCTGGTCTACAGAGTGGGTTCCAGGAAAGCCAGGGCTACACAAAGAAACTTTTCTTTAAAAAAAAAGATAAAAATAAAAAACAAGAGCTGGAGAGATGGCTCAGAGGTTAAGAGCACTGGATGCTCTACCAGAGGCCCTGAGTTCAATTCCCAGCAACCACATGGTGGCTCACAACAATCTACAATGAGATCTGGCGCCCTCTTCTGGCCTGCAGGCAGAACACTTACTGTATACATAAATAAATGTTTAAAAAACAAAACAAAACAAAACAAAAACCAAAAAAAAGATTTAGTCTGTGTGTGAGTATTTTGCCTGCATGTATGTCTGTGCACCACATGTGTGCCTGGTGCCCATCAGAGGTCAGAGAAGGTTGTGTCACCCCAGAACTGGAATTTCAGATGGTTGTGAGCCAGTGTTCTTAACCACTGAGCCCTGACCCTGGGTAACATTTTAAAATAAGTTTTCATTTATAATTTGAAATCTGTGTTTGGAAGTAGCTCATATACAGCTAAGGTTCCACAGCATAAATGACCTGATGATCCAAAGCTTTTTCCTCCATCCCCTCCAGAGCCCGACACGGTCTAAGCTGGGACGCAGTGGTGGACACACTTGTCTGCATCCTTTGAGCAGGACAGTCTGTGACCATCGGGCCCACGCTGGCTGGCCACCACCCCCACAGGGATTTATTCCCAGCAGTGTTCAGGAACCTCCAGCCACCCAGGCCATGGCCTTCACCCAGGCATTAGCCGCCTCACTGGCACTGCTCACTGGGATCCTGCCACACAGCCTCAGTGAAAACTTGGATCGTAGAAAGGTGAGCAGTGTCCCCCGACCTCCTCTGTGACGAAAGGGTGGGGGCTGAGGGCAGCAGACAGCTTGCAGCCTCCCTTCGGTGGGGATCCAGGCCCTGGCTGGAGGTGTGGGGGGACCCCAGATGCACTTCACAGGTCTGGTCAAGTTCCATTCACCTTTCCTGGGCCTGACCAGTAAGTACCCCTGGTCCAGGCCTCATCTGCTCTCTCAGCCTTGGGCTCAACACCCCTCCATTCCCCCTCCATCCCAAGCCCTCTTTTCCTGCTGATTTGGGTCTCTCCTTCTAGATGCAGAGTCTTTCTTCCCCTCAATTTAAGTCTAAAAGCCCCTTCTTTCTCTCCCTCCCGCCCTCCCTCCCTCAGTGCATGACCATCACATCAGAAACATTGCAATGGAGTCCATTTTCTCCTCCCATCTTAACTCAGTCTGGGGATTGAACTCAGGTCGTCCATCTTCCATAGCAAGCACCTTCACTGGCTGAGCCATCTTGCTACCTCCTCTCCATCCCCATTAGCTATTCCAGTTGTGGTCTGGGACTATTTCCCAGTGCCATTGTTTGGGAGCCGTGGAAGTGAGAGGTCAGGAAATGGGGTACAGAGGGAACTGGCTGATCCCCAGATCCTGACTCTTTTGCTCCATCAAGTCCCGCTTGGGGAAGAGGGTGCGTGGGGAGAGGTGTCCAAGGTGACAGTCTCATGCCTTCTCTTCTCTGACCGGGTTCTGGGCAGTGCTAGGGCCTCCTTCCTCCCTCAAGAGACAAGAGCTGGTGACCAAGGGGCTGTCTCCGCAGGCCAATGGAGACAAGTGTGTCCACCACGCCCAGTGCCTGAGTGACTGCTGCCTCATAGACCTGGAAAGAAGGGGGTCCTTCTGCACTTCCAAGTCTCGTATGGGCATGGCGTGCTTACCCCAGGTGAGAGACCAGCCCTTCCCCCACTACCAGTGACCACTCCTCAGGCAGTACTCTTCCTAAGCAGCATGCCCACACCCTGGACTGCCTCACCCAGCTGTGAAGCTTACAGTGGCAACCTGAGGCCCATTCCCCTGTGATGGCCGCCTCACCGCCCGCTTAGAGACTGCGCATCGTAGATGCTCAACAAATGTTTGCTGAAGGAGAATCTTTTTCCCAACACTCCTGACGTATGAGGGATGGGGGAAGACACCTGCCCGGGCCTAGTACCCATCTCCCTACCACCATGACCTGGTCACTTGTGAGGGCCTCATGGCTAGCTGGGGCCTCAGCTTTCTGGTGGGATCCAGGCTTACAGTCTGGTTTCCTCACTTCTTGCCTTGGACCTCTCTGATCTTAAGTGGGACTAATGTGTCTACCTCATGAAGGGCCTAGGGACATTCACAGGGCTCACTCAAACAGGCTGTTGTCAGCTGGAAGACACAAAGGCACAGAATGTCTTGTTCCTACTCCTTGGCCCTGGGCCCAAACTCCTCTAGGGAGGATGGACCCACCCTCCATATCCCTGCCTGGTCCACTACCAGTGCCTAAAGGAACCAGCCATGGCCCCCACTGTGGCCTAGAGAATCTCTTTATTAGAGGCCACTTGGTACGTCATATCTCACTCACCATGATATGGAGATGAAAAAGGTTACTGTTTTGGTTGGATTTCTGTTGCTGAGGTAAATACCACAGCCAAGACAACTCAGGGAAGAAAGGGTTTGTTATGGCTTACACTTGTTACGGGTCACAGTCCATCACCAAGGGACACCAGGTAGGACCATGGAGAAAACTATTTAGTGTCTCACTCCCAGGCTCATGGTTAGCTTTTTGGACCAGGTTCACCTATCTAGGGATGGTGATGCCCACCGTGGGCTGGCCCTCCCACATCAAGGCCAATCTGAGGGAGGCAATTCCTTGATTGAGGTCCCCCTCTTCCCAGGTGACTATTGGTGAAATTATTAAGGCCACTCCATGTAGTTGAAAGGGAGGTTTATTTTGTGGGGTAACTTACAAATGAAGGGGTAGGTTGTAGGGTGTGGCAAAGGTATGGCACAGTCTGGCGGTGTTCTCTGGAGAACTCTGCTCGGTCTACCTCCAGCGTCCAGGGTCCCAGAACCAAGAGAGACCTCTCCTCTAGATCCTGGGTCTTCCCCTCCCTCCTCCGCCCCGCCTTGTGGGCGTGACCATTACAGAAGCCTCAATGGGGCTTGGAACTTCTAGGTCAATGCTGGGATGGCTACCCACTACAGGTGACTGTAGGTTAACCCAGCTGGGGACCGGGGCTGGGGGAGTGGGGCCTGGAGAGATGACTCTTCAGTATAGACCATAGCTTGTTCCGGCCGAGGCCAGGGTTCCATTCCCAACACTCACATGGTGACTCCCAACCTCCTATAACTCGGCTACCAGGCGATCTAACAGGCATGCAGGCATGTAAACACAAAAATCAATCTAAAAAGAGAAACCAGAACAGCTGGTGGTGTCCCCGCTAGACAGAGGAGGAGCCCCAAGGAGCACAGACTGTGCTCAGTCATATGAATGGAACCTCGGGCTGGGCATCTCCAGAAAGTGTAACCCCTCCCTTCACACCCTTCCTCTCCCACAGACCAAGGGGACCCTGAACATCATATGTCCTTGTCGGGTTGGCTTGACCTGTCATTCCCAGGACCGCATGTGCCCCCGCCGGTGCCAAATGATTTAGAGGAGGGCACACTGCTGCTGCGCCCTCCCCAGGTGTCCTCTTCCCAAGTGTCCCCACCCCACCCCCTAGCATGCTTGCCCCCATCAGTTCCTGAGCATTAAAGTCACTTCCTGGCTCTGGTCTCTGTCTGCCCTTTGTGGGAAAGCCAAAAGGGGAGACTGAGCCACCGAGGGCTTCTCTGGGGCTTTGTTTTTGCCTAACACCTTGGTGGAGCTGGGGCTGGGGCTGGGAGGGATGGAGTGATGGAGAGTTTCACGGGAGGGGGCAGGGCTGAGAGATGAGGCTGGGGGTGGTGGTGGTGGGGAGGGACAGAGTGGGGGAATATTTTGCATGGCGAACAGAAGGGTGAGGGTCACTGGGCGTGTGTTTGTTCAAATGTGTGGGGATGTACAGATGCAGGAATGTGGGCCAACAAATGGTTCAGCAGGTGAAGGCACTTGCTGCCAAGCCTGATGACCGAGGTCAGTCCCCAGGTCTCACATGGCAGGAGAGAATGGAATCCTACAAGTTGTCCTCTGACATCCACATGTGCAGCATAGCATGTGTAGGTCACACACAAATAAATTTAAAAAAAAATTAATGCAAGAATGTGAGACTAGAGAGATGGCTCAACAGCTAACAGTGCTCCTGCTCATACAGAGGCCCAGAGTTCCGATCTCAACACCCACATCGGGTGGCTCACAAGTACCAATAGCTCCAACTCCAGTGAGTCTACTGCCCTCTTCTGGCACCTGCAGGTACTGCATACAGATGGTATATATACATATACATATACATATACATATACATATACATATACATATACACACATATATGCAGCGGGTGTTCACACACAATACATCTTTTTTTAAAGATGCAGGAATGTGACTAGTGGGGTGGTAAAGGAGCTGGTGCCTTGATGCCTCCACTGTATAGACAGAGAAACTGAGCTCAGATCAACAGGTCTCAGCCTCAGGTGTCACCATGGACTTTTCTGCTTCAAGAACACCTGAAAAACCCACCTGGACTGGTTTATGTGTTATGGGGAATTTGCTCATGGTTAGATATAAAATCCAGAGCCAACGCAGGTCCCAGCTCAGACTCCAGCCAGTCCTGGGTCTCAAGCTGATTCTTTCCCAGTTGCCTAGCAATGACAGGAGTTCCAGGTGTCACCCCATAACCATGATTTTTGCTGAGCACCATGTTTCCATGCTGCTGGCCCTTCTCTTCTGTCCGATGGAGGCCAGAGGTGGATTTCCCTGGAGGTGGAGGCAGTTGTGAGGCACCTGATATGGGTGCTGGGGATTGAACTGAGGTCGTCTGTAAGAACAGTGTGGGCTCTCAACTGATGAGTCACCTCCCCAGCCCATCTTGAAAGAACTTTTTAAAAGATTTATTTTTATGCTATGTGTGTGAATGTTTCACCTGCATGTATGGCAGAGGGTAACACCTGATGTGGCCTCCGGCCTCTATGTGTGCACATGTACAAATACATTCTTTCTGTCCATTGCATTTACTCTTGAGTTCTCTTCGAGGAAAGTGGCTGGACCCGCCATATTGGGAGCTCAGAGTCAGGCCTCTGGCTAACACCCCTGCCACATTAGGAGGATGAAGCTGGGTGTGATGGTTCATGCTGTAATCTCAGCAACCATGGAGACAAAGGCAGAGGCAGAGTCCAGCTAGGTAGTGAAACCCTGGCTCAAAACCAGGAAACACACACACACAAATAATAATAATAATAATAATTACCCAGGGCCAGCAAAATGGCCCTGCAGGAAAAGGCCTTTGCCATGCGAGCCAGGGGACCCTAGCTCAGTCCCTAGACCCTGCAAGTGGGGAGAGAAAGCAGCTCCTACAAGCTGTTCTCTGACTGCATCTGTGTGCTCTGGAGCCTGCCCTGATAAATATATAAAAATAATTTTAGAAAATGAAGAATTACTAAGATGAAACCTCTTCCCTTCTACTGGACTTGACCACAGAAGGAAGTGGGGGCAATCTGGAACATGCCACACCATTAGCCAGATAGTCGACTTAAGTTAAATAGGCCATTTTTTTTTTTTTTTTGAGACAGGATCTTACTTGGTCATCCTAGTTACTAGCTCTGTAGACCAGGCTGCCCTTGAACTCACAGAGATCCACCAGCTTCTACCTCCTGAGTACCGGCATTAAAGGTATGTCTCAGGCTCAAAAACTTTTCAGACACCCATTTCTTTCTTCTAATCAATGCTTTAACTTGTGTGTGCATATGCGTGTGTGCACACGCGTGTGGAGGTCAAGCCTGCAGGGGTCAGTTCTTGTTTTCCACCAATGTGGGTCCTGAAGAATCGAACTCAGGTTGGCAGCTTGGCAGCAAGCACCTTCACCCAGTGAACCCTCTCTCCTGCTCCAGAATCTCCCTTTCTGGCTGTAACGATCACTCGCTTGCTAGCTTGCTGCTCTATGGTCATCAGCTACAGATGGGGAGGCGTCTTTGCACAGGGATATCCAAGTGCTAACACCTGGCAGTGTTGGAGCTGTGCAGTAAGCCAGATGCCGTGCCTCATGCCTGTAATTCTAGCACTAGGGAGGCTGAGGCAGGAGGATTGCTTCAAGTTCCAGCCTAGGCTAGAGAAGCCTCTTTCCTTTTTAAAAAATTATTTATTTATTTATCACTTATTTATTTTTCTATTATCAGCTTGCTACAGTTTAAATTCTTATTCTAATAGTGAAATGTTTCATTGAGGCTTGCCCAGTAATTGAGTAAAACCAAAACTTATTATCAGCCACAGTTATCCTAGGGTCCCCTGCTATATATAGTCTTCCTGGTTCTGTGGGCTGCAGTCTGATTGTTCTTTGGAGACGCCTCTTTCTTAAGATGACATCATTACTCATTTAGCTTTCCTTCCATCGTCCCCCTTGTCCAAGACCACAGAGATATTGCCTCAAATGTTTCTTCTTTTTTTCTTTCTTTTTTTTTTGGTTTTTCGAGACAGGGTTTCTCTGTGTAGCTTTGCGCCTTTCCTGGATCTCTCTCTGTAGACCAGGCTGGCCTCGAACTCACAGAGATCCGCCTGCCTCTGCCTCCCGAGTGCTGGGATTACAGGCGTGGGCCACCGCCACACCACCGCCTGGCGCCTCAAATGTTTCTACAAGGCAGAGGAAGGGAAGTGATGTACCATTTTTGGGCAAAGCAGAAAGACAAACTAGTTCTGACACAAAGGAAGCCCATCCCTGTTTGTCCAGTGGCTTTCAAACCTCCCCCATCCCATTGACCCCACATGTAGCAGGGAAATAAACCACAGTCTTCCCTAGGTGCTGACCAGAAGTTCACAAAGCCACACATATTACAGGTGGTTCTGAGGGATGCTCACCCTGGCCCTTCCAGCCACTGCTTGGTGTCCTGTCTCCCACCAAATGCTCCACTCTGGGACCTCTAAATCTTCCATAGCTTCTGGACATAGCACCATCAGCCTCTAGTAGTGGGGGTGGGGGCGCTGTCTTCCCCATCTGTGGGCACCTAGAAAGCAGTTGATTGTCCAATCTCTCCCCTTGCTGGGGTCCTGGGAACTGTGAGAGACAACTTACTACACAGAGGATGGCCTTGGACTCAGCAGACACTGTGTCAAAACAAAGCAAAACAAAACAAAACACCTGCCTTTTCTGGGAATGGTAGTGCACGCCTGTAATCTCAGGAGGCTGGGCTCAGACTTGAACTTTTGATCCTCCTGCCTCACACAGGCATTGGAATTGAGCTGGGGTTTAAAGCAGACCCTACTGGGGCTTGAGGCTTCCTCTGGCAGCGAAATGAGTGTGTGCCACTCATGGGACCCCTCACTGTTCTCAGGACAGGGGGCTTGCTACACTGTAACACAATTTCTCACTGGGTGGTGGTGGCACATGCCTTCAATCCCAAGCTCGGGAGGCAGAGGCAGGCGGATCTCTGTGAGTTCGAGGCCAGCCTGGTCTACAGAGAGAGATCCAGGAAAGGCTCCAAAGCTACACAGAGAAACCCTGTCTCAAAATAAATAGATAGATAGATAGATAGATAGATAGATAGATAGATAGATAAAATAAAAATAAATTAAGAATTCTCTCCCTGGGACGGGATGGGAAGGAATGAAACATTCATCCCCTCCCTCCTAAGGTCCTGACAATATACCAAAGCTCCGTTCTGTCAAAGCTCCCCCTGGGAACTTTGAGGTTATTGTGCTTACTTACACAGCCGGGGTGAGGGGCTACTGACAGCGTGGATGACCCCAAAGTAGCTGCTCCGGAAGTCAGCCCCCCAACACCTCCGCTGGCTTCCCCGGGGCTGTGAAGACGGAGCCCCTTCCTCTAACCTACTCCAGCCCTCCCTGCGAACTCCCCCTCCAGGCCACGGAGCAATTAGGGCAGAACTGGAGACCTGATGGGAGGAGAGGCTGGATGAGCAGGTGATAGTCACATGACCCGCCCCTACAGCCTTTTTGCTTGAACATCAACGCAACGCAGCTGAACTCCTGACCCCATTGCTTGTTCCTCTGGCCTGTCTTAGATGAGCCCAGGACCCATTGTCCGCTGCTCATTGCCTCTCCTCCCAGCCTTTGGTCACATGGTCACGACGTGATGGGGGCCAGAGCTTTAGCTGCACCCTAGAAGAGCCCATCCCTCTGGACCACCGCTCAACACAACCGCAACAGCTCATGTAGAATGTGCCTGCCCTGCTGAGGGTGCGACCATCTCCTGGCTGCCACTGTCCTAAGGCTGTACTGTCTGCGAGGGCAGGCAGCCTCTGGGGCTGGCAGACAACATTGGATCCAGGACATCTTGGAGAAACAAAGTCTCTGGTCCTGGGGCTTGGGCTGTGGCTGAGTTGGACTTCGCAGCTCCTGCCCTGAGCTCACAGGGCTCCACACACTTTATTGAGCACGTACTAGATACAAATTTCTTTTCTTGGTGTCCAGAACTGGGGATGAGACAGTAGACCTCACCAGCAGAGTGCCAATATAAACCACAGTCGAAGTTGATCAAGGCCAGCAGCGAACCTGGGGACCCGGGTTCCAGGTGGAGGGAATGTTGGCTGCAAAGTCAAGGCACAGGCAGAGAAGACAGTGGAGGGGGAGCTGGGGCCAGGGAAGTAAGAGGAAGCAAGTGAACAGAAGAGCTAAAGACCGATGCCCTCTTGGAGCTGGAATCTGCGGGGAGACAGATTAAAAAGGCAAGAAAAGATAAAGGGCAGAGAGGTGTGTTATTGTGAGCACAGGAAACCAGAGGATCTTCCTTCATAGCTGGGGTCCTCCTTAGCTGGGGTCCTCCATAGCTGGGATCCTGCATAGCTGGGGTCCTGCATAGCTGGGGTCCTGCATAGCTGGGGTCCTTCTTAGCTGGGGTCCTCTTTGGCTGGGATCCTCTGCTGAGATCTTCTGTAGCTGGGGTCTTCCTTAGCTGGGGCCCAGTATAGCTGAGGTTCTCTATAGCTGGGGTCCCCCTTAGCTGGTGTCCTCTATAGCTGGGGATCTCCAATGTGAAATTTGAATTCCCATAGTGCCTGATGAAGTTTAAAGAAAAAAAAGAGAGAGAGAGAATATGGCTCCTTTTAAGTTTCTGCCTGCTGGCAAGCCCTTGAGCATCCACTACATTAAACAGAAACAAAAAACTAAGTAAAAATGTCTGCCGCCGATCAAGCATCAGCATTCCAGAGCTATAGGAAGGTCAAATGCAGTTCCTGGTCAGACAAACCTTCAACTGGCTGAGAGTTTCATGCTTGGTTTTCACGGCTGGAGAAGCGTGTGGAGTCGGCTGAGAGCTGCATGTGGACGATCTAGGTGTAGGTTAGCAGTTTAAAGCTTTGCTTATACGGTCAAAAAAGGCTGAAGATAAGCAACAAAAGAAGTCCAGGGGCTGGAGAGATGGCTCAGAGGTTAAGAGCACTGACTGCTCTTCCAGAGGTCCTGAGTTCAATTCCCAGCAACCACATGGTGGCTCACAACCA
Source organism: Onychomys torridus (assembly GCF_903995425.1). NCBI lineage: Eukaryota > Metazoa > Chordata > Mammalia > Rodentia > Cricetidae > Onychomys > Onychomys torridus. Next base: position 63,550,207 of record NC_050460.1, on the reverse strand, counting down.
TCTGTAATGAGATCTGATGCCCTCTTCTGGCCTGCAGGCATATGTGCTGTATACATAATAAATAAAGAGATCTTTAAATAAATAATAAATAAATAAATCTTGTTTGTTTGTTTGTTTGTTTGTTTGTTTTTTTCACGAGACAGGGTTTCTCTGTAGCTTTGGAGCCTGTCCTGGACTAGCTCTGTAGACCAGGCTGGCCTCAAACTCACAGATATCCACCTGCCTCTGCCTCCCGCGTGCTGGGATTACAGGCATGTGCCACCACCCGGCGAATAAATCTTAAAAAACAAAAACAACAACAACAAAAAGTCCAGACAGAAAAACCTCTAAACAAGTTACAATGTGCATAGGCTTAAGAAAAAGAAAAAGGGTATGGTCCTAGAAAGAAAAGAATATGGCGCACGCCTTTAATCCCAGCACTCGGGAGGCAGAGCCAGGTGGATCTCTGTGAGTTCGAGGCCAGCCCGGGCTACCAAGTGAGTTCCAGGAAAGACACAAAGCTACACAGGGAAACCCTGTCTGAAACACCCCCCTAAAAAAAAAGAAAAAAAGATGACAGATTTTAATTCAAAATATAGGAGAGTTAACCACAAGTGTGACCCCAGAAGGCAGCCAGTGTGTGTGTGTGTGTGTGTGTGTGTGTGTGTGTGTGTGTGTGTCAGAGGACAACTTCCAGGAGTCAGTTCTTGCCTTCCAATATGGGGCCCAGGGTTTGAACTCAAGTCATCTCTCTTGGCAACAAGCCCCTTTACCCACAGAGCCATCTCACTAGCCCTACATTCTTTTTAGTAATATATCTTCAATATCTACTTTGTATTTTATCCCTTTCTGTTCAGTTCTCAGAGGCCCCATGCAGCCAGCACTCAGCTCCATACTGGACAGTGTGGGTCCACAAGGCCCAGCTCAGGGATTTTCTTTTTATGGGTACACAGCTGCAGACATGCTGTGTTCTGTAGTAAGTTTCTACCACAAAACAGGCCAATCCTGGGACCAGAATGTTATGTTGGACAGAGTGACAGAGGCATATCTCATGAAGTGTCTTTAAATAAAACCATTTTATTTATTTTATTTTTGAGACAGGGTCTCGCTGTGTAGCTCTGGCTGGCCTGGAACTCACTATGTAGACTAGGCTGGCTTTGAACTCAGAGCCTCCTGCCTCTGCCTCCCAAGTGCTGGGATTGAAAGTATGTCATACCATGCTGAGCACTCATTTATGATGTGGTGGAGGAAGGCCATACATAAGTGTGGAGGTCAGAGGGCAACTTGAAGGACTTCTCTCCTTCCACATGTGGGTCCTGGGGATCAAACTCAGGTCCTCAGGCGTCCCAGCAAGCACCTGCTGAGTGGTCTTGCCAGCCCAGACATTTGTGTGGATTTCAGAACAGGTGACTGTGGCCTCCAGGCTTGGTTGGAGAAAAAATTGCTTAATAGCCACAGTGACCAGTCACTCCTCTGATTCTGTGAAGCCCGACTCCCTGTGCACTTCTGGACACCAAAGGTATTTTGCTCACATCCTAAAGAGCCTAAGTCACCTTGGGCACTGTGGCCAGTCCAGATACATGTAAAAGCATGACTGTGGCTCCCTTTTGAGACTAAGTGTGGCACCTGCCCCTGTGCTTGACCTGCCTTCACAGAAGAGGCACTGAAAGCTTTTCATGTTGGGGCTTTGCCTTCCTTTCCAGGGTGACTTGGGCATCTAGAAAGCCCAGCTCTGGGAGAGGGATCATGAACTGTCAGTCATGGTCATCCAGCCTCCCTTGCAGCTAGAGTTGGTCTGACCCAGTTGTGGTCATTGCGATATGAAGAAGAGTCCACCAAGAGCAGTGGGTCTCAACTTCCCTAATGCTGTAACCTTTTAGTACAATTCCTCATGTTCTGGTGACCCCCCCCCCCAACCATAAAATTATTTTCACTGCTACTTCATCACTGTTCTTTTGCTACTGTTATGAATTGTGATGTAAATATCTGATATGCAAGGTATCTTATATTCGACCCTGAGAAAGGGTTGTTTGGGCCCCCAAAGGTACCACAACCCACAGGTTGAGAATTGCTGGCCTAGAGGGTCTTAGCAAAGACAATGGGAAGGTGGTGAGGAGAGACGTCTCGCCATCCCTCTACTCCCCTGCTTCAGAATATGGTGAAAGGGTATGGTGCTAGGAGCGGCTGCTAACCCAGCAGACACATGCCAGCACTTCCTCTCTCCACTTGTGGGGTGCTGAGGTGTAGACGCCCCATTTCGTGAAGCCATATGACTTGGGGCTTTGCAGCTGAATGTGGTCTGAAGGCCGAAGTCCTGGGTTCTAGAGGCTTTGCTGGCCTCAGAACTACAGACTGTGGGACTGGGGAACGCCTGAGTTTTGATCCCCACACTGTGTATGTGAATCTCCCCCACCCCCAGCGTTCCAACCCAGGGTCAGTAGCCTCTCCCTGTGCCTTACTGTGTGCTAATTAACTCATGGGCTTTAAAATTACATTTATTTATTCGTTTATCCGTGTGTGTGTGTGTGTGTGTTATGTGTGTGTATGTGTGTATGTGTGTGTATGTATATGTGTGTATGTGTGTGTATGTGTGTATGTGTGTGTATGTGTGTATGTGTGTGTATGTGTGTATGTGTGTGTATGTGTGTATGTGTGTGTATGTGTGTATGTGTATGTGTGTATGTGTGTGTGTTATGTGTGTATGTGTGTGTATGTGTGTATGTGTGTGTTATGTGTTATGTGTATGTATGTGTGTGTATGTGTGTGTATGTGTGTGTTATGTGTGTATGTGTGTGTATGTGTGTGTATGTGTGTGTATGTGTGTATGTGTATGTATGTGTATGTGTGTATGTGTGTGTGTTATGTGTGTATGTGTGTGTATGTGTGTATGTGTGTGTATGTGTGTGTTATGTGTGTGTATGTGTGTATGTGTGTGTATGTGTGTGTGTTATGTGTGTGTATGTGTGTATGTGTGTGTATGTGTGTATGTGTGTGTATGTGTGTATGTGTGTATGTGTGTGTATGTGTGTATGTGTGTGTATGTGTGTGTATGTGTGTGTGTATGTGTGTATGTGTGTGTATGTATGTGTATGTATGTGTGTATGTGTATGTGTGTGTATGTGTGTGTATGTGTGTGTATGTATGTGTGTATGTGTGTGTGTGTGTGTGTGTGTGTGTGTGTGTGTGTGTTTGTCTGTCCGTTCTCATGCACATGCAGAGTGGAAGTCAGAGGACAGACAGCCTGTAGTTCTCTCCCTTTTACCGTGTGTGTCCCTGGGAACAACTCCAAGCTGGGTTGGTGGCAAGTGTCTTTGCCCACTGGGCTATCTCACTGGTCCTAACTAAAATTTGATGGCTCCTGAGAGAACACAAGTCTACAACAAGGAATAATTTAGTTCCTTATGCTTCCCACTCATGTCTCTTAGAGTGGATTTTGAGAAAGGACCGGGAATCCCACAAGGTGGGGGCGGGCTTGTGTGATGGCTGGCACACTCCTTCAGCTCTCTGAATTCCGTGTCTTTACAGAGACGGTAAGGTCTTCCTCCCAGGACCACCCAGGGGAGTTCTAAGCCCACTGCAGTTATTAGTGGCCTGACCCATCAGCACAGGAGAGATGGCAGCTAGCCGTCACTACTGAAAGGAGAGCCAGAACAGAGGACTGTCATGATCTGACACATGGCCCCGGGGACTCCCTGCGGAGGCCTGTGCTGTCTGCACCTGCCTGCCTGCCTCCAGAAGCTCAGGAGAGGAGGGAGGCCTGAGCGGGCTTGCTTGGAGGGACTGGGTCTAGCCCCGCCTATTCACCAGGCTGTCCCTGACCCGAGCTCCACACACCCTTCTGCCCTGGTAGACAAAGGCTTCGGGTGACTTCTGACACACGGCAAGGACAGGCAGAGGTGGGCAAGGTTGCAGGTGAGCTTTAATTGCCAACAGCTGGCTCAGGTGGGGCGGATGGAGGAGGAGGGGAGAGGTGGCCTTACTGCGTGGGCTCACTGCTTGGAGCGCCCGACGTCCTGGCAGATGCCATAGTTGGTGTTGGTGATGGCGCCGATGATGGTCTTGTCCCCCTCACAGCTCAGGCCCCGCTCACAGGGACACCTGTAGTAAATCCCGTAGAGGGTCTGCGGAGATGGGGGGGGCGACCATGGAGTCACAGATGGAACATCTTGGTTATCTTTTGTTCCCTACCCGGCTGTGAACTGGCTGCCTGGTACTTCACAGACTGCTCCTGACTGCCTCAGCGGGGGTGAGGGGGCTAGGGGGTGGAGGAGTGAGAGGGGGCTGGGATCAGGCCTCCATCAATCCTTTTACTAACTTGATAGCTCAGATGAGCCTCTATTTACCCACCTGTGGAATGGGAACACACACACCACCACTATCACCACCACCACCAACAACAACCCGGGGCCAGTTGTGATGGTCAAGGGGGATAATAGGGTGGGCTAAGCCTTTAATCCTGTAAACCTCCCTCCTCCCTCCTCGACATTCCATGTCTGGGTGGAGCCCTCCTCAGCCCCATGCCTCCAGGGCACACACCTTTGGCGAGCACTCGCTGTTCTCCATGGCCTTGTGTGTGCAACGGGCGATGCCCAGGATGGTGTCATGTTGGCAGCATTTGCTCTTACACTGCATGCTGTTCACGCAGATTTCCCCATCATCCTGCAGGGACAACTTGTTAGCCCAAATCCTTCCCCCACGCCCCTTCTTTAGAGCTCACCCCCCCCCCTCATACTGCAACTACCATCGGTGAGGCATGTGGGAAGGGCTAGCCCTGGGTCTGGGGCCACTGTGCCCTACTCATGTCAGGACGTAGAAGGTGGCAGAGAAGCTGTCCTGGGCTGGGAGTCCAGGCTTGTAGATCCTACTGTTACTGGCTGCTCCCTGGTGACCCTGGCCAGCCACTGACACCTGGGTGCCTTGCACAGGAGCTCCCAAAGAAGGGTCTCCCACATTTCCTTCCTTCCTTCCTTTCTTTTCTTTTCTTTTTTTTTTTTTTTAATGAGACAGGATCTCACAGCCAAGGCATTCCTGGAATTATGTAGCCCAGGCTAGCCTCAACCTATATATAACCCTCTGCCTCAGCCACTCCAGTGGTGGGATTACAGGCAAGCATCACCATGTCTGGCTTCCTCCACTGCTTTGAGGGGCCTGTGAATGTGGAAGCCATCTCTATACTCCACACTTATTGAGCATGCAGGCACTAGCTTTCAATCCCAGCACTGAAGAGGCAGGGGTAGGTGGCTCTCTGTGAGTTCAAGGCTAGCCTGGTCTACAAAGCAAGTTCCAGGAAAACCATTGCTATATAGTGAGATCCTGTCTCAAATAAACGAAAGACATTATCCTTGTCTGACAGACATCTACACAGGTTCTTGGACCAGCCCACCTCCCAGCCTTCCCCTGGGGCTGTGCCCACACAGTGCTTGCCCCACTGAGGTGTGGTGGGAAGGCATCATGAGCGCCGGCTTCCCCTGCCTTTGAGCTATGAAGCCCTGGGTAAGTGCTCACTTGGCTCTGTACCTTATGGTGAGGGCTAACTGCACTTAGAATGGGTCTGGCACATAGAAAGGTGTCGCTGGGGGGCAGAGACTATAGCCATTGTCATGAGCTTTCTTAGAAAGCCGTCAACTTTTAAGTCAGAGAATGTTCCAGCCAGGGTTCCTGACTTAGGGCTCTGGCTTTGGAGAGAGCATCCTCCAGTCAGGTGGAGTTGAGAGCTAGCCCTCACCTCCGCTGGGATGGCCCGGGGAAAGGCTCATAATACAGCCTAGAACACAGGGAGAGAGACCCTGGCTGGTGGCACCAGAGGTCAGGAGCCATGCTTCCAAAATTCCCACAGCAAGACTCCGAGAGCTCCCCAGAGACTCCTTACCAGGTTAACAAAAATTCCCCGGGGTCCGGGAGCTGCGTAGGCTACTGCAACAAGGGTCACAAGCAGAAGCACAAGGACCTTCTCCATGGTATCTGGTACAGCTGGTGTGGGTGGCAGCTGGCAGGTCAAATGGCAGAAGGCAAGAGCCAACTGGGGTGGTGGGCCTTTAAAGGGCCCTATCTGCATGTGACCGGCCTTCTGCACACCGCAGGACCGGTTGGGAACAGCAGTACAGATGTGGCCTGTGTGCTGGGGGAGGGTCCTGATAAGATGGCTGGCAGAACTCGTGTGTGTGTGTGTGTGTGTGTGTGTGTGTGTGTGTGTGTGTCCCCGTCCACACATGGGAATGTAGGTCATGTTATCACACTGTAGTTAAGACAGTAGACTCTAGACTGAGTCGATCAGTGGTAGAGTATTTGCCCACTAGTCACTCACAAATAAAGGGGGAAAAAAAGGTACGGGAGGACCCTGGACGAGCAACTGCCAGGTGAGTTAGGTCAACTAACCATCCTGGTCCTGGCTCAGCCTTCTAATCCGTTAGCCAGGGATAATCGCAAGGGCTGGGAGGTCGGACTGAACGTTAATCCCCATGTGCTCTGTCTGTGTCACCACGAAACTACTGAAGTGTGTTTATAGTACATATGGCCATAGGCATAGTGCTCCGAATTGGACTGTTATGTAGGAGCTCTGGAGATCTGAGCTGGTGACTTGAGCCCCAGGCAAGGCTAGGGTGAGGCACCAGAGGACCCCAAGGTATTTGTGTCACCCAATGCGGGCCTGACCAAACTCCGGTGTGAGGCTCAGGCTATGAGTCTGAGACCCTAACCCTCAGACTTTCCTTCCATGCTCCTGGCTAGGGTGCGTATATTCTCTGATGGGCAACCCTCTGCCCTGTACCAGGAGCTGCCTCATGAGAGAGTTACAGCTCTGCAGGACTCCAGGGACTCAGTACCTGCAGGTGCAGCATGCCCATCCTCCATCCCAGCTCCCAGGAGGATCAGGGCAGCCCGAGCCGTGTAGCAAGATCCTATATTTAAAACAAACCCCTGAAACTGATAGGCCCCGGAGATAAAGTTTTCAGTTACCCCGTACTCTACCCAAGGTCACATAGAAGCGAGAGTACTCCCTACTCCTGGCTGGGAACGAGGAGGTCTCTGAGCCTGGCGGTGCAGGCTGGGAAGGATCCAGCTGTCTGAGTGTGCTCAGGTGTGCAAACAGAGAGGCTTTGCCTGAAGGTCGGTGCCATGAGCACCCCCAACCCCAGGAGGTGGAAACCTGCCCCTGGGGCCCCAGGTTGGGGTGCTTCTGGCCACAGGTTTGATCTTGACCAGCTTGGCTTCAAATATCAGCACTTAGAAAGCCGTGACCTTGGGCGAGACATTTAAACTGTGTAACCTCTCTGAGCCTGTTGCATTCTGGGGCCAGAACTCAGGTCACCAGCTGGAGGAACCAGCCAAGAGACCCTCAACAATGAGGAACAAACATAGAGGGAACACTGACCAGGGAACATCATCTTCTCCCTTTCATGGACTTGTTTATTCAAAGCCACCTACCCCTGATCCATTCTTGTCCCTTCTGCTCTGGCTCTGACAGCTGCCCCAGGCCTCCGGGCCCTGGGCGATGAAGCCATCAGTCCTTGCCCCAAGTCCAGCCCAGCCCCTGCAGAAACATTAGGACATTGAAATACCATCAGTTCAACTCCAGCTGCTCACGGCCAGCTTCCTACAGGTGAAGTTTTGACCTTTACAAACACAGCATGGCAAAGAGAACATCAACAATTCTATGTGCTTCCTGATGCACACAAATGAAGACCTTTTAAAAAGACGAAAGACGAAACCCCCCAGGTCTGACCATCTCTTCCCTGATGCAGGGAGAGTTTTTCTCTGAACTTTCTTCTGAAACCAAAACAGAGTTCACACAGTCAGAGGGGTCAGTATCACAGGCTGCTCCATGTTGGCAAGGAAGCCACAAATACTGGTGAGCAGACGTGGTACATGCCTGGAACCCCGCATTCAGGAGGCAAAGGAAGGTAAGAAGGTAAGGGCTGTCCTTCTCTGCAGAGGGGATTTGAGGGAATCAGGGTCTACAAGAGACCGTGTTACTAAGAACAAAATAAACAAAAGTATGTGAGCTGTGTGGTTCTGGCCAAGAAGAGACAAAACTACCTGTTCATGCTGCCAGTGGGGACAGTGGCAGTCCTGTAAGAAACACGCTAGAGGGCACAAGGAGCCTTCTAAAGTGTTAATAAAATCATTCTCAAAAAAGTCAGTCAGGCCAGGCAGTGGTGTCGCACGCCTGTAATCCCAGCACTCGGGAGGCAGAGGCAGGTGGATCTCTGTGAGTTCGAGACCAGTTTGGTCTACAGAGCTAGTCCAGGACAGGCTCCAAAGCTACAGAGAAACCCTGTGTCAAAAAAAAAAAAAAAAAAAAAAAAGTCAGTCAGGTGTCGTAGTGCGCTCCTTTAGTGCCAGCACTTGGGAGGCAGAGGCAGGCATGGGCCTATGAGTTGGAGGCCAGCCCGGTCTACAATAGTGAGTTCCAGGACAGCCAGGGCTACATAAAAAGACCCTGTCTCAAAAAAAAACAAAGAAACCAAAAACCCAATATATATAACGTGTGTGTGTGTGTGTGTGTGTGTGTGTGTGTGTGTGTGTGTATAAAACATATAGCAGCCAGGCAGTGGTGGCGCACGCCTGTAATCCCAGCAGAGGCAGGTGGATCTCTGGAAGTTCGAGGCCAGCCTGGTCTACAGAGCTAGTCCAGGACAGCCTCCAAAGCTACAGAGAGAAACCCTGTCTCGAAAAACAAAACAAAACAAACCATATAGCATATGTGTGTGTGTATATAATACATGTGTGTTACATTTAGATTTTTATTTATATGGTATTCGTGTATGCATGTGGGCACAAATGCCAAGGATCACGTGGAGGTCAGAGGGCAACTTTCAGGAGTTGCTCTCTCCTTCCACAAGGAGCAAACTCAGGTCATCAGGCTCGGTAGCACAGTGCTGTCTCACAAGCTAAGTTGCATTTTTCTTTCTGTTGATTTTGAAAAGATTAATTTTGTGTGTATGTGTACATGCACTTTCATGAGTCTATGTGTAAGAGACTACCTCAATACATAAAGCAGAGAGTGATCACAGAAGACACCTGCGGTCAGCTTCAGGCCTCCACATGCACGCACACACGTTCAGACACACATGCACCCACACATACACAGACATGCCAGAAAGACCCGGTGCAGATTTGGGTCTTTCATACGTGAGGGTTAAGCCGCTATCAAACGTGCCCTGCTCTGTGCACCTGGTATCTGCCATTGCCACTGTTCCTAACCCTTCCCACGGTGCTGTTTTGTTTAATCTGTATCACTCAACCTTTAAAAGTTGTTTGTTTGACATGTGTTCTTTTGATTAAAGATGTGGTTTTTAAAAAATGAGATGAGGAAGTGGCTTTGAGGCTGGCGGTCTCTTCTCTCAACCTGCGGGGCCTCCCTTTTCCAAATCTCCTGCCAAGACTGCAGGAGCCGAAGTAAAGGGCAGCTTCTGTGGCCTTACCACAGCGGTGGTAAGCAGAGGATGGTGGTGGTGGTGGTGGTGATGGTGATGATGGTGGTGGTGATGATGATGATGATGATGTGTGTCTGTGCACCATGTGGGTGGTTACCTGGTGCCCTTGGAGCCCGGAGGAGAGCGTCATATCTCATGGCACTGGAGTTAACAGACAGTTGTAAGCTACCCTGTCGGTGCTAGGAATCGAACCTGGGTCCTCTGGAAGGGCAGCCAGCGTAACTAGTTCAGGACTTCACAATCTGCTATGCTGTCGCCTCACCTGATCTCTGGTCTTTCATCACTTTGTCTGGTTAGCCAGCAACACAAATGATCCCAGGCCGCCCTGCTTTACAATCCTTCCCTCGCCCGCCGCGCCCCTGCATAGACGCCTTCCTCCGCAGGACCCACAGTCAGGCTCCAGGATGCACGCCTGAGCTGTGTGATGTCCTCAACCTCCGTCTAGCTCACGATCACCTGATTCTGTAAATTAGAGGATAAGCGAACGTGCTTTTCAGTGCAAGCAACAACTCAAATTGTTAGTGATCCACGTTGAAGGCCCGCAAGAGAATAAACATTGTTACTTTATATACATCACAGCAAAGACCAGTGCGGAGCGCCCCCTGGTGTCTGTGTGTTCCCATGCGTTCATGCTCTGCCCCAGGGATCTGCATGTGGCTCAGACCCGCTCCTGAGCCTGTCAGGGTGTACTGAAGGCTTGCGTTCCTTCTCCTTAATTTCTACTCTGGACACCGCAGTAATGAAGCCGACCTAGAATTTCCCGAATTCTATGCATGAACCACCCTATGCCCCATTGTGAGACTTTTGGAAATAAATTCTCCGCTTCCACCACATGGGTCCCCGAGATGGAACTCAGGTCCCAGGCTTGGAGGCAGGCTCCCATACGGCTGAGCAATCTTGCTGGCCCGAGGTCCTTTTTGTTTTTGTTTGTTTTTGTTTTTAGTTTTTTGTTTGTTTGGTTGGTTTTTTGGTTTTTCAAGACAAGTTTTTTTCTGTGGAGCCCTGACTGCCCTAGAACCCCCTCTGTAGACTAGGCTGGGCTCGAACTCGGATCTGTCCGCCTCTGCCTCCCGAGTGCTGGGATTAAGGGAGTGCGCCACCACCCCACAGACTCCTATGTTTGTTTCACTGTGGGGACATGATGTCAAACAGCCTAAGTATTTATGTTCACACTCTCAGATAAGTGCTGTCTCAGCCTTGGACGCCTATAATCCCAGCACTTGGGATATGTGAGTTCGAGGCCAGCCTGGTCTACAGAGCGAGATCCAGGAAAGGGACAAAGCGACACAGAGAAACCCTGTCTCGAAAAACAAAACAAAACAAAACAAAACAAAACAAAACAAAACAAAACAAAACAAAACAAAACAAAACAAAAAAACCTTGATTAAATGTTGTGGCCAAAAGGAAAAGGATGTGAAACAGAAGAGATTCAGTGGGAGGGGGAAGGGATAAGAGCCGACATGGGGGTGGTGATCAAAGTATATTCTACATGGGTCTGTGAAATTACAGAATCAAAAAGTAGAAAATATGGTGAACCAGCCTGCCTCCATCTTAGGCTTAAAAACCATCTTACAGGCTCATCCCTGTTTATGATTAAATCTGTTTCTCAAGGATTGGGCTATGCCCAACCTGTAACCTTTTTTTAAAGAATAACTTATTTGTATTTTATGTGCACTGGTGCGTTGCCTGCATGTATGTTTGTGTGAAGGTGTCAGGTGTTGGAGTTACAAACAGTTGTGAGCTGCCATGTGGGCACTGGGAATTGAACCTGGGTCCTCTGGAAGAGCAGTCAGTGCTCTTAACCTCTGAGCTATCTCTCCAGCCCCCACCTGTAACCTTAACTTCAAATGATTCTATACTGCATACTCCAGGAAGGGCAATCATGCTTTTGTTTCAAAAGTTGTTTATAACCATCTTGCCAAAGAAAATGAAACAAAACAAAACAAAAAACCAAAAAGTTCGGAGGCGGTGGTAATTCATGCCTTTAATCCCAGAACCCAGGAGGCTCTGAGTTTGAGGCCAGCCTGGTCTACAGAGTGAGTTCTAGGCTACACAGAGAAACCCTGTCTCAAAAAAACAAAAAGAAAAGGAAAAACACGAAACAAACAAACAACCATCTTTCAACCCTACCTTTGTTTCAAGGGGTTGTTATGACCACCTTCTTATGCCCACCTTGTAACCACGTCTTTGACTCAGGAGGTGGTTATGACTAACTTGTTCTGCTTCTGTTCTGCTCCTGTAATTCCACCTCTTTGTCCTCCAAATCCACAGTAAAATCTACTACAAAAATCTTGTCTTCCAATGCCGACCTCTGCACCCCTTAGGGGGAGGCGGCCTGTATACACGAATTTTAAAAAATGCTTGCTTTAATTAATTTGGCCATGATGATTTGGGTCGGTGGTCTTTCTCCTCACATCTGTGCAATGAACAAATATCCTCACCCTGCAATGACCCCCTTTGCAGCATCCTGCATCACCTGTCCCTCCCACACTGTAACAACTGCAAGGCTGTTTTCTTTCTCTGTAGTTTAGCCTTCAGGGTCATACAGATGAACTCCCATACTGCACTGATTTCGGTGACCAGGTTTCTGTGACTTAGTGCAGATGCACCTGAGTCCTGGCATGTTGTAGCAGGTGCTCCCCCTCCCCCTCCCTGGCAGGTAGCCCCACCCCCTCCACGGCAGGTAGCCCCACCCCCTCTGCTCCCTCTCTCCCTCTCTTTTCAATGCTTGTGGGGTTGTGTGCTTAGGGTTGGCCACAGGGCCCTTACACGCTAAGCCCATGCTCTACCACTGAGCCCAAGTCTTTGCTTGCTGGGTTTTGAGGCAGGGTTCTCTGCAGCCCAGGCTGGCCTCAAGCTTACAGTGATTGATCTCTTTTTCTCAGTCTCCCAGGAACTGGGATGGCAGGTGTACACTGCCACACCTAGCTCCCAAGATGGCCTCTCTCCACTCATGGCGGTGGTCCAATGCACAACAGACCTGCACGGATATATGGCCTGTGGATTATTTCTTAAAGTATGGGGCAATTGCTATACAAATTAGTGTGTACACACAGGTACTGGCTAGTTTTATGTCAACTTGACACAAACTAGTCATCAGAGAGAAGGGAGCCTCAATTGAGAAAATGTCTCCATAATACTGGGCTGTAGGCAAGCCAATAGGGGCAACCCATCGTGGGTGGTGCCACCCCTGAGCTGGTGGTCCTGGGTGCTATAAGAAAGCAGGCTGAGGAAATGACAAGGAACAAGCCAGTAAACAGCACCCCTCCATGTCCTCTGCATCAGCTCCTGCCTCCAGGTTCCTGCCCTGTGTGAGTTCCTGTCCTGGCTTCCTTCAGTGATGAACAGGGATGTGGAAGTGCAAGCCAGACAAATCCTTCCCTCCCAACCTTGCTTTTGGCTGTGGTGTTTTAGCCCAGCGATAATAATACCAACTACGACAACATGGAAAAGTTTGTGTGTAAAGGCAAGTGTTCATTTCTCTGGGCCAAATACCTAGGTGTCAGATATCTGCGTCACATGACAGATGCCCAGTTCAGACTCCAAGAGGCTCAGTTTTCCTAAGTGGCTGAACTGGTACACAGTGCCAACAGCAGCATGTGAATTCTGGATGCTTGCCGTCTTTTGCTGAACTTATTATCATCAGTTTTTTGTTTGTTTGTTTTAAGATTTATATATATTTTTTCTCTCTTTTTTTTTTGTTTTTGTTTTTGTTTTTGTTTTTTGAGACAGGGTTTCTCTGTAGCTTTGGAGGCTGTCCTGGAACTCACTCTGTAGACCAGGCTGGCCTCGAACTCACAGAGATCCACCTGCCTCTGCCTCCCGAGTGAGTGCTGGGATTACAGGCGTGCGCTACCACTGCCCGTCAAGATTTATATATTTATACCCATTTTGGGTAACTGTTGCCTTGCTTGCTGACCTTGACCTTGATATCCTCCATATGCTAATTCCCTGTGAGAGTCCACCTCCTGAATGCTTAAGGGAAGCTCCTCATCTGTGAAGCCTGCATATTGGTGTTATCAGTTTAGATGCAAGATTATAAAACATTGGAAGCAAACTTTTGCCTTCCAGGGTTCTCCCATTGTGCTGTAAGCCTGTGTTTAAGACCTCCTCCCTCCTTCAATAAACGGCATTTGGCATTCAAAAAAAAAGGAAAGGAAAGGAAGAATTTGAGGACAGCAATGTTCTAAAACAGGAATTGGTGATGGTGTCATGGGCCTATGAGGATGCTGGACTAAAGTCTATCAAATTGTGCAAACAAGAAAATTGTATACTATGTGAGTTATCTGTCAATAAATATAAAATATAAAAAATTTAAAATATAAAATACAAAAATAGAAAAAAAAGATTTATATATTTATTATGCATACAGTGTTCTGCCTGCATGTATGCCTGCAGGCCAGAAGGGAGCACTAGATCTCATTATAGGTGGTTGTGAACCATCCTGTGGTTGCTGGGAATTGAACTTAGGACCTCTGCTGGAAGAGCAGATGGTGCTCTTAACCTCTGAGTCATCTCTCCAGCCCTTATTACCAGAGGCAGGCGGATCTCTGTGAGTTCGAGGCCAGCCTGGTCTACAGAGCAAGCTCCAGGAAAGGCGCAAAGCTACACAGAGAAACCCTGTCTCAAAAAAACAAAACCAACCAAACAAAAAAAGCCCAGCTTTACAATCAAGTTTTTAAATATGTTTATGATTTATGAATAAATGATGTGTGTGTGCCTATGTTACAGACTACATGTGAAGGTCAGAGGTCAAACTCAGCTGTCAGTGCTCACCTTTCCCCTCGTTGGGGAAGGCCTTTTGTATGCTTCTTCATAAACCACTTTTGCTGGCTTGCAAGCTCTTGCAGATTCTCCCAGCTCCACCTCCCACCTTGTTTTACCTGGGTTCTGGAGATTTGAACTCAGGTCCTTAATCTTGCAGGGCAAACATTTACCCATGAAGCCATCTCTTCAGCCCAAAGCCCATGTCTACTTTACTTAGCTCCCGAGTTATAATGTCGGGGTTATAAATGTATTATTCTTTTATGTATACTTTCCTGGATTTTCCTAGTTCTTTACATTAGCCATGTAATTATCTACTAATGATGGGTATATGTGGTTTACTTATTTGTTTGTTTTGGAGACAGGATCTTATGTAGCCTCTCCTTGAACTCCTGATCCTCCTGCCTCCACCTCCTGAGTGCTGGGATTACAGGTGTGAGTTACCACCTTCAGCAGGAAAAAAAAATTTTTTAAAAGAAATCTTCAGCAAAAACAGAAACTCGAGGAGAAAGGCCGAGTGGTGGACACCTTGTTATGTTGCGGTTTGGGAATGGATTTTGCTATTCTTTATAGTTGCCGGGGTTATCGCATGAGCTGAGGCTCACGGTCCTTGAAGGCAGGACCATATCTAGCCTTGGCAGTCATTGGCTGGAAGACGGAGCCGGAAACCACAGTGGAAACTTGCAGCCCTCGGGGTAGAGGCGGTGGTGGTGATGGTGGTGGTGGCGCTGCTGATGGGAGGAGGTGAGGTCCCGGAAGGGTGGCTAGGGAGCCAGGGATGTAGAGGCGGGGAAGCGTTTGTGCAGCTGGGATCAGCCAGAGGAACGTGACAGCCGCGGGCCCACCCTCTGGGAGGAAGAGAAGGTTGGGGCTCGCTTCCCCTCCGGGATCCCCGCGATCGCCGGCCCCGCCCTCCCAGGCCCCGCCCCCGAGAGCTGACGCTGACCGTGGTGCTGAAACGCGCGCTCAGCAGAGCCGGCCGGGCGCGGCCTGCAACCGGGAGCGGGAGAGGCGAGCCGGGCAGCGGCGCAGGCCCAGACCCTGATCGACCTAGAGGAGGCGACCGACCTGAGACCCTCCCGATCTGGGCGTCTTCTGCGAAGTCAGGGTTGACCTTGGCTTGCCCCGCTCCTGGATACCCCGCGGGCATGCCCACGCTGAACCCTGATCTCAGGCTGCTCCAGGAGTGACCCAGGACCCAGGCCTTCTCCCTAGAGCCGTACAACTTCAACCAGCCAGTGCCCCTGTCCCAGTCCTGCGGCCTTCGCCATGGTGAAGTTGCTGCCAGCCCAGGAGGCAGCCAAGATCTACCACACCAACTACGTGCGCAACTCACGCGCCGTGGGAGTGATGTGGGGCACGCTCACCATCTGCTTCTCAGTGCTGGTCATGGCCCTCTTCATCCAGCCCTACTGGATAGGCGACAGTGTGAGCACGCCGCAGGCCGGCTACTTTGGCCTGTTCTCCTACTGCGTGGGCAATGTGCTGTCGTCGGAACTGATCTGCAAGGGTGGCCCTCTGGACTTCTCCTCTATCCCCTCCAGAGCCTTCAAGACCGCCATGTTCTTCGTGGCCTTAGCCATGTTCCTCATCATCGGCTCCATCATCTGCTTCAGCCTGTTCTTCGTCTGTAACACGGCCACGGTCTACAAGATCTGTGCTTGGATGCAGCTGGCTGCAGGTGAGCAGGGTTGGCGGCAGGGCGGCTGGGACTGGCCCAGGGCACAGCTGTGGCTTCCCATTCCTGTGGAAGCTCTGGGCCTCCTTCTACTCAGTGTTCCACAGAAGATTCTGAGGAGAGCTGGGCATGCTCCCACCTGTGATCCCAGCACTTGGGAGACAGAGACAAGAGGATTGCTGTAAGTTCTAGCCCAGCCTGGGCTACATTGTGGCACTGAAGGAGGAAAACCTGTGAATCTTAGAAAAGAGGAGGCAGGGGCTACAAGATGGCCAAGCTGGCAAAGGTGCTTGCCACCATGCCCGACACCCTGAGCTCAACCTCCAGGATTCACATAACGTAAGGAACAGACTCCATTGAGTTGTCCTGTGACCTCCATACCCATGCTGCAGCATGTGCCATGAGTGTCACACACACGTACACACACAAGTGCAAGCTGAGGCACTGTTTGGTCTTCTCATGCTGTAAAGCTACTGAGCCAGAAAGAAGTACCCTGGTGAGGGGCACATAGCTCCTGTAGAAGCAATCAGGTGTACCAGCACCCAGACCACCACACAACAGGTGTGCTGCTCCCAGAGAGGAGAGGAAGGCTATTGCCTTGGACGTAACCCCTGGCCCATGATGATGGTCTCTACCCTCACTCTGTGCCTTTTCCTGTCTCCAACTGTTCCCATGGAAGATCCCAGGGTTTTGAGATTGTTGCTGTTTCTCTGGCTATGATCTCTCTCTCTTAGCAATTTCCTTCCAAACCCCTCCCCTCTTTTATTGTGGAGAAGAGTCTTTGTCCCTGGGTGTGAACTCTATACTGAGTCGCTGTTTTGTGAGGTGGTGGTGTACAGACTGACCGGGGCCCTTTAACTCCGTGTCAGCTTTGCAGTTGTTTGTGAGGTCCCGAGGCAAGGCATCTCCTTTCTTGCTCCAGACTCAGGCGCCCCTCTTGGTCTTTGGGCCAGCTGATCTTGGTCTCCTCTGGAGCTCAGGAAGAGGTGACCTATGCCCTTCAGCAGCCTTTGGTCTCTTCGTCCCTAACCACCCACAGATGCCCATCAACAGTGGTGGAGACCGGAGACTGGAGTCAAAGACATCTTTAGCTAAAGTAGTGTTAACTTGGTGGGGTCAGAGGGTGTCGAAAACAGGGGTCTGAATCTCAGGCAGGCAGAGCTGGAGGGGACCCCAGCTTTAGATGTGGGATTAGACAGACAAAGAGGGTTAGAGTTGGCCAAGGCTATAGCTGGCCAGCAGGCAAATCAGACCCTGGGAGAATTAAGGATTCCCCCCAAATTAGTTGTATTCTAAAACCATTTTTGTTGTTGTTTTGAGACAGGGTTTCTTTGTGTATTCCTGGATGTCCTGGGACTCACTATGTAGACCAGGCTGGCCTTGAACTCACAGAGATCCACCTGCCTCTGCCTCCCAAGTGCTGGGATTAAAGGTGTGCACCACCATTGCCCAGCTTCTAAGGCCACTTTTATTGAGACCCATATTTTATAAGCAAGATTCACAAAATACTTCATTTTCTAGTGAAATCTCACACAGCCCAGCAGTGAGGGTTCCTGAATTTACTAAGTCCTGGTTCAGACTTGTGGGTATACACTTAGCAGACTTAATTCCCAGTCTGATATGCAGACCACTCACATGGCCTGAGTTCCTCCCCAGCCCCAAGCCATCCCCAAGCCTTGCTGGGAAGTAGGGATAACGGTCCATGGTGGCTATATCAGGAAGGGGCCATGAAAATCTCGCTCCAGAGAATGTGGATGTGCTTGCCAGCTGGTCTTCTCCCTCAGGGCTACAGGATGCTGGGAACACCCCATCAGTGCTGTCTACCCCCATTCCAGCATTTTTCAACAGGTGTATTGGCTGAGCAGGCAGCAGGAGGCAGGCCAGGGTGGGGGATCCTCAGGCTATTTGAGTCAGATACTATCCAGGCCATGGAACTGAAATACTGATAGCAGAGGTGGCTGAGTGCCATCCCATGAAGCATTTATGTGGGGTGAGGACAAAGGTAGTGTTGTGTTCCACTCTGTGTGGGAGAGGGGAGGGCTAGAGGGGTGTGCCCCATAGCCAGCAACTGGGGAATGCATCTGTTACCTCCCAGTTTCCCACAAAGCCAGAGGGCAGGGTGAGGGTAATTACAAAGAGACAAATAGATGCCCCTGTAGAGGTGGGGGACTGAAGCCTAAAATACTGGAGGTTGGGGTGCGGGCTGAGCATTCGTTCAGTTGTCTTCGCTGAATCTTGGTAACTTCCCATCTTAGTGAATTTGGGTTATTATAACAATTCCCAGAGGTGGAGGGGCTTAAACAATGGGCATTTCTTTCTCACGCCTCTGGAGGCTGGATGATTGAGCTCAGGCTGGTACAGCATGGCTCTCCTGAGGGTCATCCTCCAGCTTCCAACTGCTGACTTCTTGCTCTGCCCACAAAAGAAAGGAAAGGTAGGGAGTCTCTCTAGGGTCTCTTTTATAAGGATGCTAATCCCATGTATGAGGGCTTCATCTCAGGAGCTAATTACTTCCCAAAGCCCCACTTTCCAATAACCAGCACTCTGAGAGTTAGAATTTCCACATACAGGTGTGGGAGGGGATTCAAAACATTCAGCCCAGCACATGTGATCTGTAGGGTCTGGTGATGGTACCCCACCCCTTGGGGACTCGATGAGGATGATAAAATGAATGAAAAGCATTTTATAAGCACATTGAGGCCACAGGCAGCGGTGCTGAGGACCAAGAGCTTCCAACTTTGGAGCTGAAGCACTGCTCTCTCTCATGCTGTGTGCCCTCTGGCGTCATCGGGGGGCTCTGCTTTGACTGTTCTTGGTTGTCTCCGCTGCCACTGTTGCAGAGGGAAAGAGCATGGAAGGTTCTTGAAGAAAGTGAGAAGCCAGGGATGGGGCTGACCCGTGTTCATTCGGTCGAAGGAAAATTAAAGGCTCTGCAGATCAAAACCATTGCCTGCCTCACCATTATACTTTGGAGATGGAGGATGAGGGAGCATTTCTCAGAAGAGATGCAGCTTGGCATCAGATGCTGGAGGGCTCTGGAGCCAGAGTAGGCAGTGCCTTGCTGAGCCCAGGGTGAGACTGGAAGAAGGAGAGAGCCACCTGGTGTGCGGCAGAGCCACCTGGGTGAGGAGCCTGGCCCTGTGTCTATCCCAACTGCCGGTTCCCAGGACTTTAGCTTTATGAGCTTCAGCTTTTGCACTTGTATTTTACACAGATGGAAGGAGCTGCCCCGCCCCCGTGTGGTTCCCAAGGCTATCCCAGAGACCAGGGAGGTGACAGAGCAGTTGAGGGTGTGAGGGAGGCAGCTGGGGGCATGCCCAGCCTGACGCCACTGGTGCCCTCTTCTCTCCTTAGCCACTGGCCTAATGATTGGATGCCTGGTCTACCCAGATGGTTGGGACTCCAGTGAGGTGCGGCGGATGTGTGGTGAGCAGACGGGCAAGTACACACTGGGCCACTGCACCATCCGCTGGGCCTTCATGCTGGCCATCCTCAGCATTGGAGATGCTCTCATCCTCTCCTTCTTGGCTTTTGTGTTGGGCTATCGACAGGACAAGCTCCTCCCAGATGACTACAAGGCAGATGGGAAAGGTACCTGTCTTCCTTCCTCTTGGGACTGTGGGTGGGATGGTGGCTCTCGGAAGGCAGTTGAGACAAGACCAGACCCTGTGTCTCTCCTCCCTCTGAAAGGCCATCAGTGGAAGGTTGAAAGCCGGCAGGCCATTCAGAAAAGACCCATGAGCAGGAAATAGTCCTAATACGGTGTGGGGAGCTACCTTGGGTCCTCCTAGGAGGCACTGTAGCTGGGTTAAGATGTGGAGGGGGGTTGGCAGGTGGAGGGGGGGGGGGGTAGAAGGCCTGAGCTGCTGGGGAAGGTTGGGTGGGCTGTGTGGGTGGTCTTGAAAACACGATGGTTCTGAATGGACAGCTCCTGACGTGGGGATGGGGCGTGTGGGCTCCCAGGCTGCCTTCCTCTCTCCTGTCTGTCCAACTCAATTTGCCACCAGCCAGCTACATCTGACGGGGCGGGGTGGGGTGGGGTGGGGGAGGGATTGGGACAACATGGACATGGATCCCTGGGAAACTTTCCCTGACTGCTTCATGCTGGCCTCCTGTTGCCTGGGATTCTATGCCCATCTCCATTTGGCCCCTTTCTTCCCATTAGCTGAGGGACCTTTCCCGTGTCAGGATTAATCTAGCCAGAGAACAGCACCTGTCTCACAGATCCAAGGATTCCCAAATGCTGTTCCTAGCAGGTGGCCACCATTACACCTGAGACACCTTAGGGATCTCCCCAGCCTCCTGAGAGCAGTGCTATCACATCGGCCCTTGGACCTGGAAGAGGGGCAATAGGCAGCCTCTTGCCCCCAGCTGGGCCCAGGACCAAGGATACTCCTGCAGAGGAGAAACTGGAAGCCCGGAGGCCAGCCTTCTCTAGCTGAGCCTGGAGCCCACCCACCTCTGGGACTGGTAATGGGGAGTGTACATCACCAGAGGTGGATCAAGGTCTCTTTCCTTCATGGGGCTCCTGTCGCCGCTGGGTCCGCGCAGGACCCCATTTAGGGGAAGAAACGGAAGCTGGGCTTTACAGAGTGCCTTCCCCAGGCAGAGATGGGGTGATGTTTACTTGCGGGCCAGTGTCATCACCGCACACGGGGCATGTTCGGCAAGGTAGGGGTTCCAGCAGCTCTCTGCTCCGACAGCATCTTCTCCAGAGTTCAGGCTTTCCCAGGAAGGTGGAGTGGCTGTTGGGAGCATTGTAGTTCTTTATCCTGAAATCTATCTTCATATATGCAGAGTGTTCGATTTCAGTGTTTGACTCCACGGTCCTCTAGCTGCCTAGTTTTTTTGAACATCAATTTCTTTTTCTTTCTTTCTTTCTTTTTTTTTTAACCTCCCTTTTGTTTATTAAGACAGGATTTCTCTGTGTAGTTTTGGTGCCTATCCTGGATCTCACTCTGTAGACCAGGCTGGCTTTGAACTCAGAGATCTTCCTGCCTCTGTCTCCTGAGTGCTGGGATTAAAGGCGTGTGCCACCACCGCCCAGTTTATTTTCTCTTTATTTTTATTTTATGTGTATGGGTGCTTTGCTTCATTCATGTCTGTCCATCACATATGTGCCAAAGAGGTCATCAGATCATCTGGGACTGGAGTTACAGACAGTTGTGAGCTGCCATGTGGGTGCTGGGAACCTGGGACCTCTAGGAGCAGCCAGTGCTCCTAACCACTGAGCCATCTTTTTAGGCACTGAATCTCAAATTCTTCATCCAAGCCTAAAGCCCGCCAAGTTCTATGCTTTAAATGAGTTAGTGTCATATTTTATATTAATAAAAGTGAGGTTGTGCTGAAGGCTGGACAACATGTGCAAAACACAAGGATTGCTGTGGAGATAGTCTCTCCCCTGCCTCTCCAGGATCTCCACTTTCCTTCTCCCCTCTGGGCACAGTGAGTACCGTCTCCAGCTTGCAGCATGCAGGGACTTGCCTGCAGCTAGGCTCCTCATGAACATTCTCTTCTCTTTCTCCAGAGGAGGTCTGAAGCACCTGAGGGGTGGTGAGCGACACTTCTGGCAGGTGAGTCTGCAGGGGCTGACGCTGCCTGGGTGGGGGTGGGCAGGCTCAGAGGCGCTAGCCTTTGATTCCATGACCTCCAGGGGAAGAGCAAACCCAGGTCTTGAGATGGAAACCAGCCGGGCGTTACTTGTACAAACCAGTGAAGCTTGGCGAATGGAACAGAGCATTCCTGGAGGCCATCACATGATCTGGGCTTCTTCTCAGGCAGAACTTTTAAGTGATTTGTAAAAAACATGTTAGAAAACCTAATACAGGCCGGACCGTGTCGGTGGCGCACACCTTCGATCCCAGCACTCGCAGAGGCAGGTGGATCTCTGTGTGTTCAAGGCCAGCCTGGTCTACAGAGTGAGATCCAGAACAGCCACCAAAACTACACAGAGAAATTCTGTCTCGAAAAAAAGAAAAAAGAACAAGAAAACCTAGTACAGCAGAAAATAAGCCACAGAGGATAAAAAGCAATGTTCAACAAAGCTAATCTAATAGAAATAATATAATTATTTGGCATGCCAAATATTACATTTATCTTTCTGTTCCTGCAGAGCTGAAGAAAAAAAGAAACAATGACCAACCAGTTTAAACATGATTCCAAAGGAAGCATGGTGTATTGATTGCCTTTTCTTTTTTTATTTGATTTGGAAACAGGATTCTCTATGCAGCATTGGCTGGCCTGGCCCAGAACTCACTATGTAGATGAGGCTGGCCTCAAACTTTCAGATACCCACCTGCTTCTGTCTCCCTGAGTACTAGGGTTAAAGGTGTAGCTATCACACCCATCCTTGTATTGATTTCTTTATTGCCTTTTATCTCCCAAAATGACTTAGAAATTAAAAGAAAAAAACAAACAAAAAAACAGAAATCACCTCTTCTTCCCAAGTGTCATCATTGAGGGTTGGATGGTCTGTGTGCACATGAATTATATGCATTTAAACTATTCTTATTTGGGGAAGTGCCTTCCAACCCTTGGCTCTGATGGTGATGATGATGGTGGAAGTGAGGATGGTGATAATGGTGGTGATGGTGGTGGTGAGGATGAGGATGATGCTGGTGTTGGTAGTGATGATCAGCAGAGCCCCTTGCTCCATTTAGAGCAGTCCGGCACCTGTGTTTTTGGTCACTGGGAAGCTTGTTCAAAGGCAACTCCGCCATAGCAGGAGGGACCCTCAGAAGCATTTCCTCACGGACTCCGGGAACATGTGAAGAGCACAGCCGAGTGTCTACACGTATTCTCATGGTTCTCCAGTGCCCACCGTGAGACCCACACCAGTGGCTAGAATGCCGTTTTCTAAACTGACCCTGCTGCCTGTGGACACTCGGGAACTGCTGTAACATTCTGCTTTTCTGTGTGGAATCACGGAATCAAAGGGACTACACTCTCTCCACCCACATCCTCATATTCACTGTGGTGCTGGCAAATCCATCTTTTGCTGCACTAGAATCAGGAATTCCTGTCTGGGAAGAGGTGAAGTGTGACCACACACACACATAAATTTACATCTCTTTGTGTGTGTGTGTGTGAGCATGCGCGTACATTTGTCAGGGTTCTCTCCTTCCCCCTGTGGGTCCTAGGTATTGAACTTGGGTCATCAGGCTTGGCTGCAAGCACCTTCACTCACTAAGACATCTTGCTGGGCCCTGTTGGTTTTTAATTGGCTTTTAAAGTATCATTTTATAATCTAGTGGTCTTTTGTGTTTTCCAGGCCACTATTTCCCTGGCAAGGAAAATTAGGACTTGGATTCTCTCAGAGATGAAACCTTTCCATCCAGCATCCTGTTGCCAGATCCTCTGGGCCTGAGGCAGAGTCCCAGCACTGGGTAGAACCCTTCAGTCTCCCGCCACCCACAGACAACTGTCTGCAGCAGACAAGCGCTACCAAAGTGCAGTGAACCACATGAAGACATCAGGGGCTGAGTGCCAGGAGGGTGCTTACCCACAGCGACCCACGTTTTCTCCTAGCTAGCATTTCCTACCAGCAAGCTACTTTGCTCTTTGGTGGCCTCCCTGCTAGCTGTTAAACTGAGTCCATGGTTAGGGGCCTGAGCCTTATGACTCCAGCCACTAGAGAAGCTGCTGGAAGCTAAGGGTGAGCACTGCCCCTTTGCTTCTGTTCCCATACTGCTGTGCAGAGACGGGTGAGGAATAGAGACCAAACAGAGGATTAAGACATTCCCAAGGTGAATTTGACTCCTCATTGGAACCAGCACATTTCCCACAGTGCCCACAGTGTCCCAGCCAGAACTGGCTTCTAGCTTCAGAAATTTGCCTTTACATGAAAATAAATTTTCACAGTACTATCTAGCATTTCCGTGATAAGCTTGGGATTTGACATACCTGACCAGTGATCTTCTGCCAGGGAACAGACATGGCTGTGGTGCCAGGTTTACCCTGTCAATTAGTCCAGAGCAGAAAGACTCCGGAGGGAGGAGTCAGGAGGAGGGTGGGACTCTCACGGAGCATACACCCTGGAACCGAACCGTAACACTGACAAAGAAAACAGCAAAAACACACACCTGTAATCCCAGCATGGGCAGTGGAGTTCAGGGTCATCCTCGACTCCAGAGAAAGTCTGAGCCCAGCCTAAACTACCTGAAACCCTGTCTCAAAAATCTAACAAAATCCCCTAAACCACAAAGAGCAGATGTGGTAGAGTTGAGGATGAAGCTCTCAAGGCTAACCTGGGGGAAGGGGGGGGGAGTTTACACACATCAACTGTGTCAAAAATGAAAACTAGCCATTCTGGATGACACGTGCTCTACAGCCCTTTCTGGTTACCCTTGCTGCCTGACACATTACCCCAGAAGCCGGGGCTTGGCACAACATTGACTTGGTTTCTCTGGGTTGTGCATCTGACTTGCACTCTCGGCTCCTCACTGGGACCATCCTCCTCCATAGGCGACTCAGGTAGCCTGCTTCCTCAGAAGGGTCCAAAGCCGAACAATACAGTGCTAGGCAGCCACAGACAAGTCGTGCCTCTTCCTAACCCAGTCCCCAGTGACTGGCCATCTCACCTACCCTACTCAACAGGCAAAACCACCAATTGCTGAGAGGTGGGAATTATTAGGGCTTTTTGTATTATCTGCACATGTGTGAATGGATGCAGTGTACACATGTGCATCAGAGGGCCATGGTTTGGTGCTTGTTTATATAGGGTCTCCTACATAGCTCTGACTGGCCCGTAACTTGCTATGTAGACCAGTCTGGCTTTGAACTCAGAGAGTCCCCTGTCTCTTGTTTCTGTACTGGGATTAAAAGTGTGCTACCATGCCTGGCTTTCTCACTGAACCAGATTACTGATCAGCTAGAATGGCGGCCTGGTCGCTATCCCTGTAGTGCTGGGATTATAGTTGCCTGTCACCACGCCCAGGCTTTTGTGTCCTGGTAATCCAGACTCACTTTAGAGTCTTCTTCCCAGGCCTGGTGGCGCATGCCTTTGATCCCCACACTAGGGAGGCAGAGGTTCAAGGCCAGCCTGGTCTACAGAATGAGCTCGAGGATGGCCAGAACTGGAAAAACTCTGTCTCAAAAAACAAAGAAAAAATTTAAAAAGCTTCTTTTTGCAGCTACTCAATTTTCTGCTGATATGGGTATTGACTAGAATATTCTGCTGGAGTGTAGATTACATTCCAGAACCCTCTAACAGTCTTGTTTCTGAGATATGGAACACTCTGCAAACCTGCTTGTTGTCTAGGCCTGACTAAGAGCCACGTTGATCTCCACCCCTTCCGGCTTTAGGATCTACACTACTGCAGTGTGCAGCTGGGCTACTGCAGTGTGCAGCTGGGCTGCTGCAGTGTGCAGCTGGGCTATGCAGTGAGCAGCTGGGCTACTGCAGTGTGCAGCTGGGCTATGCAGTGAGCAGCTGGGCTACTGAGGTGAACAGTTGTGATACTTCAGTGAGCAGCACACATTTTTGTAGAAGAGGGCAGGCTCCACTCCTGAACACTCACTTTTGCTAACCTCGGAGCACCAAGAGCAGGGCCTACCTTGTGTATTTCCAACCCAGGCACCCTCCTCTCTACCCAACAAAAATCTGTTTCAAAAGCATGGAAGAGCAGCTGCACTTCCTGAAAACAGCCAAGTCCTCTACTTGGAGCAAGGCTTACTGCACTAAAAATAGCAAACTAGACCCAATTAGCAAAGGGAGAACTGAGGATGAGAATCCATGGGGCTCTGCTCTTTACAAGGAACAGTCATGTGTGTCCACACAGAACTGATTCCAAAGACAACTTCCTTGCTTAGAATCTTAAAACTTGTTACAAAGTAGGTATGGGTGGGTGGCAGAAACAGCCTAGTCTACATAATTGAGTTTCCGGTCAGCCAGCAAGACCCTGCCTCAATAAACAAACAAAAAACCCTAAAACAAAACCAACCCTGGGTTTAATTATCTCAATGTTTCTGTAGGAGATTGTATGCTATATGTAAAAACCCACCTCCAGCTTTGAAAAATCTCAGTGGCTGCAAAGCAACCATCCTCTTCAGCAGGCCCCAGGCTTCATCACTTCATCAATGCTCTCCAGAGTGCAGTCCCCAAGCTTCTCCGGTGTCAGAGGCCTTATTTCTGAGCTCACATGAATCCAGGCACTAACTTCAGCACTTCTTTCAGCAAGCTGAACACTTGCAAGGACTCAGAAGTTAAAAACAACACGAAGTCAGGTGGTGGTGGTGGAGGAGGAGGAGGAGGTGGCGGCACACATTCTTTACTCCTAGCGCTCGAGAGGCAGAGGTAGGAGGATCTCTGAGTTCGAGGCCAGCCTGGTCTACAGAGTGAGTTCTAGGACATCTAGGCTTACACAGAGAAACCTTGTCTCAAAAAACCAAACCAAACCAAACCAACCAAGCAAAACAAAACAAAACAAAACCCCAACACAAACAAAAAACTCAATACACCAGATAAATCTGATAGGCTGGGTTGGGCTACATCAGCAAGAAGAGTCTCTATGGACACCTTCCTTTCCTGAGATGACAAGATGCTTGCTTGCCCCAAACATTGGATTTCCAGGCTCTACGCTTGCCTACGGCTTGGAGGGAGAGCCACGGCGGCCATCTGGTAATTTATTGGTTTGTTGCATCACATAGGTCACTTTCTCGTTGGAACACAGCAGCCTCACCGTGCAGCCTAGGCTAGCATCAAATCTGTAGTCATCCTCCTGCTTCACCATCCTGAGTACTGGGACAATAGGTGCGTATTGCTAGGCCCACCCACAGTACAACAAAACCACCCAGAACACTATGTAATTCATGGGTATCTGAAAAAGGACTTTCTATGACTAACACTAAAAATGCCATAAATACAAGGCAGAAGGCAAATTAAAGTCCTAACCAAGCCATTAAAAAGAAAGCACTCCAGAGTAGACATGATGGCTCAGGGGTGCCTTGACAGCCTCAGGACAGGAGTTCGTTCCTGGAAGTCCTGTACAAGAACCAATTACCAAAAGTTGTCTTCCTACCCTACATGTGCATGTGCATATACACTGGCAGGTAAGAATTTTAAAATTACTTCTGTGTATTGGTGTTTTGCCTGCATGTATGTCTGTGTGAGGCTGTCCGATCCCCTGGAACTAGAGTTACAGTTGTGAGCTGCCATATGGAGGCTGGGAACTGAACCTGGCTCCTCTGGAAAAGCAGTGTTCCAGTCTCACAAGAATTAAAAAAAAAGAAACTAGGAAAGGCCTCCAAAGGAAACCTGAGTAGGACTGAGTGGTAGCACCCACCTTTAATCCTAGCTCTTGGGAGGCCAGGCTGGTCTACATGAGTTCTAGGATAGCTATGTATTGAGATCCTGTCCCAAATTCTCCATCCCCAAAAAGAAACCCGAGTGTTTTCAATCTCATCAGTACCCAACAAGTAATCAATCAGGACACGCCTTTTTCTGGGAGAAACCAGGTACAGGTCTGTAATGGAGCACAGCATGTCTAAGAGGCTCAGAGGTGGAGTACTGGCCTAGAATGTGCCAGGGCCCTGCGTTTGACTTGAGCACAGCAAACACTGAGACTCCAACAAAGGGCCCAACAGGCTGTCCCAAGAAACTGCCTAGCCCTTCTCTGGTTGTTACCAGAGACCTTAATAAGTGCTTCTTCGGGCTGCTGAGGTGATCTCTAGGAACTTAGCACAGGGAGATTGAATTAGGCAGGTACATTAAGACTACACAGAGTGGCTCCATCAGAAATGGTTGCATTGTGTTAGTCATTTGGTAAGGTCAAAAGGGCAGTAAAAATCCTTCACACGATGGGAAAAGGCTACTGTGGGACAGAACACGTGTATCCGCACACACACACCTGGTAGGTGGTTGTCAGACTGGCGCTATGTGCCTTCCTCTGCTGCTCAGACTCAGATAAACAGGCTGGCCAGCAAGCTCCAGGGATCCTGTAACCATCCCTCAAAGGCCATGGCTTTGATTTTCAATATTCACACCTGGTCTTTTTTTTTTATTTTTTATTTTTTGTGGGGCTTATGTGGTAGTTACAGACTGAGCCATGTCCCCAGCTCCTGGATGTAGGAAATAACTTTCTAAAGTACAGGCTAATTCAAACCCACCAGAGTGTCTGTTACTGTTTAACTGTATATTTAGTTAACTGCTTGGGCAACAAAAAAAAGAAACTTCTGGACACAAGCAGGTTATTAAATACTCTGTTTATTGTTCTGCATTTGTAAGGACACAAACAATGCACTCAGTAGAAAGAATATAAAACATATCAGGGCTTTATTCTGAACCAAGAGCCAACAGCAGTCCTCCAGTGAGACCTGGCCTCTACAGTATCCACTGTGCTCAGCCAAGCTCAGGGAGGCCACGGATGGACAGACAGCCCCTGCTGCCTCCTCCAGCTCCCCCAGGTCCTCTGGCTCCTTAGTGACGGGGGAAAGCCCTTATTTGGTGGGGCTTATTTCCAAACTGAAGTTCCAGGTTCTCCCCCCATTAAAATTCCCCATGGTATCAATGATTAAAATAGGCCTGCTGTTGGCTTGTTTCCTGGTTATACCACCTTAAAGTTGCGAGGATTCCTGTGATCCCGCAACTGTGATTTGCTGAGAAGCAGTTTCAGGTAGGTCTGCTATTGCTTTAGATGTCAGTACAGTTGACAACCCAGAGTGGATCAGAACTGATGGAGGGTTTCCCTGCCGTACGTGGTATCATCTGCTCTCTTGTTCTGGATAGGTGCATAGATAGCCTGACTTACAACTCTTTCTACAGGAACACGTCTGGTTCCAGGAGTAACCAATCAAGAGCCAATGACTGGCTGGCCAGTTCCTCAGGTGAAGCTGATGAGTTACATGAGCCTGCTCACTCGGGAGCCAATCACGAGGTGACTCTCCAGTCTCACACACAGGAAGGAGGCAGTGGCCGTTTTCACTCGGCTTGCTAGGAGAGCCTTGGCTTGCACTTCCGTGATTTTCTTCAAGTTAGAAACTGAGCTGTTTCCGGAGAGTGCTGTATCAAGACCCACTTGGTCCTCGATAAATTAGCAAGCAGCCTTTCCATGAACCCAGGCCTGCCCCTCTTCTGAGGCTCACTTCACCCTGGGAAAAAGTAATGTTTGGGTGATCAAGTTTATGAGGCTGAGCCTAAAACAAAATTCACAAAGCCATTTTGCAATAAGAAGAAAAAGCCTCAAGTACATTTCGATCATCTCAAAACTGACATTACACAAGGAAATAGCAGCATAAGATGGCTAACGGTAAAACCAGCAGGGAAAAGAAAAGTGCCTCCCTCTCCCCTCAGCTCCTCACCCAGGGTTTCATTAAACACCCGAGCCTCTGAGAAATGAGCACAGCAAAGCCACATGGAGAAACTGCATCAAGGGCAGGATTCGGGCAAGGCAGGAAAAGCTGTGAATGGAAGCCAAGAGCTGTCTGGGAAGGACTTGGAATGTGGGAACACTCCCCAGACAGTACAGCTCTGAAACCCACATCTCCCATCTGGATCACCCCAATGTTCTAGTTACAAAGTAGTAAACTCAAGCTGACAAGCCAAGTGCCAGCAGGGCGTTCAAAGCGGGAAGTGTGGAACAAAGTGACTGGTAGGGCAACAGAAGACACACAGAAAGGACTATATGCACAACACCTGAGGCTCTTGGGAAATATTCACTGGTTGTTTTGTTTACATTAAAAATCAGAATCAAAATTCCAGGAACTTAGTTATGAGAGGATGAGAGAAATCTGACAGTGCTTTCAACAGTGATAAACTGGTACCCAAATTGTTGCTCATTGAAAAATGTAGCTTAAAAGTCGCAGGAAAAAAATGTGACCATAGAAAACACAGAAAGAATCCAGGAAGATGCCGCAGCCTGGATAGAGCATGTTTAATGTCTCTGCTGTCCACAGAATCCACACCCTCCCTCCTCACCCTAGTGCTGGCAGCGGGGTGTGCATTAGAAAGCCTGACTCTTAGAGCCAGGGCTAAAAAGGATGGGCTCACAGATCTTCACAGCTGTTTAGAAAGGGCAGAGGGTGAGGCTGTTCATACTTGGAGTCTTTGGCAGAGCCCAACTAAGGCCAAATTCACCTAGGATGCCCAGTGGCTGTGGGGATTTCCACAGGGTCAAGGAAGCAAACCCAAATGAACATGTTGGAGTTAAAAAAAAAAAATTTAGAAACCCTTGAAGAAAGAGCTTCACCCTGAAAAGGGAAAAGGGAAAATCTCAGAGGGGAGGGCTGGAGGGTAGGCCGGATGAGCTCTGCTGCAGTGCAGGAGGGCTTAGGAATTCAGCCAAGGGTGCCGGAGACACTCAGCAGCAGTGGCTCTCTTCTCAGGGACCAGCTCCAACATGGGCAGCAGGAAATCTGTGAACCCGGCAGCCTCCTCCTGAGGCCACTCATACTTCTCCACCAAAACCTCCAGAAGGCCCCAAGGCTTCAGCTTGGTGATGTGTTTCAGGTCACCTGTGGGGGAGGAGACAGAACATGGCTCACACAGTCCAGTCTCATGGTGTGCTCAAACATGCTACAAACCACTGGCATAGTCTTTTCTGCAGTTCAACAGTCTAGCAAATGCGTTTCTAAAATGAGGCAATGGTTTACAAACAAAAAAGCTAACAGCATGACAAATATACACAAAATGCCAACAAATCTGGAGACTTAGCCTCAGTGGTACCACTTGGAAAGCTCAGTTGAATTGCTCCTAGGAACTGGCCTTTTCCTTTCAACCAATGGTTGCTCAGATCACACCAACTCTTGGGAGCCAGGCAGGCCTATTACCACCAAGCTGCACCCAGTTTCCAGACATTTTCTGGAGGTACCTGTCTTGCTATGTTGCCCAGACTAACCTTGAAATCCTGGGTTCAGCCTCTCAGGCAGCTGAGAACTACAGGCCTCTTGCCCCTGTCTTGAGTGAGGAACTTAAGAGGCACAACGCAAATTGCTAAACAGTCTTATTAATAGAAAACTCAGAGCCAGGTACTGGGGTGAAAACAGAGATCAGAGGAACAGAACAAGCTACAGCCAACCTCACCTTGACAACTCCTCAGCAGATCCTGCTTCCACAATCCTCAGACTGAGCGCCTCTTTTTCAAGAGAGCGAGTGTTCCTGTTTCCTCTGACTGAAAGCTTCTGAGACCTCACCCGAGGGTCTCAGTTGAATTGCTGCTAAAAGCTTCTATCTAGTTCCTGGTCCTCACGTGTTATGTACCTTCCCACTTCCTATCATCACTTCCTGGGATTAGAGGCGTGTGCCACCACACCTGGCTATTTCCAGGGTGGCCTTGCACTCACAGAGATCCAGATGGATCTCTGCCTCCCGACTGATAGGATGAAGGGTGTGTGTGTGCCACCACTGTCTGGCCACTAGTGGCTGGCTCAGTCCTCTGATCCCCAGGTAAGTTTTATTTGTTAGAACACAAAATATCACCTCCCCCTTTTGTCTAAAGTTATATATAAACTATACACAATAAGTATATACACACTGAAGAATTGTATTAATGTCCAGTCCATTAACATTTGACAAATTCAGACAAAAATTTCATTATTGATCCTATTTTGGTGAGTCCAACACAGTATTTGTATACACTACACAAAAAACCCAGTTGGGGATTTAGCTCAGTGGTAGAACACTTGCCTAGCAAGCCCAAGGCTCTGGGTTCTATCCTCAGCTCTGGGGGGAGTGGGGGTGGGGACTACAAAATAACAAAAATCCAATCCAATGTAAAATATTTAAAATTAGTAGTTGCCTTAAGAGTAGATTTAATCATCTACTTTTTTGATCTCATCACCTCTCTATTTAACATCTCCCCCAGATAAATGCTAATAACACTTTCCATTGATGAGACTGGCGAGTTTTTTCAAAGGCCATGCACGCCATGATTGACTTTGCACACAACAAGGACCCTTACGAGCAGTTTCCCGTTTTCCAGCTCAGAAGGTTTCATCGTTCTAAGGACCCTCCTGCCCAGGTTCCTCAGCACCAGTTACCAGCTGAGGAAAAGGGCACATGGCCACAGAGACAAGAGTCTCCAGACCCTTTGAGGGCCATTTTCCACTTCAGCTTCATCTTTTGTTGTTTGTTTTTTGAGAGAGGGTTTCTCCGTGTAGTTCTGGTGCCTGTCCTGGATCTTGCCCAGGCGGGCCTCGAATGTGCGCCACCGCTACCTGGCCAGTTTCATCTTTGATGTCTAAAGAACCACAGACTCCATGTTCATGCCTACAATCCCAGTACTGAGGAGGCTGGGCAGAAGACTGCCTGAGTCTGCGGTGAGTGAGGCCCTAGGCTACAGAACTAGACTAGACAGTGTCTTTATCAAGATCCCTCTTCCAACTACCATAGTATCCATCCCCTTATTCCTTGTTTTGCTTTTCTGAGATGGGTCCTTGCGATGAAGCCCAGGCTGGACCTGAAGAAGCCCTGCCTGCCTCAGGCTCGTAAGGACTGAGACTAGAGATGTGCACAATATCTCAAGCTCCTAACAGCATCAAGAGGACTATAGTGTTGTCAGTCTGTATGGACAATGTGCTCAGTCACTGGGATGCAGAGGTGAGAGAGGACAGTGTCCTTGCCCACAGAGGCTTTAGTTACTAGAAGTGCATGCTCTTAAGCACTGGGCATCCCTCCAACCTCCATTGTGTTTTTACGTAGGGGTGGGGCCATTCACCTCTAACCCAACCTGGAATACACAGGGAGACACCACCCCAAACCAAACCAAGCCCAACAGTGTAGCTGTGCTGAGCTCCTGCCCACACCAGGCAGCTCTCTCCAAAACCCACTGGGTATGTAGTACTCACCTTTCCGCAGATCTAGGGAACAAGGGCCCGATGCACTTACTTTCTAACCTTAGACACTGTCACCCTTTAATGACTAGGAACAAACACATTCGTTTTACCTTTTTTGGTGAAAAATTCCTTGGAATATTTTCCTGCCACAATGAGCTTGCGAGGCACCTTCCCCAACAGTTCTATGATCAAGGCGATGTGATCTGCATGTGCAGGCATTTCAAGGGAAAGAAGAGAACAGGGGTGACACACGTGGTTCTCTCTCTCTCTCTCTCTCTCTCTCTCACACACACACACACACACACACACACACACACACACACACACACACACACGCTTCCTGTCCGAAAGCCAAAGAAATGGACTCTTGTCTAATGCAGGGTCCAGTCCAAGGACAAGCACCTCAGCACTGCTCCAAGCAGCCCTGAGTGTGAACCAGAGTCAATCTTGGGATGAGAAGCTCTGCTTCCTCAAGCTTGTCTACCTGAGACTGAGAAGTCCCACGATTATTCCAACTGTGGCCAAAGGGCCTTGGCATCTTGCCTATCAGTGACAGCGTGTGCCAGGTGGCCTGAGATAGAAGCAAGACCCACAGAATCCAGGTGAAGCGGTAAACAAGGCTTTCCATGAATAGCACTGCCAAGGGTTAGCGGGTTAAAGTGAGGAGTAAACCCAGGTGTCCAGGGAGACTGAGAAGACCACAAATGACCAGGGTCCTGCCTGCCTGACTGACTGCAAGCTTGCTCAGTGGAGGCTGAGCTACAGCTTTACTTTAGGCCATAAACCTCAGTCCAGTGGTTCTTCAAGCAGAGGAAACAGCACGTCAGCATAAGCTAAATAATGACACACACTAG
Source organism: Onychomys torridus (assembly GCF_903995425.1). Taxonomy (NCBI): domain Eukaryota; kingdom Metazoa; phylum Chordata; class Mammalia; order Rodentia; family Cricetidae; genus Onychomys; species Onychomys torridus. The sequence continues at coordinate 63,516,731 of NC_050460.1, read as the reverse complement.
CCGTGGCTCTTAAAGCCAAACAGCAGCACAGCAGCGGGGTGTGGCTAGAGGCGGAACATCGAGACCTCTCATGTTTTGCTAGTGGAAGGTCCTAATCCATGTATGTATTCTGTAGCACACTTTATCAAGACAAAGTGCATAAAAGAGATACAAGAGGGCATTTGACAACTCCATAAACCTGCAGCTCTTCTAAGACAGTGGTTCTCAACCTTCCTAATGCAGTGACCTGTTAATACAGTTCCTTATGTGGGAGTGAGCCCAGCCGTGAAATTATCATCATTACCTTTATTTGTATTTATTTATTCATTCACTTATTTTTGTTTGTTGAGACAGGTTTCTCTGTATGGCCCTGGCCATTCTGGAACTCACTCTGTAAACCAGTCTGGCCTTGAACTCACAGAGATCCTCCTGCTGGGATTAATGGTGTTCACAACCACTGCCTTGGCATAAAGTTATTTTCATTGCTACTTCATGACTAACTTTGCTACTGTTATGAACCATAATGTAAATATCTGGTATGCAAGAAATCTGATGTGGCTCCTGTGAAAGGACCATTTGACCCCTAAAGGGGTCAAAACCCACAGGTTAAGAACTGCTGTTCTAAGAGACCAAAAGCAAGCAACAAGCAGACCACCAGTGTGGACAGTGAAGTCATCACAGAACCTTCTACCAAAAGGTGTGTGCTGTGACGTGTACATGGGAAACACACCCTACCTGTACTGAGCAAAACAAACAGGTTCGTGATTATTCAACTGCTCACCACATTACCTGCCATTTTCTAAATAGTACTTAGGAATCTTAGCAAGATTCACTGACATTGTCTGTTAATATCCAAAGGGAGCCACACTACCCAACAGAGGGCATTCTTGGTTCCACAGATCACAAAGCCAAGAGCAAAGCATGGCAGTGGAAGGCACATTCTTCACACAGGTGTCGTGGTGCCAGCGCCTTCTCAAGTACTGACTGCTCATCAACCTTGAACACTCACTGCTATAACCCAGCAAAAACAAAGAGGTCAACCATTCCCCCAACATCTTTTTTATTCACATAGGAATCTGGATATCAGGGTGGTAAAATTAGATGCACCTAGCTGTCTTCCCATGCTCTTAGATGGAGCCACTGACAATGTAGGCTTTTCCTACAGGGCCACAAAATTTAAATCCACTGTATTTTAATTTAAAATGGAATTCTGTACAAAATAAAAGGAAATACTAGATGTTAAAGAGGATAGTCTCTGCCTCCAAGTTTTACAGTGTTGCAATTAGACTAAGTGAGTGGCCTCCAAGTCAACATGGGTCAAATTGAAGCTGTGGGAAAGCCGCTGCTCTTTAAAGGAGGACAGGTAGATGTTGAGACCAACCCAACCGCCCACCCAAAGCTGCCAAGTAAGTCTAAGTCAACCAGCTGGGGACTGTCAGAGATCGTTAGTATTTCTTTCCTTAAAAAGGATGGGGCTGGAGAGATGGCTCAGAGGTTAAGAGCACTAACTGCTCTTCCAGAGGTCCTGAGTTCAATTCCCAGCAACCACATGGTGGCTCACAACCACCTGTAATGAGATCTGGTGCCCTCTTCTGGCCTGCAGGGATACATGCAGAAGGACACTGTATACATAATAAATAAATAAATCTTTTAAAAACAAACAAAAAAACAAAAAAGATGGCCAGGCGGCAGTAGCACACAATTTTTTTTGGTTTTCGAGACAGGGTTTCTCTGTAGCTTTGGAGGCTGTCCTGGACTATCTCTGAGCCACCACCACCCGGCTGCACACACTTTTAATCCCAGCACTCGGGAGGCAGAGGCAGGTGGATCTCTGAGTTCCAGACCAGCCTAGGCTACAGAGAAAGTTCCAGGACAGGCACAAAAGCTGCAGAGAAGCCCCATCTCAGGGAAAACAAAAAAACAAAAGGCGATCTCATATAGCCCAAGCTGGCCTGGAACCCACTCTAAGGATGAGGATGACCCTGAAGCTCCAAGCCTCCTGCCGCTCTCCAGTGCATGGGCCAGCTCCCTCAGTTCAAGTAGTGCTGGGGGTGGGCTCAGGGCTCATGCACACCAATTAAGCACTTCAGCAACTGAGCCTGTGTCTTCTGTATTGGACCCTAATACAGAATGTCACCCTTATTGTAAACATTTTCAGAAAGGCTGCTCCTGGTCTTCCTGCAGGTTTCCTTGGTGCCGGGATGCCGCCACTGCCCCCCTCAGCTTTGCATCAGTCCCAGTTCTCCCCTTTCAGGCTCTCACACACTCCTTGCACAACAACAAAGACCTCTGGTGCCAACAAATGATACAATGGCCAGTGAGTGGCAAGCAGAACTGCCACACAATCCAGCTGGGAGAGAGACTCACCTTCATCTCGAGTGTAATCCTCCCCCGAATGAGGCTCAAACAAGTAGTCGCCCGTGGCCAGTTCAAAGGCCTAGGAAGAGAGACAGCACATGAAGGCACCACAGGAACAACGTCTGTGCAAGGTCTACTGCTGTTCGACTCCAGTGCAGATGACCGTTTGAAAATGTCAAAATTAATTCTGAAGCACAGATATGTATTAATAAAATGGAGGGAAGAAAAAACAAAACAGAAAAACAATCATCAATTAGCACCGATGTTGGGATATTCCCATGAGCAAAAGCAACCCAAGAAAACTAAAGCTAAAACAAAAGAAAATGGAAAGAGGAAACCACAGAACACAAAACCAGAGTGGGGACGACTGGGCAACGGGTTAACAGCAGCTAACAATGCAGCTTGCATTTCAACACAGACAGAAGAGATTCTGAATGTTCCTTAAGACAATGTTTAAGCTGGGCGGTCGTGACCCATCCTTTAATCTCCAGCACTCGAGAGGCAAAGGCAGGCGGATCTCTCTCTCTTAGATACAAAGTGAATTCCAGGACAGCCAGCACTGTAACACAGAGAAACCCTGCCCTGAAAAACCAAACCAAATCAGACAAAGCAAACACAGGATTGAAATTGGATTTTCCTTATTAATCCTGTGTGAGACCGTATTGACAACTCTCAGGAGTTGGTTCTTTCCTACCATGCACGTCTCTGGGTTTGAACTTGGGCTCTAAACACAGGTGCCTTCACCAACTGAGCCAGCTTGTGGGACTAAAGTTCTCAGTGTTCTAGACACCAAGAAACTGTACGAAATGACAGACAAGCTAATGCCTCAGATTTTACCATGACATTCGCTACCCCAAAGATATGAACCCCTTATATGACACTGCCCTCCTCCAAACTCCCTAGAGTTTCCCTCTGTGGCCAGCAAAGGGCTCAAGTGGGTATTAGGGAGTCCACATACAAATCATGGAAGAGCAGCTCCCTCCAGTGTTGGAATCTGAAATCGTCTAGAAATGGAATCCACACCTCAGATTATAGAACACTGAGATTTCCCTAATTTCAATGCTTAACAAAAAAAAAAGTGTGTGTGTGTGTGTGTGTGTGTGTGTGTGTGTGTGTGTGTGTATGTATGCATATATATGTATCTTGACTATGTAGCCCAGAATGGTCCTGGGCTCCTGCATCACAAGACATAGCAAATCCTCTCCTTTGTGAGTTTTAATTCTCTTACTGCTGAGACCTGATCTGTCATACTTTGATCCTGTGCACAATTCAGATGTGCACACTTGCCACACAAGGGACTTTCTTTGCTGCGACAATGCTGAGGCCCATTCCATTCTGTTTTTTTAGGGTCACAGTGATTATCTCAGGTTCCTTCCTCAGAGGCTGGGCCAGTTCTGTGTTCTCACGCATAAGGTGACTTTCATAATCTGCACCTTCAAAATATATTGTCCAAGTACCTGGTGAACATGTATGAACCTGCAAAACCCTCTCTGGCACAGAGGGTCTAAAATTCTTGTAAACCATTTGGAATGTTTCTGACGACATCACAGGAATAGCCATCTTCTGGCAAAAGAAAAGGTAATTGTAGGTCAGGGTCCTTCTCCAACTGTACATCTCTGCCGTCCCTGTGGGCGAGCTCATCAGCTGTGTTTTCAGCAACAGCCACAACATTTTTTGAGATCCGGGGGAATAAAAGGCTCATCAGGTGCACAGTGGTAATTTTGTAATAAGGCTTGAAGTTGTAGAGAATTTAACTTAAAGCATGTGCTGTTTATATTTGGAATGTCATCAGGTACATACTTATCCATGGTAAGCAAAGTAGTAGCCTGTACAATCCTGCTTAAGTGACAATCAGCAGCCAGCTCTAGCCCCTGCTTCTCTGTCCAGGCTTTAATATGCCCTAGCTGCTGGCGGATAATTGCTCCCCAGTTTTCCCTAGTGGTGAAGAGTCCAACAAGAGTGGCCTCCCAGACTCTTTTCTAAGTCTGGCCTTATCTGTACCCTTGGTAACAAACTGCTAAGTTAGCGCTCTCTGAGGGGTTATGGGGACTTTGGTCAGAAGTTGGAAAAAAGCCAGGCCCTGAGACTACTGTGCAAAGCCAAGGCCCAGGAACAACGTCTCATACTTGTCTAATCTGGGTGGTCAGAGCCTTTCTGAGCCCAAAATACACGTCCACAGAACAATGGTGTCTGCTGGCTTGGAGTTGACAAGACAGACAGTGGTAAAGGACAGCTCAAGTCAAGAGAGAATGCATCTCCAGGTGACTAGGCTTCACATGCTGAGTGACAAAGACGTCCAGGGAGCTGCTGAACAGCAGAGAACCTAAGTCTGCAAACATTAGTCATTCACCAATACACAAAAACTAATGTCCCAGAACAATTCAGACACACTCAGGAGGGTTTCTGTCAAGTTCCTGGTGTACAGCTGTGAGTTACTTCACCAATAGGGCAGGTAGGCTTACCATGCATGCAGTGCTCCAGATGTGGGTGGATAGGCTTACCATGCATGCAGTGCTCCAGGTGTGGGCAGGTAGGTTTACCATGCATACAGTGCTCCAGATGTGGGCAGATTAGGCTTACCATGCATGCAGTGCTCCAGATGTCGGCAGGTGTGTTATAGCCAGATCCTATTAGAACTTCCAAAGATCGATACTGCCTTGTCTGGATATCTTCAGTGAAATGCTTGTGCTGAGAAATTCAATGAGCAGAGAGCTTTAATAGTCATACATTTTACAAAGGAACAGCTCAGGGTTGCTTAATAATGGAGACTAAGCTTTTAAAACACTTCCACTTAGCTGATTTCACAAGTACCATTTTCATGCTGTTAGCCCTAAAACAATTCTGCCTTACTGCTGCTCCAAATAACTTTTTAAAACTGATGAGCCTCTCCTTCAACTTGGTATGCCAGACTTTGTTGACTACCATGGGAGGCCTTACCCACTCTGAGGAGTGGATGGGGGTAGAGTGGGAGGGAGGGGAGGAGGCGGGAGAAGGGGAGGGAGGGAGAACTGGGGTTGGTATGTAAAATGAAAAAAATTTTAATAAATATATATAAAAAACCTGATGAGCCTTAAAGTATGTATGTATGTATGTATGTATGTATGTATGTATGTATGTATGTATGTATGTATTTGAGGCAGAGTTTCTCTGTGTAGCCCTGGCTGTCCTGGAGCTCAATATGTAGTCCAGGCTAATCTTGAACTCAGAGAAAATTAGAAGCAGTGTTGGTGGCACACACCTTTACTCCTAGCAGTTGGGAGGCAAAGGCAGGCAGATCTCTGAGTTCAAACTAGCCTGGTCTACATGGTGGGTTCCAGGACAGCCAGGGCTACAATGAGATCATGTTTCAAAAAGCAAAACAAAGAAACCCAAACCCAGCAAGCAAGCAAACAAAAAAATACACAGAAATATACAGAAGTACACACAAGAAAAGAGTCAGCAAGAGGGTTCAGCAAGTAAGGGAGCCTGCCAGCAAGCATGATGCTCTATCTCAGACCCAACTGGCAAAGTAATAGAACACTGTTCATCAAAAGCATTTGAAACAACATAAAAAAGCATGCAGCTTTTGACAAAGTACACACCTTTTAATAAATACTCTGAATAGTAATGGTCTCAGGAAAAGACACAGATGAGGTCATAAAGAGATAGCTCAACAGTGAAGAGCAATTATTGCTTACAGAGGACCTTTGCCAGGTACTCACTTGGACACCCTTGTTGCCCAGGTTCATTTCTCATCCCCAGCCACAGCTCCATTCTCAAAGTGAGAACTTGCTTTCAAAGTTGTAAACTTTTTTAAAGATTTATTATGTACACAGTGTTCTGTCTGCATGTGCCTGCAGGCCAGAAGAGGGCACCAGATCTCAGTACAGATGGTTGTGAGCCACCATGTGGGTGCTGGGAATTGAACTCGGGACCTCTAGAAGAGCAGCCGGTAAGTACTCTTAACTCGGAGCCCTCTCTCCAGCCCCTCAAAGTTGTATCTCTTAAATTCGTTTAACATATGAAAGTCAGCTGGCTGTGTGTGTCTCCCAGCTCTCGTAACACTATCTGGGTGTGTCAGGTCACACTTGTGGGACTGCTACTCTGTCATTTCTTTTTTCTTTTTTTTATTGCCAGAGCTGAGGACCGAACCCAGGGCCTTACGTTTGCTAGGCAAGCGCTCTACCACTGAGCTAAATCCCCAACCCCTCCCCTTCTGTCATTTTGATGGGCAGCAGTCAGCGAGCGGCCTTTCAGAAGCTGAAATCCGTCATCCCCAGCACTCCTGGCTTTAGAGGTTTCTTCTGGGAAATCTGCTGTCATTCTGTCATGCCTGCTTTATTTATCTCTACTATCAGTGCCCTGCTATTCCAAGTCGGGTGCTCTTGGTATACTTTCTCTGTGGACTTTACTGCAGTACAGTGTGGTAAGACCTCTCCTGGTGTCCTGGGTCCCAGGCTTCCTCTGTCTACACTGTCACGGGGATGTTTTCTGCTGCTACCACCGACAATGCTTTCTCTGCTTCTCCTGGGTCTACTCTGGCTGTCTCCATCAGCCTGCGGGGAGGCAGCATTCCCAAGAGCTTTACTACCTTCACTGTGCTCCTCACTGCCAGAGTTTTGTTTGCTTGTTGGTTGTTTTTTCTTTTTTCCCTTTGTTTTTCAAGGCAGGGTTTCTGTGTAGCCCTGGCTGCCCTTTCTAGAGACCAGGCTGGCCTTGAACTCAGAGATCCGCCTACTCTGCCCTCAAGCACTGGGATTAAAGGTGTGCACTGCCACCGCCCAGCTGCCAGTATTTACTTTGTTTCTTCTTTAGTATTCTTGTCTTCTTACTTTCCTATCGAATCCCTCTTTCCCACGTGGTATTACTTAGAAAGTAAATTGCTTGTGTGGCAATGGGTATGGAAGTCAGAGAGCACCTTAGGTGTTGGCTCCTTCCTTTCACCACGTTTTCTAGGCATTCAGCCTCATCTGCTGAACCACCCACACTGACTATTTCATTCAGGTGTCTGTGCTGTCTTAGAATTCACTAGGAGTTTGTGTGTTCCTTGTCTGAACAGACCAAGAACCACTCTTGAGGGTGTAGGATTTCATCTAATTCATGGTTACTGGAAGTCACTTCTGTGAGATCAGTCATGGAGGAGGGGAATGCTGTCTTGGTTTTTCAAGTTATTGGGTGTTTTGTTGGGGCTTTTTTTAGATTTACTTATTTTATGTGACTGAGAAGTGAGATCAAGCTGGGGAGATGGCTAAGATAGGCCTGAGTATGGACCCCAGGACATAGAAGACAAGCAGCAGGCCATACAGGGGGATCTCTTCAGCATGCCAAGCTTACTGAAGAATGACGAGGCCCAGGTTGAGTGAGTGTTTTGCCTGTATTACTTATGTACACTACGCGCACACACACACAGATGACTGTAAGCTGAAAGGTGTTTACTACAACCTGACCATGGGTCCTCTGCAAGGACAGTAAGTGCTCTTAACATCACTGTCTCATTAGCTTCACGGCTTCAGCCCCATCTCAGTGTCTGTGCTGGGACTTCTGCCTCTGGGGTCAGGTGGTTGGTTGGATCTGTTTATTCACAAATCACTTCAACGCTTTCAGAGGGAGTGTCTGCAAAGCTCAAGCAGTACTAGGCTACTGCAGGGCTGAGGTGTCGCTTTCTCCTACTAGACTAGTTTGATCCCCAATGCTCCCCTGAAGTTAGAGTAATGCCTGCAAAGCAATCACTGCCAAAGGTCAGGTGGGCAGGAAGCACAAAACCTATCCAGTCCATGTAAGATCGGTATGCAGGCAGGAAGTTGCCAATCGGTGACAACCTCACCAAGCAGATGCCATGATTTAAAGTCAAACCTGCATTGTCTCTAAACCACAAGTATGTAACTGAGAGACAAAAGAAAAAAAGCAAGCAAGCAAACAAATCCCCAAACCAAAACCAAAACCAAAACACCATACAAAACAAAACCCAAGCTGTCTGAAGACCATGTAATACCCGTTACTGAACACCAAATGTTGGCAAACTGATGACTGAGAAGTGAGATCAAGCTGGGGCACGTGCAGAATGTCTGCTGCCGAATGGACAGGGTGAAGTTTATGTAAAAGGAGATGCACAGGGGCCTGGACACTGCACAGTCAGACGCCACCGCCACAAGAGCTCGGAGATACAGTGACTGGGGCACTCGACACTACACAGCCAGCTGACTTTCATACCAATTACTGATGTTAAATGAATTTAAAAGGTTCCAACTTTGAAAGCAATGCTCACTTTGAGAATGGAGCTGTGGCTGGGGAGGAGAATGAACCTGGGTACCAAGGGTGTCCAAGTGAGTAAGGGTGAGATCAAACAAGCCAGCCTGGCGGAAGCTGAGTAACAGGGGACTGAGGTGGGCTTGACATTATAGCCTCCTTCCCATACGTTGGTAAATATATTCAACTTCTCCAAGATAAAATTAAGAGAAATTGAAATCATCAGTGAAATGCAGTACATAATTGCAGATGTCAGACTGACCTTCACCCAGTCATTTTTTTTTTTTTTTAGAGACAGGGTTTCCCTGTGTAGCTTTGCACCTCTCCTGGAACTCACTTTGTAGCCCAGGCTGGCCTCGAACTCAGAGATCAGCCTGCCTCTGCCTCCCGAGTGCTGGGATTACAGGCGTGCGCCACCACCGCCCGTCACCCAGTCATTTCAAAATACAGTAATGAAATAAGTGTAACTTACCACCCAGCAGGCATTCCCAAGATCCGCGATTTTCACTTTGAGTTTTTCTGCATTTTTTGGCTCAAGGGGATTAATAAGAAAATTTCCAGCAGTGAATTTTCCTACAGACAACAGCCATTGTCAATAAAAGTTTAATGAACACAAGCTACCCTAAGGGAAATAAAGGTCTCCCAGTCAAGGCTTAGACACCCCCCCCCCCAGCTTTCTCAGACACAAGTTTCTAGAGCACAAAGGCCCTGTAGAGCGATGACTGGAATGCTCGTACCCATTGCAATCAGCCACACATGGACACAGGAAGTAAGGTGGACAACTGCTACCTGGAGATGTTGCTCAGGGGTAGTTTTTGCCCAGAGTACACAGTGTATCCCACTCCCACCACTGTGACAAACAGCAGAAAAACCCAAAGCAGACACCTGCTGTGAAAATGCAGCTTGTCTAGGAACCCAAGAGCACACCGTGTAGGGTTGGGCTGGGCGGGGCCTGTGTGGTACCTTTGTTGTCCAGCGGTCCATTATGCTCTTGCTCCTGCTCATCCCCAGAAGGTATCTCTGCCCGAATGCTCTCTTGAAGTTGGCTGATGTCCTGTTCACTGAGTGATTGCTCTACAGAGGACTGGCACACCATGGTCTCTGACACCTCAGAGGTCACAGGTGTGCAAGAGTCTGTTTCTTGAGAAGCACTGCTGTCTCCATTTGGGGAGTTTAGGAAACTAGGTTCCTGCTTCAAAGTGTGGACATCACAGTCATTAGCATTATGGAGATCCTCTTTAAGCCTCAACGTTTCATTATTACTGTTTTCAGTGTAATTAACGATTCCAATGACTCCATTGCAATTAATTTCTGTTTCACCACCCTCTACACCACATTCCGTGAGTGTCTGATCCTGGCCAATGGGACTTGACTCTTCTAAAGAACAAACAGAAAGGATGCATGTGTATGTGCTAGTGCACAACAGGACAATTCTCATAAGATTAAAACATTGTCTAGAATGCTACTGAGTGGCACAAAAACAAGACTAACAGCCTGGCATCTCCTGATGAAAGGACAAAGATCTCATCCTTACCCACGGCTACAGTCTGTCTCCACCTCGGAGGAGAGAACAGCAAGTTACACTTTACTGTCGCCTGCCTAGCATTATGAGATCTGAATTCTTATAGGACACCCCCAGAGATGAGCTGCATACATGAAACCACACATTACATAACAGATACACCGATGCTCAAGTATGCCATGAAGTCATCATTGCAACGCTCTATTTATACCAAGTTTCTCTTGGGTCATTTTATTAGGTGGGTTCTCTGTCAAGGGTCTCTCAACAGGACTCTCTGATTCTTCTTGCTGGTCAGGTCTTTTTTGCCCAGGGCCCGACTCTTTCTCCATTTCCTCAATCTCCTGCATTCGCTTCTCTAGTAACTCTGCCTGGCGCTTCTGCTTCTTCTTCAATTTCTTCTTCTTATTCTTTGACATTTTGTCAGCCTGGGCGGAGATTACAAACAGATAAAGCCTTCAGGTGGCTAATCCATTACCCCTGGTCGGAGACAACTGTTAACTTTAATTATTTCCTAATGAAATTCCACTCTTTCCCTAGCATTCCATTAGTGTAAATCTGCAGAACTGTTACAAAACGGAACAAAACGACACTAACAAGTCTCTGTCTTCTGTGCAGTCTGGGGGCTGGATCACTCAGACGCCTCTATTCACAGAAGCCTCACCAGCACAGCTGGCTGCTGCTGTCGGAGGAGATTTACTGGAGGCAATCACGGAAAATGGCGCAGGAAATGGTCCTTTTCTTTGGTTTCCACTCTACATAAGCTCTGACCGTCCACATCACGCCCGTGCCCAGCACCCAGAAGTTAAATACGGAAGCACTGTATGCTTATACTTACTGGCTTAGGCTGCGGAGCAGTACTGACTGAAAAGAAAAGAGAAAAGGCAGGTTTAGAGTCCTGGCACAGGCAGGCACCAATGCAGACTGGAGGAGACGCTCCAGACGGAGACTGTCCCTCACACAGCCTGTGTTCTCAGTGACGCTGCAGGAAATGCCATTATTTTCTAAGGAAAACAAACAATACACGGAATGTGGCCAAAGTTTAAGTTGTTTCTTAAAGTAGCCGGGCTTTTTGTTTGTTTTGGTTTTGGTTTTTCGAGCCAGGGTTACTCTATTTAACAAATAGCTTTGGCTGTCCTGGAACTCACTCTGTAGACCAGGCTGGCCTCAAATTCAGAGATCTGACTGCCTCTGCCTCCCGAGTGCTGGGATTAAAGGTGTCCGCCAAGACTACCTGGCTTAAAGAAGTGTTTTAAAGACAGGGCCTCACTATGTAGACCTGGCTGACCTGGATTTCACCATGTACACAAGGCTGGTCTAAAACTCAGAAATTCACTTGCCTTTGTCTGTTGAAATTAAAAGCAACATTGTGTGTGTGTGTGTGTGTGTTTTGTTTTTTTTTTTTTTGAGACAGGGTTTTTCTGTGTAGCTTTGCGCCTTTCCTGGAACTCACTCTGTAGACCAGGCTGGCCTCGAACTCACAGAGATCCACCTGCCTCTGCCTCCCGAGTGCTGGGATTACAGGCATGCACCACCACTGCCGCCGGGCAAAGGCAACATTTTGAAAGACTATAAAATGCTCTCTCCACAGCACGCATCTACTCAGAGCCAAGTTCCTATTTAATCCCATGCCTGATGCTGTGCAGAGCAGCACCTGGAGCCCAGCACAAGCCCCAGGAGTCCCCCACTCTTCACGCTTCGCGTTTGCACTTGTCACTTTCACTTCAAAAGAGAAACTGTGTTAGCACATGGGGCACTCTGTGCCACAATGCATGTGTGTGGGGGTCAAAGGACAATGCTATGGCATCAGTTCTCAAGTTCACCTTTATATGGGTCCAGGAAACAAACTCCAGTCACCAGGCTTGCATGGCAAATGCCTTTACCTGCTGGGTCATCTTGCTGGCTCAGCTGTCAGTTTTAAAGGCTAATCTAGGCAGCATCAAGAACGAAGTAAGCCCCCTGGGTGGAGCATGTTACAGCTAACAGTCCAGCCTAGGTATGATGCTTCCTCTTCCTTTCAGAAGTATTTATAATCACGGTCCAAAGGCACAGTATAAAATTCATCTTGTTTTCATCTTAAAGAACTGAGCCCTGATCATCACCTCCATCCTCTGCTCTTTCTTGACAACTGGTGTTTCAGTGTGAGTGTCAAGGAACATCTTCAAACATAGTTCAAATGGAAGGACACACCAGTGGAGTGGTCACCCACTGAGCACAGCACTGCCGGCACTCCCAACTGCTCCACTGGGAAACTGAAAACCCACAATTCCTGTTTAAGGGAAATGAAACCAAGTGACTGAGTCAAGGTCTCCTATGGGGACAAGCCCGCAGCTCTTCCCAGCACTGTGGTGACTGGGTACACATGAGCACCAGGAGGCAAGCACATAGGAACAGCCAGCCATGGAGGAACCAGAGTCACACACAATGCTATAATCTAGGCATGCAGGAGCCTGAAGAGGATGGATCAGGAGTTCAAATTCAGCCTGGGCTACTGTGTAACAAGACTCCTGCTAAAAAATCAAAACTTAGGGTCAGAAACATGGTTTGGCAGGTAAAGACACTTGCTGCTGAGCCTAGCAACCTGAACCTGATGCTCAGGACCCATATGGTGGAGAGAACTGACTCCTCTAAGTTGTCCTAATGATCATATGCATAAAAGCTGCCCTACAAAGTAAAGAAATTCAACGAAAATGTAAAGCCCATCAAATAAAACACTTTAATAGTGTAACTCAGCTATTTTACTATATAGCATGTTTTTAATCTAAAAACAACCCCTCACTTTCTCCCCATGGAGGAAATCCTGAGGTCTCTGGCAGTTCTGATCGAGCCACGCCCCCACGCACCTGCAGACCCAGAAGGAGGTGGGGCTCCAGATCGCTGCCATTCTGTTGCTTCTGCAGCCAGCCTCCGAATGTACTGGTCATTCACTGACAACAAGATGTTTTCAGGCTTGATGTCAGTGTGGATGATCCGGCACTTGGTGTGTAAATAATCCAGACCCTGCAGCACCTGAATGAAAATGAAACAAAACCCTCAACAACAACAACAACAAAACCAAGTTTTCACCATGTGGGGGTGGCGCACGCCTTTAATTCCAGCGCTCAGGAGGCAGAGGCAGGTGGATCTCTGAGTTCGAGGCCAGCTGGTCTACAGAGCTAGTCCAGGACAGGCTCCAAAGCTACAGAGAAACCCTGTCTCGGAAAAAAAAAAAAAGAAAAAAGAAAAAAAAAAAAGGTTTCCTGGAGGGGGAAGTGGGGGAGGGAGATGGGAAATGGCTCAGCAGCTCTTCCAGGGGATCCAGGTTTCGTTCCCAGCACCCACATGGCAGACCACAGCCACCTCTAACTCCAGTCTTGGAATGCAATGCCCTTTTCTGCCTCTGCCTACACCAGGCATACATGCGATACACAGACTGTAGGCAAAATACCCATACACCTTAAAAACAAACAGACAATGCCCAGTTTTTATGTCTGTTATTAGGGACCCAAACTTGCATGTTTGCACTCATGTGGCAGACACTTTCCAAGTGAGTCATTTCCCCAGCCTTAATCCTTGTTTCCAAAGTGAGAATTTTGTTAGGAACAGGAGACACCTGACATTTGTATAGAAAAAGATACCGTAAGCCAGGTATGGTGGGGTATGTATGCTTTAATCCCAGCACCCAGGAGACAGATGCAGGCCTCTGTGAGTTCTGGGGCAATAGGGTCTAACAGTGAAGACAATTCTCAGAGATATCCCACAGAAAAAGGAGAGGGGAAGGAAGGTATCCCGCACAGCAATGGCCAACATACATACTTGCTGAATAATTTTTTTGACACAAGGCAGCGGAAGACCCTGGTAGTTAGACTTGATGATCCACTTGAGCAGATGATGCCCCAAAACTTCAAACACCATGCAGATGTCTAGGAGTTCATTAAGGAAAAAAGAACAGGCACGACGACGTAGACCCCACTACAATGCAAACACCCAGAACTGATGTCAGTAACAATGTGGCAACAGGAAACTGAGGAAGGCTGGCCTGGGACTGAGAGGCACACACTAGTTAACAGACTCAGGGGTAAGAGCAAAGACGGACCTGTCTGAAGAAGTCAAAACACCAGGTACAGGGTCAGGGTCAGACTCAGGATTCTTCTGGAATGACCTGGGTAACACTCCCACCCTCACAAACTCAAAGTAAAGAGCACATTCTTTAGCAACAGAGACAACGTACAAATCTTAACTACAAAGTGAGGAATACAAACATGTTTTTCTATGTCTGTAGTAGTATGGAACACACCTAATGTTTTGTGAGAGAAGTGCCCCAGCACCGGGCTACCCCTCCCCCACCAGCATCCTTAAAAACAGGACTCTGGGCTGGAGAGATGGCTCAGAGGTTAAGAGCACTGGCTGCTCTTCCAGAGGTCCTGAGTTCAATTCCCAGCAACCACATGGTGGCTCACAACCATCTGTAATGAGATCTGGTGCCCTCTTCTGGCCTGCAGTCATACATGCTGTATACATAATAAAAAAATAAATCTTTAAACAAAAAGAAAAGAGAATTCGGTAACTCACTCAGAAGTCGGGCTTCCATAACTCATGGTGCCGGCGGAGTGACAGTGGGGGTTTCTTGGGCAGCCTTTGTGTCTGTGCAACCTCTATCACACCACGCACTGCAAGAGTCTCTATGACATGCACTCACATTAAGAACCCAAGGAGGGCAATGTCAGGCTTTCTGATGGAATTATGTAAGTAATTCATGAGGTGAGAGGCTATGCTCCAGCTTCTCTGTAGTCACAGTAGGTGACAGGGTGCTGGCCAATAGATGGTCATTTGTTGTCACTTATGGTTACTGGAATCATTTGCAAAATGACAGAGTGAAAGGGGGTGTGACCAAGCAAAAACGGGAAAGCAGCCACTAGTGGTGCACCAGACTGAGGCTGGACTCTGGGAGTCTAAGAACCAATTTCAGGCCAGTCAGGACTACATAAAGCTTGAATATTTCCTTTGATTTTATTAGAACTGAAACAGAGTCTCTAAATGTTAGAAATAGTTTTACAAAGTAACTTTTTTTTTTTTTTTTTGAGAGACCGAGTTGCCCTAGAACTCACTCTATATAGACCAGGCTGGCCTCTGTAGATCCACTTGCCCAATCATGCTTGGCCAAACTACGTTTTCTAATCAGGTTAAACTTAGAAGATTTGGAGCTGTATTTTTACCAATTGTTAGGGATTTTTTTTTGTTGTTTTGGTTTTTTTGGTGGTAAGCATTGGTAATAGCAGGGGGGAAATCCCCAAAAGGTGGGAAGTTTTCATTGTATCAAGGGAGTTTGAACTGTGCATTAAAAACACTGCTTTGGAGCAGGGTGATGGTAGTACAAGCACTTAACCCCAGCACTCAGGAGGCACTCTGTGAGTTCGAGGCCAGCCTGGTCTGCAAAGTGAGTTTTAGAAGAGCCAGAGCTGTTACAGAGAAACCCTGTCTGTACTCCCCCGCTCTCCTGGAAAAAAAAATCACTTTGGGCCTTCCAAATGGCTCACCTGCTCAGGGCTACAAGACACTTGCCACCTAGCCTGATGACAGGAGAGCATTTCCCAGTTCCCCTCTCACGACATTGACATGTCTGCACATGCAATAAAGAAAATCTAAGACCGGCAGTGGTGGCGCATGCCTTTAATTCCAGCACTCCCAAGGCAGAGGAAGGCGGATCTCCGTGAGTTTGAGGCCAGCCTGGTCTACAATGTGAATTATGGAAAGGCACAAAGCTACGCAGAGAAACCCTGTCTCAAAAAACCTAAAGAAAATCTAAAGTTGCCCAGCTGGACTCTTTGGGCAGAACAATAGCAGTAATACCTCCTGCTAATTAATTTTAGATAGACAGGTATAGGCCAGCGTGTATGCTGCTATGAGACTGCTTAACCTTAAGAAATAGGCCTGAGGAGGCTGGAAAGGTAGCTCAATAGTTAAGAGCACTGGATGTTTTTCCAGGACCCGGACTGATTCCTAGCTCCCCCAAGGTAGTTAATAACCTCTGTAGCTCTAGTCCTATGGGATCCAACACCTTCTGGTCTCTGTGGGCACCGCATGATGTAGGCATACAAGCAGGTAAAACACTCATATGCATTAAAAGGGGGGTGGGGTGGGACACCACAGGCTTGGAGGGCCCACAGATACAGAGAATTACTCTCCTTCACTAGTGGGTGCTGAGCAAGCAGTTGCAGATTTTCATCTCAGTACACTACTTCCACTGTGAGCACAGCTGACTGTGGATCACTGCCCATCAAAGGTAACTACCCATAAAGAAAATTTTAGAGTTTCTTCCAAATTTTAACTTAGACTTGTTGAGTTCCTTCTTATGATAGGATGTGATCACCCCATTTAAATTCTTTTCTAAGTATTTATCTTACTTTATGTGTGTGTTGTTTTCCCTAAAAGTATGCATGTGCTGTGGGACGATCCTTCTGTACACTGTGAATATGTATTGTTCTATGGGTTGGTAATAAAGCTGTTTGTTTGGCCTATGGCAAGTCAGGGTAATGCTAGGCGGGACAATCAAACCGAGGACTCACTCGGATGAGAAGGGCAGAGTTGAGAGAGATGAGCCTGCAGCCCAAGAAGTAAAATGCTAGAGGACCGTAAAGCCACGGCCACATGGCAATACATGGATGTATAGAAGTGGGTTAATTTAAAAGTAAGAGATGATTAGTAATAAGCCTGAGCCACCAGCCAAGCACCCACATGACATCTCCCAACTGTCTGTAACTCAAGTTCCAGGTTATCTGACGCCCTCTTCTGATCTCTGGAGGTATTGCACACATGTGGTGCACACACATACATGCAGGCAACACACGCACATGCATAGTTTAAAAAAATAAAAAAATTGAAAAGAAAGGAAAAAGAAGAACTCAGTTCTTAAAGGATACGTGTTCCATTAACACCCGATATCTTAAAGTCATCTAGCAGCTGAACAACCATTTCTCCATTTGGATCATTCGGGTCTGAATTGCGAACCTGTATTGGGAAGAGGCCATGTTAGCACAAGTGAAGCAATCCAGTGGTCAGGCAACAGGGAGAAGCAGGCTGGCAGAGCCTCACCCACACACTGCTGTTACCCCAGTTCACTACAAAAAGGACAAGAAAGGCTTCTCTGGTAAGATAAACTTGTGTTTCTGGTATAAACCCAATCAAAGATACTGTATTTGTTCTGGGCCAGAGGTTGTCAACATCTGGGTCGCAGCCCCCGTCAGACCTCTGTCTCCAAAACATTTGCATCATGAGCATATCAGTAGCGAAGCTATGGGTGAAGTGCAAGGGAAACAGTTTTCTGGTTGGGGGTCGGCACACCAGGAACTAACTGTACTAAAGGCCGCCTATTTAGACCATCTACCTATGGCGGCCTTGGAGGGCTTTGAACTGAGACTGGCATGTCTCTGCCTCCCAAGTGCTGGGTCTAAAGGCGTGCACCACACCAGGCAGGCTATGTTTTTTTAACATAAAGAAGGCATTACAAACTTATGTAACGGTAGTGCTCTGTGTCACATAAAACACACTCAATAAAAAGTCCTGCTTACCAAGACGATGGTGTGTGCACAACACTTCTAAGAGGAACCTAACCACTGAATTTATCAATCCCTACAACACTCAGGGAACAAATACCTTCAAGTTCCTCTGGGGCTCCAAGGAGGCCGAGTCTGCAGTGGCCCTGTCTATGAGATGGGTGCTGAGACCAGCACAGCGCCAGGCCCCATGGTGACCTCACACTTACCGATTTCAGCAGCCGGATCTCATCCAGTGCTGTTTCTGTGTAATGCTCGGCACTTTTAACCACTTTCATTGCCACAAACTTCTTTCCCCTAAAAACAGACAATTCAGACTAAATTATCCGACCATGACCCGCTAGCTAAGATTTAGATTTAGTGGTGACTGAGAAAACCAGGACTGCCATGCACCTAAGAGTGGCACACAATGGCCACCTGAGCCAGCAGAAGCCTTGCCAGCTAATCCCAGGCACTCAACATCTTCTCTGAGTAAATGCCCACCTTCTGATTATGGGGACAGCTAAAGCTCTACACCACACAGTTAAGGAAACGCTACAGTAAAATCATTTTTCATTGGTTGGTCTAATTACCTAGAAATGTGCCTCTATCCAGTGGGAAGACAATTATGAATCTCTATCATACAGCATTAAACATGTGTACAGCCTTGAACCGGGCAGTGCCCCTGCTTTACTGATTTAGTCAATCTCTTGCCTCTGGGGTGACAGGAAGGCAGAGGGCTTCTTCAGCGGGGCAGCACTGGCAAGCTGACCTTGCTGACCATGCTTCTGTTGGAACTTGTGTCCTAATAAAACCTATTGTGTATAATTAGCATACACAATTATTTTTTAAAAAAAAAGAACCAACCTAGAGACAGACCTAAATCACCTCTCGGAAGCCAGACAACACGGAGGCTTATAGAATCCTCCCCAGAGTCAAGTAAACTTACTGAATGTCCCATGATAACCACACCGTTGAAAAGTGTCCCCAGCCCAGCTTTCGGATCACGTGGTATCTCCCGTTAAACAGATCTCCGATTTTCACAAGATGATAACCTCCTGGAAGAAGAAACGAGGGTAATCAGAGGAACCAGAACAAACAACCCTCTTACCCTGAACCCTGTCAGCAGTCACGCACAGTTACTAACAGCTTGTAAGATCAGTTCAGTATGAGAGACCCTTCAGTCCAATCCACCAGTGTCTGCTCAGTGGGAGGAAACTGAGCATGTGACAGTCTGCACCACGTGGCCTGTGCTCACAGCCCATAATACTATACTGCGCTTGCCTAGCAAGCGCCAAGGCCCGGGGTTCAATCCTCAGCTCCAAAAAAAAGAAAAAAAAAAAAAAAAAGAAATAATAATAATCAATACTATTAATTTAACTAAAAAAACAGAACACAGTATGAACTGTTCTTCTAAATATAGGTCAACATGGTGAGTTCCAGGCCAACCACACGATGAGCCCCAGCCCTCCTAAACAAACAAACCAAGAAAAGAAAAGAAGGAAGAAAGCCAACAGAAAGGCAGAAAGGCTGCTTCACGTGCACAGATGATCAACATTGATCTTTGTTTGTTGGGAAAAGGTCCAATTCTTCCAGCCAGCAAAACAGACCCTTTACAACATCCATTGTAAATAAGGACCTGGGAATTTTCACCAGAACAAGAGGACAGCTGGGCCTGATTGCCAAGTTATACTCATCCTCACTGCCATAGCATGAGAAAAAGGATTACATGGTATTTCTAAAACTCTATATGCCAGCTGAAAGATTAAAGGCGTACACCTCCAATCCCAGCACACACAGGCCAGACTGAATTAGAGCCAGCTCTAGTATTGGTGTGCCACACCTCTGAAAATTTCAAAGGTAAACATGGACTGTTAACTTTGAAAGAGGAAAAAAGATTTTTCTTTTTCTAATTTTTTTGTATTTATTTGTGTGTTTATTTGGGGGGGAGGGGACCCGCAGGATCTCTCTACATAGCTGTGGCTGTCCTGGGACAGGCTGGCCTTGAACTCACAGAGATCTGCCTGCCTGTCTCACGAGTGCTAGGATTAGAAGAGTGTGCCACTCCTACTTGGCCTGGAAAAGTTTGTTTTTTTAAAATGGGCTAAGTGCAGGATGTACCTGATTAGTAACTCCAGGTCCTAGTGTGACCTAGCCCTGCCAACAAGTTTAAAAACTTAATATAACCAGGGGCTAGAGAGACTGCTCAGCAGTTAAGAGCACTGGCTACTCTTCCAGAGGACCCAGGTTCAATTCCCAGCACCCACATGGCAGCTTATACCAGCAATTCCAGGGGATCTGATACCCTCACACAGACAGACATGCATGCAAAACACCAATTCACATAAAATAAAATAAACCATTTCTCACATCTGGGAAAGACAGACCAAGCAGGCAACATGAGAACTTCCTTGGTGGTGACAACCCACCCACCAGGACGAGGAGCACACCCAACATCTTACACACACCTTTACAGTAGTCATTGGGGTCTTCCTGCTCATCATCATCAGACCCCAGAATCTCCTCCTCCTGCTCTGGGATGTCACTCTCGGAGTGGGGTGCAGAGCCTCGGGGCTGAGTTTCAGGCCTGAGAAATGACATAACATATTCACTCTGCAGGACAGCAGTGAGGACCTTAAGAGATGTCACTACCTACCCCCACCCTGCACCATCAGAGGCAGCCTCAGAAAATGGAAGGTAGCATGCCCACAGTAACTAAAGAAGAGCTGGCAAATGGATCCAAACAGATCACTGAGAAAACCACTAGATTTTCCTCACTTTGTAGTTTTATAAAAATACTTACCATAATACACTCCAGAAACAAATCTGTCTCCTGCTTTTCCTAGTCTAATATACCCTTCCCCATGTCTATGCAGTCTCCCGGGTCATCATGGGGCTTCCCTTTGGCAGAAGGCTACTTATTCTAGCATTCTATTTAGCTTGTTTCTGAATTATACTGCTGAACAAAAAGATGTTTCATTTTCTGAATATTTTATATTGAGAATTGTTTTCTAAAGTCATACTAGAAAAGGGGCAAAACCTCCCCTCCTTGCAAAAAAGGTGAAACATAGAATTTACTACTGAGTCTGTGTTGTGATGCCCCTTACTCTAAGTAATTTTTGTGTGTTTCTCTGTGTAGCTTTGTGCCTTTCCTGGAAGTCACTTGGTAGCCCAGGCTGGCCTGGAACTCACAGAGATCCGCCTGGCTCTGCCTCCCGAGTGCTGGGATTAAAGGCATGCACCACAATAGCCCGGCTACTCTAAGTAACTTAATCTACGTAAACTGTGCCCAGGGTGTCACACAGCAGACAACTTTCCCAAACGTTCAGGATGTGTGGCGTATCTGATGAGCTAGAGAAGAGACCACACTCTCCTGCATTCAGGCTCTGACCCCTCGGGCCGCTTGCCATAGAAGGCTTCGACCAGTTGGCAAGGCGAACACTGTCCTTTTGCTGGGAGCCTCAGGGTGCTGCCTAGGCTGGCTTCAAGTCCTGGGCTCAAGCCGTCTTCCTGTCTCAGCCTCTCAGTCCCTGTAACAACTGTCTTAAGTCACTACACTGACTGAGCATTACTTTTAATAGCTGTAGGAAAAAAGTTAGTTATCCCTTTAAAAATGAGTTTGCTTTTCAATGATTGCACTGTTTTCCCCCTTCAAAAGATGCTAACAGAAAAAAAAAAAAAAAAGAAGAATACAAAACTAGTTACATGGTATTGAGGACACAAACACCTTGGTGGGCATCACTAGTAACTTAGGTTTTTGATGGTCAGTCCAAATTCCCTCAATTCTTATGTATGTTTCTGTCCTCCAGGGCACATAGACAGATATAAAACTGATTAAACGTTCATTGTTAATAAAAATGTCTTTCAAGTAACGAATAACTCCTCACTTTTAAAATTTACATTTACTTTGTATGGAAGAGTGTGTGTGTGTGTGTGTGTGTGTGTGTGTGTGTGTGTGTGTGTGTCTCTGTCTCTGGGGACAACCTGCAGCGGTAGGTAGACTCCCTGTCCTCACCATGGGGTTTGGGGATTGACCTCAGGTCAGGCTGGACAACAGGCAGCTCTAGCCTTGCTGGCATAAGTGGAAGGAGTAAACTGTAAGAGCTCTCAAACTCCCAAATAAAAGTTCTAGGCAGTGGTGGTGCACGCCTTTAGTCCCAGAGGTAGGAGGATCTCTGAGTTCGAGGTCAGCCTGGGCTACAGAGAAACCCTGTCTGGGATTTCAAAGGGGAACACACACACACACAGAGTAAAGTGGACACTAAACATTCCCTCTTACAATTCAGATAACAAGAACTA
Source organism: Onychomys torridus (assembly GCF_903995425.1). Lineage (NCBI taxonomy): Eukaryota > Metazoa > Chordata > Mammalia > Rodentia > Cricetidae > Onychomys > Onychomys torridus. Next base: position 63,494,840 of record NC_050460.1, on the reverse strand, counting down.
CAATTGTGAAATTTTAAAAAACTGGTAAGATATCAGTTCTGAAACCCAGACCTAAAAAGAGTAGAATGTTAGGAGTCCTACAAGCAGCAGGGCGGTGGTGGTGGCGCACGCCTTTAATCCCAGCACTAGGGAGGCAGAGGCAGGCGGATCTCTGTGAGTTCGAGGCCAGCCTGGGCTACCAAGTGAGTTCCAGGACAGGCTCCAAAGCTACACAGAGAAACCCTGTCTCGAAAACCAGAGTCCTACAAGCACCATGTAGATAATGATCAAAATTATTTTCAGAAAAAAATGTTTCCTGAAGAGGGCTTGGACTTACAAAACTGAGCAAAGTTCCACTGTCAGTTAAAGGATTCAAGGTGCGGAGCTGAAAAATGGCTGGCTCTGTAAGAGCACTGGCTGCACTTCCAAAGGACCCAGGTTCAATTCCCAGCACACACATGGCAGCTCACAACTGTAACTCCAGCTCCAGGGGACCCAACACCAATGCACATAAAATAAAAAATAATTTTTTTTAAAAAAGACAAAACCAAAGCAGGAAGAGAAACAGGAAACAGACATATTTAATTAGATTCTCACAATCAATTAGATCCTCAAAATTAAAATGACAAGACAGAACTCATCAGCTCTGAGGGGCACGGAGACCTATATGTTGGACAGTGTTACAGCTCAGTGGCAGAGCCCCCCCACCCCCCAGCATGATGGAAGGGGCAGGGATACAGGAGCATAACAAATCTTCAATTTTGCTAGATACTAAACAGAGTTCTTCCTAGAACAAAGAAGGAGAGCTGCAAAATTGTACTTTTAAACTCCTGTCTACCATATTAAGGACTTGATACTTATGTTGGAAGCAACAATATCTCATATCTCATACTTTAACAACTTTAAGAACTCAAAGTATGTAATAAAAATTTAGGTAGGGGGTTTGCGTAGTGTAGTGATTATCATGCTGGCCTAACATGTGAGAGGTTCCCTGGTTCGAAACTGAGCGGAAACAAGATTACTGGGGGCTGGAGAGATGGCTCATTGGTGAAGAGCACTGTCTGCTCTTCCAGAGGTCCTGAGTTCAATTCCCAACCACTTGGTGGCTCACAACCATCCATAATTTGATCCCGTGCCCTCTTCTGGGCTGTAAGCACACACGCAGACAGAATACTGTGTACATAAATAATTTTTATTTAAATTAGTACATCAGTGAAACTCCTAACAAACTTTGGAACGGGCAGCAGCAAACGGGGCTAGAGATGGCGCAGCAGTTAAGCACTCCCTCCACTGAGCCCTGGCCCCGTTCCCTGCACCCACATGGTGGCTCAACACGACCTGTAGCTCCTTTCTCGGGTCTGATGCTCTCTTCTGACCTGTGCTGTTACTGCACACATCTGGTACACATATAGACACTGCGGCACATATACGTAAGATGCAACAATAAATATGCATTTTAAAAATCACTATTTGTGTATGGCTGTTTTGCCTGCATGTATTAATAATATGCACCATGTGTGCCTGGTACTCAGAGAGGTCAGAAGAGGGCTTGGAACTGAGTTACAGAAGGCTGTATGCCACCAAGTAGGTGCTGAGAACTATCACTGGGTCCTCAATGTCACTTCTCCAAAGGGACCACAAGTCAATTGCTTCTATAAAGGAGTATCTGTGTACATACACACTTTCAACGACAACCAACAACACAATTTTTAAGACACTCCTTGTTGGGACAGATCTCAGTCATGATCCACTTGCCTATATAAGTAATGCTAAGGAAGTTTATTTCTTGGACCTCCATAGATATGCTGCTGTGGCACACAAGTCCCCACATTCACACAAACTTTACACACACACACACACACACACACACAGAGCAATAATGAAATATTTAAACAAACAAACAAACAAACCCACTCCAGCCAGGCAGTGTGGCGCACACCTTTAATCCCAGCACTCAGGAGGCAGAGACAGGCGGATCTCTGAGTTTGAGGCCAGCCTGGTCTACAGAGCAAGATCCAGGACAGGCACCAAAGCTACACAGAGAAACCCTGTGTGTTGGGGGAGGGGGGTGTGCGCGTGCGCGGGGGGGGGGGGGGGGGGGGGGGACGGGACGACGGACGGACGGACATAAAAACAAAAAACCCACTCTACTTTTTTTATTATCTCAAAACAATAACTAGAGTGAATGAAACAGTTGACTTTCAGCAGTGGAGGGGACAGGCAGGGAAAAGGACCTGGTAAGGAAGATCTGAGCAACCACTCTACTAATCCAGCATAATTTCCAACTACACAGTCTACTTATCCTAATAGGCACAAATAAATGTAGTTTCCGTCAAAGAAACTTCTCTTTGCAACAGATGAAGACCATTACCGAAAACCATAACCAAGCACACTGCAGAGAACTAATGACTGCGTGGTGACCATGCCCAGCTGAAAGATCTAAACATAATTCCTGCACCTAAGGACTGGGGACCACGACAGAGGAGAGGAGGAGGTGTAAGAGCCAGAGGAACAGGGAGTTTGCTGTGAGACTGCATTTCCTAAAATGCCAGTTACATCCATGCCATCTCATTAGCACAGCTGCCTAAACAAGAGCTGAACAGGCCAGTCGGCACCGGACATGCTGACAATGGAAGGAGACATTTCACAGTCTCAACCCTTGACAAGAACGGTAACCAACTAAGGAACGCTGAGCGCTCTTCCCCACACAAGAGCCCTCCAATTGTTATCTAATGCCTAACTGTCAGCCCTGAAATCACATACATACAAATAACATTGTATGTGTGTATGCAACAACAATCAAAAGAGGCCAGTAATTTGGGATAGTAAGTGGGGAGTGCACATGGCAGGAGATGGGGAAGAAAAGGGGAAGGGGAAATGATATTTTAAATTCCAAAAATAAAAATTCCTAAAATTTTAAACAGACTTGAGACATGTACATGGTTTTTTGTTTGTTCTTTGAAGATAGGGTTTCTCTGTGTAGCCCTGACTGTCCTGGATCTTGCTCTGTAGACCAGGCTGGCCTCATACTCAGAGATCCGCCTGGCTCTGCCTCCTGAGTGCTGGGATTAAAGGTGTGTGCCACCACTGCCTGGTGACATGTACATGTTTTAACTGCTAAATAAAATTAAAGAAAATGAAAACCCTAAAGCTAAATACAGATGAAAAATAAGCCCAACTATATGTTGGTAAAATAAAATGAAGAACATATTAATTGAACTAATAATTTTGGATACAGTTCTCCAACTGTACACTAAAATAAAATGAAGAACATATTAATTGAACTAATAATTTTGGATACAGTTCTCCAACTGTACACTTTCAAGTTTAACATAACCTGAGGATTCCAGAACACCAAGGAGCCTTGAATTCGGCAGACCTGGTACTGATGTCTAATCCTCAAACTGTCTTGTGTGTTAGTAGAGAGAAAGGAATAAATAAAAGATGCCACTAAGAGGAAGGACAGAACCTTCCAATGTGCAATGGTGGAAGCTGAAGGCAATCTGGATTGGAAACACCACATACTATAGACAGACACTGTTTCAAAGCAGTGGGGTGTACACCCAATAGGTCTGTCTTGCAGGCCTGCTGATAGGGCCTAGAGACAAAGGAAATAACGCCTTGTTTTCTCTATCAGTAAGGTGGCCCTTCAGAGATCTGGGGGATTACCGTGTGGTGCAGGCCAAGCATGTGGTGAGCTTGGATAGCTGGCCAGAGTGGAAGGCTGAAGAAACAGAGGACTGAAGTTAAGGCTTGAACCATGCATACATTCTGGATGTAAAGGAAGGTGCTGTAAGGACGTGGGGCATGCTCATGAGCTGAGCCTGCTCAGTATGCACACGCCTACGGACTCAATCTTGTCCGTTCTAGCAGAGTGAATGTGGAATTGTGGTCCTTAAAGGATAAGGCCAGTCTAGACTCATGCTCAAGTAGTTAGGGTGCTATGTCATGACCTCTACAACTTTCAAATCGTTCAACAACAACAACAACAAGTTAGCACACAGTCAGCTTTACTCATAAAGACACAAAACAGAAAACCACCAAGTGATCACGAAAAGGTCACTCAGGGCCACTAAAAGCTACCAACATATACCCAACACAGAACCTCTGTCAGGGGCACTGTTTACCAGAGAAGGCAAATATAAAATACATTACATGTGGCTGCAGAACCTGTGGTCAGTCACTGCCAGAGGTAGATTCCAAAGACTGAGGAAACTTATGGAAGCTTGTGTACTTTGATCCCAAAGATGCTTTCATAGAGGCACGTGCTGACAAAACTCACATTTTACAGTTCAAAGACATACATATAGAGAGAAATGATACGGCAAAATGTCAACAACTAATGAATATGATAAATTATGGGCACTTATAATCAGAGAAATGTAAATTAAAGTACTAAAATGCCATTCTGACATATCAGAACATAAAAATGAACAACTTTTTTTTATCGTGTGTGTGCCAACACACAAGTGTGATTGGTGTGGAGGTCAAAGAGCAACTTTCAGGAGTTGGTTCCTTCCTTCAACCACATAAACTCTGGGGACTAACCTCAGGCCAGCAAACATGGCAGCAAGTCCCTTCACTTGCTGATCCATCTCCCCAGCCCCAACATCTCCCCTCTGTAAAGGGCTCCTAGACAACTGCCAACGCTAAGATTTAGATACATGAATTAGGCTGGCGGTGGTGGTGCACACCTTTAATCCCAGCACTCGGAAGGCAGAGGCAGGCAAATCTTTGAGTTTGAGGCCAGCCTGGGCTATAAAGCGTGTTCCAGGATAGGCTCCAAAGCTCCGCAGGGAAACCCTGACTTGGAAAAAAAGAAAAAAAAATTGAAATGAATTAATACTGCATTAATACTTGTTTTTATTGTGGTTACACAGGTGAGCACCATCTCTTAAAGAATAAATGTAGTACTTTAGAAAGACTCTTTAGCAACCAGGTTTGTTAACATGTAGCAGCTACAAAGCAGAGGCAGGAGTACTGCAGAGGTGGTCCACTGTCACAGCCAAGGTCTCCATGACTTTGGTTGGGTAAAGTCCTTCTTTATGAAGTTCTGTTAGGCTGAGGATATGGCTCAGTTAGCAGCATGCTTGCTTAGCATGTATAAAGTCCTGGGTTCCATCCCCAACACCACATAAAACCAGGCATGACAGTACATGTAATTTTCAGGCCTCATCTGAAATACATGAGGCCACTTCAAAATAAACTACCACACACATAAACCTGTTAAGGGAGAAAATATTTCTGACAAGAAGAGTTCTTGAGAGGCAATTTTAAAAGCACAGACTTAAATTTAATAAAGCCATACAATTAAAATTACAAGTTAACACTGAAATTTTCAGAATTAGCCACTTGAAAGAAAGCCTGTAAGAAGAAGGTGAGAAATACAAATATTCCACATGACAAAGGATATACAATTTATAAATAGCTCTTCCGAGTGAGAAAAGGGCCAGGTGGTGGTAGCGCACACCTTTAATCCCAGCACTGGGTAGGCAGAGGCAGGCAGATCTGAGTTCCTGCCTCACAGGACTGCCAAGGATACACAGAAAAACCCACGTTTTGAAACACACACACACACACACACACACACACACACACACACACACACACACACGAGCAAAAAAAAAACGGGGAGAGATGGCTCAGCAGTCACAAGGTCTGGTTGCTCTTGTAGAAGACCAGAGTTCAGTTCCCAGCACCCTCGTGGTGGCTCCCGATTGCCTGTAACTCCAGTTCCAGAGGACAGACACCTCCTGGTCTCTTAAGGCACTCACTCACGTATGCATTAATAATAATAGTAATAATAAACTAAAATCTTTCTGGGCATGATATGAACGCCTTGTGGCTCTGTGAAAAAAACAAAAAAACTCTTTAAAAAGGGTGTGATCAGTAGCACACTCCCTGCTTCGTATGCACAATCCTTGGGCTCAATCTTTGGGACAGGACAAGAGGGCTGCCCTGCAGATGTCCAGTCTGAAAAGGCCAAGCGGACTCCAGGAGCACTGCCCCTGCTGTGGTGCAGGCCCGTCTCTAAGCGCTTCCACCCACTTCCATGTGCACCTCTGTGCACTCCCTTCCTCACCTTGCTGCCACAGCACCTAGTACATTAGGTAACTTTCATACTTAATCTCTTACTGTTTTCAACTTTATTTTCAGTTTATGTGTATGGATGTTTTGCCTGGCTGTACATGCATGCCTGGTGCCCCAGGAGGCCAGAAGAGGGCATGAAGTTAGAGACCTGGTGTGGGTGCTGGGGACTGAATCTAGGTCCTCTACAAGAAGAACCAGTGTTAACTGCTGAAGCTTTCACTCGGCCCTCATTTCCCCCTCTTGTTGCTGCATCACAAGAACAGGAAACAAGAGACTCTGAAATGGCCAGAGTTGATATAAGCTAATCTGGCTAAATAAAACCTTTCCAGAGAACACATGGACCTCTCCAGCCCCATGAACTAAAATCTTTAATATCACTTCTAAGACTCTGTCCTCAGGAACTAGCTATGTGAGCAAGGATCCACATCCACCCCAGTCATTTATCTGACCTTAAGTTCAGCCAGAAATTAAAAGGAGCCAACAGAGGGATAATATATGCAAAAACCACTCATGATGTTAACTGGGGAAGCATGCCCAACAATTCCATTGGGGGTCTTATAAAGTGTATGTGTTGCCAGGTGCGCACACCTTTAATCCCAGCACTCGGGAGGCAGAGCCAGGCAGATCTGAGTTCGAAGCCAGCCTGGTCTACAGAGTGAGTTGCAGGACAGCCAGGGCTACACTGTAGTATGAATCTTAAAAGTTCTTATTAATAAAATCATATCTGAGGCCAGTTATTGGGGTGAATGCTGGAAGATCAGAGACACAGAACAAGCCACAGCTATCTCACCTTGCTAGTTACTCAGGTGATCCTGTTTCCTCAGGCTGGAAGCTTCCAAGTCCTCCTCTACATAAATCGCAGCTGAACTGTGCTGCTCCAAAGCCTGAATAATAAACCAGCCAAATGCTTAACTTAGTTCCTGGTCCTCAGGCCTTATATAAGTTTCTGCTTTCTGCTATCACTTCCTGGGATTAAAGGCTGGATTTCTGGGATTAAAGGCTTGAGTCACCAGGCCTAGATGTTTCTAAAGTGGCCTGCACTCACAGAGATCCACCTGGCTCTGCCTCCCAAGTGCTGGGATTAAAGGCGTGTACCACTACCGCCCAACTTCTGCTATGGCTTGCTCTGACCCATTTTCTAGTCACCACTTTTGGGCTCTGTATCTAGTGGCTGTCTGTTCTCTGACCCCAGATAAATTTATTAAGGTGCACAATATTGTGGGGAACACAATACCACCACACTACACAGAGAAGCTGTCTCAAAAAACCACAAATAAATAAAGTTTATGTTTGTTAACAGGCACTAAACTATGGTATTGAAACACCCAGTGAGGCCAATCTTAAAAACTACCAGAAAGGAGCATGCACACTGTATGAACTGATAAAGAACTAAGTTCCAAGGTCAGGTACACTGGCTCTGCTTTCTACATGACAGTGTTAGGAACTTTTACATTTTCCCTTATAAATTTTCAGTGTAAGAATTTAATTTATGGAAAGAAAATAAACAGATAAAAACAGTATCTCCTTCCCAGCTTAAGAGTACTAGAACAAGCATAACCATTTCCCCAGCTCAACCACACAACCAGACCCACACAACACCTATACGGTTATCTAATCACGCAACCAGACCTGCACAACAGCTATACGGTTACCTAACTTCCAGCACAGTGGAAACGGCTGTCACAACTAACCTCCCAAGCTACAGAACGAAACAGGTGTGAAACCCACTCCTGCTCCTGGGCTCCAAACCATTTGTAAACAACCAACAACTGGAGACTAAAAGCTTACAGCAAACCGAGAAAGGCGTGCAAGCCCTCCTGCACACACCGGAATCCAGTGCTCACAGGAAGAAGGAGCATCATGGTATTCAGATATAATACACAGGTTCACTCACAAGCTCTTCCCCAACACACCAAGGAACTGCCATCTAGACGTGTGGCTACAGAGCATGCCAGACCCAGGTCCCAGACCTAGCTTTGCAGATCTCTAAAGAGTTAACTACCAAACCACCTATAAAGCAAAACTCATCACCACCTATCAAATGTCAAGTAAATAGAAAATGTCTAGCCAGGTATGTGGCGCACGACTTTAGTCCCAGCACAGAAGCAGGCTCATCTCTGAGTACCAGGACAGCCAGGGATATATAGAGACCTCCTGTCTTGTTGGGGTAAGGGAGAAAGGAAGGAAGGAGAGGCAGCAGAGAGGGACGGGGAGTGAAGGAGGGAGAGGGAGGGAGGAAGAGGAGGAGGAAGGGAAGGGGGAAGGAAAGGGATGGAGGAAGAAGACAGTCTAATAAAGTAGGGTGGAGCAGGAATTGTTCAAGTAAGTTTACCTTCCCATAACCTTTCAGCACAAAGACCCAAAGTACCCACAGGGACTGTGCTCTGGCAGGAATAGTACCCTGGCAGCCAGCTCCATGACCATGGCACACTGCCCCAAGGGCCTGGGTTCTAGTTTTACAGAACTCCACAGCATCCGGACAATCCATTCCTTCAGTACCACATCATGCCTACACTATATTGAGAAGGTGCTAAGACTGTACACATCAACACCTACTTTTTGTACTGTTCAGTCCTGACCATCTTTCACTATGGTTGAGCTACTGCTCATAAAGGTATGTAAAGCTAACTGTGTCCAAGGTCAGCCTGCAATCAGAATGCAAATCAGATCTGCCTTACTCAGAAGACCAAACTGTGGCAGGCCTTAGCTTCCTGGCAGCTTAGAGAGGTGTCAGGAATGCAGTCAGAAACAAGGTCCAGTTACCTGGGCCAGGAGGGGCTTACATTTCAACTATTCGAAAAGAGGCTGGACAAGTAAGAGGAATGGAGAGTTATGATCAGTAAAATAACTGCTAGCTCTTTATTCTGTAATAGCACAATAGGCAAGCACAGAAATAATTAAGAACACAGACAATGACTAAGCTACCTGCAGTAGTGAGCCTAAGAGCAGTTTAACACAAAGCTTAAAAAGCCTGCTTTTGAAAACAAGTATATGCAGGGTGGGTGAGATGGCTCAATGGTGCACCAGGCCTCAAGACCCAAGTTCAACCCCTGCAATCTACATGGTGAGGAGAGAACCAACTTCTAAAAGTTGGCCTCTGACCCACACATTCACACCACTGCACTTGAGCAGCTCGTGTACACACACAAATAAGCAAATGTTTATATACACACACACTGCATGTTCAATCTAGACAATCTGCAGTATTGAATATCTGCTAAATATTTGACCATCCACACACATTCAGGCGCCAAATGACAGGTTTGATCCACCCTAATATCAAATTTCCATGTCTTACACAGGACAGGTGGCCTGGGAGATAAAACATCTAAAAACAAACCAAACAGGTGATTAGCTACCTAAGCATGATGGCACAGGATCAGTAATCCTATCATTCTGGAGACTGAGGCAGGAGGCTCACTGAAATTCAAGACCAGCTTAGGCTACCTAGTGAGACTCAATTCAAAACCCTCTGAAACCAAGGGTGATGTCGAATGCCTCTAATCAATCCCAGTACTAGGGAGGCAGATCTCTGAGTTCAGCCAGCTTGGTCTACAGAGTAAGTCCCAAGACAGTCAGAGCCACCCAGAAAAACCAAAACAACAAAATGAGAAGGGGGGGGGGGGAAGAACTCTTTTAAATGATTAATAAAATAATTTCCTCCTTCCATCAGAAAACATGTTATAAAACACATTCACACAGCTTCCCCAACAGGCTGAAATCACAACTGCATACAAGAGCTGGGTTAGCCCCTTGCTGTTTCTATTAACCAATTAATGTAAGATTAAAAACTAGTTCTGGCTGGAGCACGCCTTTAATCCAGCACTTCGGAGGCAGAGGCAGGCAGATCTCTATAGGCCTTCAGGCCAGCCTGGTCTACAAACCAGTTCCAGGACAGCTAGGACTGTTACAAGAGAAACCCTGTCTTGAAAAAAAACAAAACACCTATTTCCGAACAGTACCTAAATAGAAATCAACACAAGAACCTGAGCACATCTGCCCACACCATAGTCAAGTGCTTACAAAACAAAAAAATTTTCTAAGACACACAATAGAAAATGGAGCAAGAGATGATAGTCACTTACCTGTGGTCCTACTCAAAGAAGTCATTTCAAGTCCTTTCCAAAGGTTAGGGAGCCTCCAAAAACAACACACCCAACCCACCCAATCTGGAACTGTCATTCAGCAAGGTGACCTAGGAAGACCTCTGATTTGTGTTAATCAGTGCAGACCCAACTGGATGGTGCACAGCACAAATACCAGGTGAGTGGAAACCCACAGAAAATAACGCGCCTGAAAGCAAGCGATGGGCAGAGAACTTTGTAACACGACCTCCAGGAGCGCCTGCAACTACATGTTAGTACGAGAGCAGAGCGTTCTTACAGTAACTCCAAGTTCATTTGCTTGGCTTGGTGTTGCAAGCATTTTAATCCCAGCACTCTCCAGGAAGAGACAAGCAAGTCTCTGTGAGTTCGAGGCCAGCCTGGTCTACATGGAAAGTTCCAGCCAACGCAACACAGGGAGACTCTGTCTCAAAACAAAACAAAACAAAAAAACAACAAAAGGGCCACGATTATGCTGAAGCCCTCTATCCGGCGGGTTTCTATCAGGCTGTGCCCTCTCTGCACCACCCTCACCCCCCCACCCCCCCACATCAGACTGGAAAGTCTGTCCACCAAGTCGGTCCACCAAGCCAGAATCACACGGCAACTGTAACTAACTGCGCTAACTCCATTCGGCTGAGGGCCTGATAACTGGCCGGCCCGCACGCTGGGAGGGCAGAGGCGCGCCTTAACCGGGCGAGAGAAAGGCTCCTTCCTGGCCGCCCTGCTCTACCCAAGCGAGCGTGTAAGGTTGGCAGGACCCAGAGTCAAGAGGGGAAACTCATTCAACAACGTCCTGGTGGTGACCCAGCGTGCAGACAGACATCGGAGGCAAGTTAAGACGCTGCGGAGCAAGGAAGGGAGAGCAGAGTTCACAAACAGGCAGGTAATGATTACCAGCTCCGGCCGCCGGCCCACGCTTAGGCCTCCTCGGTGGAGTTGGGGAGCGGGGCCGGGCAGGCTCCGGTCCTTCCCAGCAGGCCCGGGGAGCCGCTTAAGACCCGGGCCTGGCGCCCCAGCACCCTTCCGCATGGTTCCCGGAGAGCCACTCACCCAGCAGCCCAGAAGCCATGTGGCGGGGTGGGGTTGGGGGAGCCGCCCGAACCCCGTGCGCGTCCGAGGCGCGCAACCCGGGAGGAGGTCCCCGCCAAGGGAGGGGATGTGGGGGTACAAGACTCACTTCCTCTGGGCTTTGTCCTTCTTGGCCTTGGTCCTTTTCTTTCGGGCCTGGAGCGCGAGCACTGCGGGAGAGAGGGAATGGATGAAGGGCCGATGTAAGACGGAGGTGGGGAATGGCGCGAGAACGCGGGGCCACAGGGCCTGCGGCTGCGGACCGGGCGCGGGGCCGCCTGCCCGGGCTGCACCGCCGCTGCCGGGCTCGGCGCGCCCGCAGGGGCTCGGGCCGACCATGAGGCCTCGCCGCCCCGGCCCGGGCCTGGGCTGGGGGCTGCGGAACGAAGGGGCGGGGACGGGGGGCGCCCGCGGACGCCGCGGCCGAGGGGCCCGCGGCGAGGGCGAAGCCGCCTCAGGGGGCCGCGACAGCGGCTAGGAGGGGCGCCCGGCGCCCACTCGGGAGCCGCCGCCGTTCCTCGTGGCGGAGGCCGCTCCGCCGCTCACCTTTCCGCTCCATGGCGAGACCGGTAACCGCCAGGCGCCTGCGCACTTGAGTGACGGCGACTCGGGCTCCCGCCGCGGCCCCAAATCCCAGCTCTTCCTCCCGGCGCGCGCAGGCCCCGCCTCCGGGCCCGCCCGGCCACGCCCCCGCATGGCGGCCCGCGCGCGTGCGCACTGGGCACGGAGCCTACCACCTGCTCCAGGGAGGGCCCGAGACAGGAGCTGCGGAGGACCCAGGAAGGAATCCTGAGCCGATCGCGCGCGCGGGTTCCTGTGGGTCTGGTTTCAGTGAAAGTTCTGGCCTCCTGAGGAAGGTCAGAGTCCCGCAGTCAGCCGAGAATTCCCTCAGTTTCCTGGCATGCAAAACGGATTAAGCGAACGTGTCCCAGTTCCTTCCTGAGCTGTTTGCCAATGAAGACGCTAAAGAAAAATGGGAAAATAGACTTGTGCGCGGACTCACACAGAACAAAGTCGGGAGGGAGGAAACATGTGCCCCTATCGTGATTTAAAAATAAAACCTGAGTCCGCAGCCCATGCCTTTAATCCCAGCTCTCCAGAAGCAGGTGGATCTCTATGAGTTCGAGGCCCCGTCGGGTCTAAATAGCAAGTTCTAGGCCAGCCAAGACTATATAATGAGTCCCTGTCTCAAACTAAATCAAGAAAAACTGGGCCAGTGTAGCCAGGCGGTGGTGGCGCACGCCTGTAATCCCAGCACTCGGGAGGCAGAGGCAGGCGGATCTCTGTGAGTTTGAGGCCAGCCTGGGCTACCAAGTGAGTTCCAGGAAAGGCGCCAAAGCTACACAGAGAAACCCTGTCTCGAAAAACAAACAAACAAAAAAACTGGGCCAGCAAGATGTCCCTGCAGGTAAAGGTGCCTACCTCCAAGCTCGACGACCTGAGTTCCAACCCGGAATTCCCAGGGTAGAAGAAGAGGACAATTCTCACAGGTCAGTCATCCTCAGGCGCCATGGCACCTTCTCTCTCCCCTCCCCCGCTAAATAAATAAAAGTGGTAATTTTTAGAATAAAAGCAAAAACTTCAAAAGTGAATTTTCCCTGAAAGTTTGACGTTCAAATGAAAGCTTTAAAGGAAGAGATGAATGAAAATACCATTTTCTCATTCTACCACTTTATCTTTTCAGTACATCATGGGATTTATAGGGTGTTTTCATACATTTCTCAGTGTATGTTCTCATTTGATGTTGATGTCAGCTGCAGGCTAAGGTGGTTATTATGTCCATTACACAACGATTCTGGAGGATGTATGCTCAGATTCTTGGGTGTCTCAACCCAGGGATTGAGTCATCACAACACTTACTGTAAAGTAGGATCAGCAGGTATTTCTGAGATGGGTGGGAGAGTGGATCATGAAGCTCGCTGGACCCCCATATTTCTTCTAAAACATACACAGACTGTGGATGTTTCTGTAAAGATTTACTTATAGGCACTGAAAGTGGAATTTTATATTCCTTCCCTGTGTTACAAAACAATCTCCTTTTGATCATTTTCTTCTTCTCCTCCTTCTTAGCATGGTTTTTCAGTCATGCTCAGGCCTTAGCTTGCCAACCTCTGTTGTAAAGTGAAGTCATGCATATTTTAAAGCTAGGCATATGCTCTGAGAAACGTGGCACAAGGTGATTTTGTCCTTGTGCGAACATCAGAGAGTATACTTGCCCAGAATATGGCTAGAGAGCCACCAGGTAAAGCAGATGTTAGTGTTCTGTGCCAGTAATTAGGAAGCTGAGGCAAGGGGATTGCTGCAAGTCCCATGCCACCCTGAGCTGTATAGTGAGTTCCAACCCAATCTGAGCTACAACATGAGACCATGTTTCAAAACGAACAGACGGCTGCAGTTGGGCTCTCAGCACCCATACCCAGTGGCTTACAACTACCTGTAACTCCAGCACCAAGGGATCTGACGTGTGGCTTCTGCGGGCGGCTATACTCGGGTACGCAAACCCACAAATTCATAAACATAAAAATAAATCTTAAAAAAACAAAAACAAAAAAACACCTAGCAGGCTGTAATGGCACACACCTTCAAGCCCAGCACTTGGGAGGCAGGGGCAGGTGGATCTCTGTGAGTTCAAGGCCAGCCTGGTCAACAGAGTGAGATCCACAACAGCTAGGGCTACACAGTGAGATCCTGTCTCAAAAAACAAAACCAAAAATCTCCAAATCCTTAAAACAACCAGAAGCCCTGAGGTAGCATGACCTCCAGGATTATTGCCATCTGTGAACTCCGTTGCGGACTGAAGCCTTTTCAGGTGGCACAGTCTGTCCTCCAGCGGGACAGGGCAGAGGCTCAAAGACCCTGCTTGCAAAGAAGTGGGGCTCAGGCTAGGGAAACGGCTCAGTGGGTAGTAAAGCTCTTGCCTAGCATCTGGATCCCCAGAAACCCACATAGCTGCTGGGTAGGTATGGTGGCCTGCTGGAGACAAAGGATCTCAGAGCAAGCTGGCTAGCTAGGTAAGCTGGCAAGTTCTGGCTTCAATGAGAGACCCTGTGCCCGATAATAAAGTGAAGAACAGACACCCCATGTAAAACCTCAGGCCTCTGAATGCACAGGCACACACATAATTGTGCTTACACACATGGGAAGGCATGTACATGCATACACCATACACACACACACACACACACACACACATATACACACACATACACACACACTCACACACGCATACACACACACACGCACGCACACACACACGCATACACACACATACACACACACTCGCATACATACACACACACACACACACACACATCTACGTGCAAAAAGAAGGAAGGGGAGGAGGAGAAGGCGGAGCAGGGAAGGAGGGAAAAACAGAGTAGTGAGTTGGTTGGGAAAGGAGGCTGGGAGCATAGAGCAAGCCTGGGGGCCCAGGCTCAACCCACTGAGCAAAATGGGGAAATTAGTCCAGCCGGGAGGAGGCAACTCTTGATGTGGGTGTTGGGAAATGTGTAGGGTTTTCATAGGCGGAGAACAAGATGTCAAGCATTCCTGAATGAGAAAAATCAATTGAGCAAAAGGCCCAGGCTGGAAACTTGTGGGTGGAGTCTGGGTTGAGAATGACTGCAGGTATGGAATAGGCAGGGCTAGAAAGGTGGGTTTGCCAAATGGAAATACAGATCGCTAATGTCTGTTGCGCAGAACCTGAATGATGGCATTTCTGGTTTATTGTGAAAGAGGCCAGCACCTGCTGGCCAAAGAAAATGGCTTTTTATTTTAAACTTGAGACTCAAAGGAGAGCAGGGCCAGAAAGTCCGTGAGTTCCAGAGTCTAAGGACTGCGCTGGCCAGGGAACCCGTGTAGCTGATGTGGTACAGCCATGTCAAGGACCTTGATGCCTCAGACCCATGGAAATGGCAAAGGCTTCCCCAGATGAGGCTTATAAGGGTGGCAAAGGCTCAACACACACACACACACACACACACACACACACACACACACACAAGTGTTTACTGCAGTTATGACTTGGGGTGACTCAGCCTTCCTCTGTGGCAAGTACAAGTGTTTACTAAGGATTTACCCGAGTCTGTAACAACAAAAAGCCACAAGATAGTATCACCTTGAGGCACAGCTTCCTCTTCTCTGCTGTTTGTAGCTAAAACTGCTCTCCTACAGAGACCTCCCATGAGACACCCTGACCAGTCCTTGTGCCCTACAAAATAAACACTCTCAGGTTCCGGTTGCATTGTAGTGAGCACAGCCCACCAGATCCTGGCTTCCTTTCTGTGTCTGTCAGTCATTTCTTCATTCACACACCACCACAGTCATGTTTCCAGACCCAGCAAACGCCTAGAGTGGTTTAGGATGATGACTTGGGGCTGGAGAGATAGATGGCTCAGAGGTTAAGAGCACTGGCTGCTCTTGCAGAGGACCAGAGTTTGGTTCCTATTTACCCTGTAGAGCAGCAGCTCACAACACCAGTTCCAGGAGCTCTGATACCTTCTGGCCTCCTCAGGAACACACACACACACACACACACACACACACACACACACACACAACTCCAAGTGTTTACTGCAGATCCATCAGCAAACCCTTACAGCTTACAGTGACTCAGTCATCTGCTGTCGGTCACTTCTATCTGTCCAACAACTCTGTTGAGAAGCTCTTCTGGTGCCCACGTAGAATTCACTGGACTGATTGCCCCAAATTTGTCATCTGTCCCTTTTTTTTTTTTTAAATCATGTGTTTTCCCTAGTCCCTCAGCGTAATTCAGTTCTCCACAGTATTTCTCAGATCTCTGTGAATGTTCATGTAAATTTGTACCTTCACCTCCCATCCTAAAGCTAGCTCTGTTTCTCCCCTCCCCTTTCCTCCCTCCTCCCTCCTTTCCTCTGTCTTTCCAGGCAGGGTTTCTCTGTGTAGCCTTGGGTGTCCTGGAACTCTCTCTGTAGACCAGGCTGGCCTCAAACTCAAAAGATCCCCACCTACCTCTGCCCCCTGAGTGCTGGGGTTAAAGGTGTGCACCACCACTGCTGCCTTCTGCTTCTTAATTTATATTCCTAACTTTAAACCATCATATCTCCCTGTGCTCCCCAACACCAGTTCAGAAAGGTTGCCTGGACTTCACCCTTCCAGAAATTATTCTATAGTAGTAGCTCCTGGGGCTGGGGATGTGTCTTGGTAGATAAAGTGTTTGCCTAGCAAGCAGGATGTCCTGGGTTCAATCCTCAGGGTTGCATAAAACTGAGGTGGCACATGCCTTTAAGCCCAGCCCTGGGGAGGTAGGGGCAAGGAGATCAGATGTTCATAGCCAGTTCGAGACTAGCCTGTGCTACTTGAGACCCTGTCTTAAAGAGTAGAGGCTGGTATTTTAGCATGCATCGCCTCTTGGATACACATGCCCCCTCCCCCAGCTGGTTTTCTGCAAGTCTTTTTTAAGGTGGAATTATTCAGACAGCAAAACCATCATATTTTTGGCTGCTCATGGGCGGTGTCAAAATTTAATTTCTGAAAAACATCCCATTCCTCTTGAAGTAACGTACTTGTAAAGGCTGTTCCTGCAATCTCCCCCAACGCCTCTGAAGCAGTGTCTAAATCTGAGCACACGTGTCCTCAGCCCAACATTCCTGTCCTTCGCATTGTTACCGTCCTTCAAGGTGGGTCCTGCCACGACATCCAGGCTGTCCTTAAACTCCAGGCTGTCCTCTGCCTCCGCTTCTTGAGATTATAAGGAATGCCACCACACCCAGCTCCACTCTCTGGTTTTTGTTTTTGTTTTTTCTTGACACAGGGTCTTACTAAGTAGCCTTGATTGGCCTTGAAATCACAGAGATCTGCCTGACTCTGCCTACTGAGTGCTGGGGTGAAAGGTGAGAGCCACCATGCCCAACCTATATTCTTTTATCTTTTGTTTTGTTTTGTTTTGTTTGAGACAGGGTTTCTCTGTGTAGTCCTGGCTGTCCTGGAACTCAGGCATTCTTTTATCTTGAGGGTGACAAAATATTATACTACCTAAACTAAATCCAAAGTGGCAAGTCCCCTCTAGCGTCCCTTCATCCTTCTGGATAAGATAAACAGCAAAAAAAAAAAAAAAAGCGATGTTAGCCGGGCGGTGGTGGCGCACGCCTTTAATCCCAGCACTGGGGAGGCAGAGCCAGGCGGATCTCTGTGAGTTCGAGGCCAGCCTGGTCTACAGAGTGAAATATAGGAAAGGTGCAAAGCTACACAGAGAGACCCTGTCTGAAAACAAAACAAAACAAAACAAACAAACAAAAAGCGGGATGCTTTCTGCTGATAGAGAAGTCCTACTGTTTGCACAGATAGAGAGCCCTGATGGAACCTTTTCTTGCCTTTGTGATGGTTTTGTGAACAAGGATAACAGAAGATAAATTAATGGAGGGATGGAGGCATGGATAAGGTCAAAGGGAGCCAACAGGAGATGCTGAGGTAGCAAGGGCCCAGCTTCAACTGAGTTTTCACTCCAGACCCAGACAGGGTTAGGAGCCATCTGGAGTGTCTAGATCAAGCCACAGAAATTCCGGAAGCTAGAAGCTTGGGATGCAGGTTCCTCCCGAAGGCTGGGCAGGAGAATCTCTCAGCCCTTTCCTTCCCCGGTAGGTGGCCATCTGCTCCTTGGGCCTCAATCCATAACAAAGATGTAGTAGTAAGGAAGGGCCCCTGATAACAAAACAGCCCTGGCAGGGGTGAAGTTACCCTAAAGACACACTCTTGCGGGAATGTAGCCCAGTACTTTCCCAGTATACACAAAGCCCTGGGTTCGATCCCCATAAACCTGGTGTGGTGGCGCATGCCTGTAATCCCAGTGCTTAGAGGTAGTAAGGCAGGAGGATCAGAAGTTCAAGGTCATTATCAGCTACAAAGCACATTTGATATCAATTTGGGCTACCTGAAAGCCTGTGAGTGGGTGTGGGTGTGTGCAGAGAGAGAGCTGCTCCGTGCCCCTCCCTTGGGCCATCACATTACTGAAACAATGGTTCCCAAGGACCTGCAATTTCCTCCAACAATCTTATTCTGAGAGAAAGAAAAGGCTGAAGAAGCCTGGCACCAGCTAGAGGGAACTTGTTTCCCAGGAAGACATTTTCACAGGGTTCTAACAACTGTCAGGCCACCTTGCCGGAGACTGGAGCCCGGAGAGCCCCTGGTCAGTGACGGGCAGACCCACACTTGGACCAGGACAGCTTAGCTAAGCATACCTCATGACCTCCATGAAACCTAAACCTCACATCAGGACCCCAAAGATGGACTCAGGGTCACGGGGCCTCTTTCTCATCTCAATGCGGCCACAATGAGGAAATCTTTCTCTGCTTATCACTGGCTTAACTCTTTGGTTGGCTGTTGTGGCTGGGTGGCTGAGACTGGTTGCCAGCACCCAGTCTCTGCCCTGACAACACAATAACAGCTGTGCCCTTTGATATGCACAACAGGAAAACAAACACCCAATTTCTTTCTCCTCTCATGAAAACCCACGTGAAGTTAGAAGGGGGTGTACCCTAGTTATAAAATCCTCCAGGGTAACCTCCCGGACCCAGCAGGGTGGAGGAGAGCAGAGAGTAGCCAAGTGGAGACTAGCCAGTCCAGCCTGTCTAGGAGGTGGCCTCACCCAAAGCAGTTCATGGCTTCTCTGAGGCAGGTGAGTCTGCAGAGCGCCGAGCACAGAAATTGCCTGGATCCAATCCCCTTTCCGTTTCGTTCTATCAAAGCCCAGCTTTGTAAGGACATTGAGCTTGGGTGAAGGGTTGGTAGGAAGAAGATGGAGTGGGTGGGGTGGGAATAGAGGAGAGAAGGGGGTGAGGAGGCTGCAGGCCATGGTGTCCCCAAGTGCCTCAGAGAGGCAGCAGAGGGCGTTGCCCAGTGATCTGACCACACCCAGCTCTTGGGTTTTTTTTTTTTAAGGTTGGGAATGATGCCTGCCTGGGAAGAGCCACGTCGAGGATTTGGTTCTGGAACAGCTTACTTCTGCACCATGGAAGCCAGCTGTAGATGGAAAGCTACCACATGCCTGTTGGCAAATAGTCACCAGTAGGCAGGCAGAATGTGGCGCAGATGGCCTGTTCTCTCAGTTATTGAAGTTCTAGACTGTTGTCTTTTTGGGGATCCACGGCATGAATGATGGGTTGACTGGACTCAAGTCCCAGAGTCACAGATCCCCCCTCAGAGTGGGCCACAGACAGCAGCAGGTGGACTCTGCGCTATATTTTGTTAGCCAGCGCCAAGGCACCTTCAAGCCAATTATCATAAATGGGTTTTCAGTCAGGCCTGTGTTACAGACCTGTAATTCCAGGTAACGGAGAGGCTGAGGCAGGAGGGCTCCAAGTTCGAAGCCAGCCTGGGAACCTTTGAGAGACCCAGTCTCAAGTGAGTGTAGAAAAGGCTGACATCTGTTGCAGTATCGCCCGCTCTACCACCACCCATTTACCATGTCCGAGTGAGGGGCTGTGGATCAAAAAAAAAAGAGACAAAAGACAGCGGGTCATTTGTGCCAAAGGCTGCCGAATGCCGTTTATTGAAGAAGGGAGGGAACCTTAAATACAGGCTTACAGCACAATGGAGGAACCCCAGAGGGCAGAAGTTCGCTACTGAATGTTCTACATTCTTGCAGCTAAGCTGTTTACACCAAATGCAGGATACACAGACAAGGAACCTACAGTGACAGTGAGCATTCAGGAGGGTGGAGACCAGCATAGGGAGGACATCAAGGTCAAGGTCAGCAAGCAGGACTGCAGATACCCAACTTGGGAGTTCCAGGGCACTACAGACATCAAGGCAGGCTCTGTGGTACAGCACTTGCCTGGCTGGCATGTAAGGCCCAAGGTTCCAATACAACTCTGACAGGAGAAGTGGGGCTTCACTAGTGAGAAGAGCTCTTGGTAATTTGTATAGTGGGTGATGGAAAAGGGCTGTCATTGGGCTGGCAAGAGGGCTCAGTAGGTGAAGGTGCTTGCTGCCAAGCCTGTTGACCTGAGTTTAGTCCTGAGAACCCATATGGTGGAAGGAGAGAACCATCTCCCAAAAATGGTCCTTTGAGCCCCACTCATACACTGTGTGGTATGTGTCCCCTCAATAAGTAAATTATTTTTAAATAATTTTTTTTTTGGGGGGGGGTTTCAAGACAGGGTTTCTCTGTGTAGCTTTGCGCCTTTCCTGGAACTCGCTTTGTAGACCAGGGTAGCCTCGAACTCACAGAGATCTGCCTGTGCTGTGGGATGTTCTGTATGTCAAATGTGTAGCCCAGGCTTAGCCTCAAACTCGTGATCCTCCTGCCTCCGCCTCCTTCAGCAAATCCTACCAACGTGCGCCACCACAACCTATAGTGATATTTTATTTGTATTGAAATGTGATTTTATTGGTATGTTAATAAAGTTGCCTTGGAGTAAGAGCAAGCCAGAGCAGAAGCTGGGCGGTGGTGGTGCACGCCTTTAATCCCAGCACTTGGGAGGCAGAGGCAGGCAGATCTCTGTGTGTTCAAGGATACAACCAGCGTGGAGACACACGCCTTTAGTCTCAATACCAACCATAGAAGACGTGGAAATCTGTACAGACAGGCAGTGACGAGCGAGGAGGTCATGTGGCTGGGTTTACAACCAATGAGAAAGCAGAACAGAAAATCTATGAAAATGAAAAACGCCAGGCGGTGGTGGCACTTGCCTTTAATCCCAGCACTCTAGGCAGAGCCAGGCGGATCTCTGTGAGTTCAAGGCCAGCCTGGTGTACAGAGTGAGTTCCAGGAAAGGTGCAAAGCTACACAGAGAAACCCTGTCTCGAAAAACCAAAAAAAAGAAAAAACACACAGAAGTAGGTCTCTTTTGGAGAGGAAAGACAGAGCAGCAGTGAAGGGTAAGGTTTTCAGCTCTCAGCTACTGCTCTGACCTCTTGGCTTTTAACTCTGCAATTGGATCTGTGTTTCTTAGTTAACAACGTCTACAACAACCATTTTTTTTACTAGCAAAGGCTAAATCCACCATGCAGCAGAGTAAAATGCCACTTGTAGACTCCTCATTCCCGCCACACTGCAGGTCAGACACACACGCCAGGAACCCGCCACAGTAGCTCAAACCGGCAGGCTGCAGCTAACTTGAGAGAGACAACTAGGAAGCTATTTTTAGCTCTGTTTTAGAATCTTTTTTTGTCAGGTTTTAGGTGGAAACTCTTGCCCCACATTGGGCACCATTTGTTGTTAGATTTTTCCTGCCTGGCCCACAGTCAGGACAAATCTCGCTCACCCGCCAGGCCCATAGACGCTCAGACCCAACCAAGTAAACACACAGAAAGTTGTATTGTTTAGAAACTGTATGGCTGTGGCAGGCTTCTTGTTATCTATTTCTTCTATCTTAAATTAACCCATTTCTGTTAGTCTATAAGTTGCCATGTGGCTCGTGGCTTACCAGTACCTTACATCTTCCTTGTCATGATTAATAGAAATGGGCTAAATATAAGAGTAAGAGCTAGACAATGGTAGGCCTGAGCTAATGGCCAAGCAGTTTAAATAATAAAAAAAAATAATAAGTTAAAAAAAGGGGGGGGGGGGCTGAAGAGAGGCTGGGAGAGAGATACTGCCAGCCGCCACCATGACAAGGAAGATGTAAGGTACTGGTAAGCCACGAGCCACATGGCAACTTATAGACTAACAGAAATGGGTTAATTTAAGATAGAAGAAGTAGATAACAAGAAGCCTGCCACGGCCATACAGTTTGTAATCAATATAACTTTCTGTATGTTTACTTGGTTGGGTATGAGCGTCTATGGGCCTGGTGGGTGAGCGAGATTTGTCCTGACTGTGGGCCAGGCAGGAAAACAACATGCCTGCCTCTGCCTCCAAGTGCTGGGATTAAAGGCATGTGCCGCCACTACCGGGCTAAATAAATATTTTAAATACAAAGGCCCATCAGTGAACTCTGCTGGACTGGCCAAGGAGGACCACTTTGCTGTCACTGTTTCCTGGTGGGGAGATTTGCTCGTCACTCTTGGCTGTGGAGTAACTGGCCGGGAAGCAAGCTGCATCTCCTTAGCTACCAGTTATGAGTGACAATATTTTCCATGATCCTGAATTTTTTTTGTGTGTTCAGTGCTGGGATCAAACCCAGGTCTTTACACAGGTTAAGCCAACCTATACCAATGAGCAGCATCCCTGGGTTCCAAGCATTTGTTTTAAGAAGTAGATTCACTGCTTTTAAAAAAAATGCAAAATAAATTTAAAAAATTAGTAGGTTGGGGCTTTAGCTCAGTGGTAGAGTGCTTGCCTAGCAAGCGCAAGGCCCTGGGTTCAATCCTCAGCTCCACACACACACACACAAAACAAAGACAAACAAACAAAAAAAAAACAAAAAACAAAACAAAAAATTAAATCACAGTAGTTCACTTTGTGAACTAATTCGTGTGTGTGTGCCCCTGAGGAGTGTACATGTGCCATGGTGTGCAAGGAGAAGTCAGAGAACAGCTTGCAGGAGCCGGTCCCCTCCAACATATGGGCTCTAGGAATTAAACAGGTCATTAGGCATGGCACAGCCACAGTGCCATCTCACCAGCCCTTTGTTGTGGTGGTTTTTCCAAACAGGGTCTCCCTGTGTAGCCCTGGCCATCCTGGAACTTGCTCAGTAGACCAGACTGGCCTCGAACTCACCCAGATCCGACTGCCTCTCCCTCCTGAGTGCTGGGATGAAGGGTGTGCGCCACCACCGCCCAGCAATTTCGCCAGTCTTAAGATGCCAATTGAAAAGAAGAAAGAGGAGGAAGAAAAAGGAAGCGCTCTAGAGGAGTGAAAATTTACAGTACACCCCTCTCTGACATGGGTCTGTGGTGTGGGCTATCTATCAGGGACACACTGGATCCTAGCTGAAGTCCTGGAAATTCTAGAGCATCCATTTTGTACTTAAAATGCAGGTTTTTGAGGGCTGGAGAGATGGCCTAGTAGTTAAGAACCCTCACTGCTCTTCTGAAGGTCCTGAGTTCAAATCCCAGCACCCGCTCACAGCTGTCTGGCGCCCTCGTCTGGTGTGCAGATGTACATACAGACAAAGTACCCACAGACATAAATACATACACAAATCTTCAAAAGAAAACACGGGTTTCTCACCAGGTGCACACCTTTAGACCCAACACTCTTGAGGCAGAAGCAGGCAGGTGGATTTCTGTGAGTTTGATACCAGCCTGGTTTACATAGTGAGTTTCAGGTCAGCTAGGGCTACATAATAAGACCTTTTATAAACACACACACACACACACACACACACACACACACACACACACACACACACGGTCTTTTTTGCCTTAGTTCCAAGAATGAATATACACTTTTATTTATTTATTTTTCTTTTAAAGATTTTTTTTATTATGTATACAGTGTTCTGCCTGCCAGAAGAAGGCATCAGATCTTATTACAGATGGTTGTGAGCCACCACATGGTTGCTGGGAATTGAACTCAGCACCTCTGAAAGAACAGCCAGTGCTCTTAACCTCTGAGCTATATCTCTCCAGCCCTGAATGTACTCTTTTAGATAAATTATAAATAACAAGAAGTGAGCTCATCAGACACAGGTCTGTGTTAATGCTAAGTGTGTGCAAGGTGCCATGTTGACTTGAACTGAAGATCTAGTCTCTGCCCTGTGCTCTGAGAAGTGCCTGCACCAGCCAGACTCTGGCTCTGCCCTGGAGATGGGGCCCCACGGTCAGCCTTGGTTTCTTCCGTAGGCTCAGGGTCATGATCAAGTCAATTTAGGAGGTGCACAGAGATGTCCAACGCGGCTATGTGTTGGGGCTCTGGTCTCACCCTGCTGTGTAATGTTGGGTTTATTTCTCTTTCTGACTTTCAAATCCTTTCTGCCTTGTGTCAAACATTTATAATCCAGGCATTGGACGAAGGGCTGTGAGCAGCTGATAAGAAAAACTCTTTGGCAGGCTGGGCGGTAGTGGCGCACGTCTTTAATCCCAGCACTCAGGAAGCAGAGGCAGGCGGATCTCTGAGTTCGAGGCCAGTCTGGTCTATAGGGCGAGTTCTAGAATAACCAGGGCTACGTAGAGAAACCCTGTCTGGAAAAGTCAGAAAAGGAAAAAAGAAAAACACCATGGTTGACTCTGTGTTCTCCAGGAATTGGCCTTTCTGTAATAATTGCCTTTTCCCCAAACACTGCTGCTCAATGTTCAAATGACCCTTATAGATGCTGTTATTATCCTCTGTATTTGACAAATGAGAAACTGAGGCACACTGAAGGTCACAGGAGCTCAACAAGGCAGGGCTGGAATAGAGACAGTTGCGGTTTGGGAACGATAGTCCTTTTTTAATGTTTGTTTGTACACGTGTGTTCAGAGGGCAGTTTATGAGAGTCACTTGTCTTTTTCCGCCATGTGGGGGGCCCTAGGGATTGACTCATCTTCAGGTTTAACAGCAAGCTTCTTCACCCACTGGACCATCTTGCCAGCTCCCATCCCTGAGGACTCCGTCCAGGTAATATGCCCCAAGTCACACTCAGCCCGAACCCATTTTAATGACTATCGGCTGACAACTCCCAGAGACCCTTGTAGAATTGGGTGGAAAATCCATGACTAGAAGCCACTGGACTTGGAAACAGCGTTTACCCAGTCACCACATCTCCTCATTTTCCTGATCCAGTCACCAGCCTTGTGCCTGAGCTGAGCTGCCTTGGCTTTTCCAGCATCCTAGGAGGAACGGCACCGTAGTGCCCAGGTGCTGCGCTGCCTTCACACAGGAGGCCCTCGGTGAGCGGGCAGAGGGTATGGGTGCTGTGGTAGCTGGTCCCTGGCTGTGTGCACTGGGGCCACGGGGAGGAGACAAACTGGAACCTATGTGCTTATTTAGGGTGTGGGATGGTTCAGTCGGTAACATGCTTGCATTGTATGCAGAAGGACCTGTGTTCAATCCCCAGAAACCATTTTTTTTTTAAAGGTTGAAGAGATGACTCAATGGTTAAGAGGGTGGTTGTTTGGTCCGGCGGTGGTGGCACACGGCTTTAATCCAGCACTCGGGAGGCAGAGGCAGGCAGATCTCTGTGTAGGCCAGCCTGGGCTACAGAGCTAGTTCCAGGACAGCCAAGGCTACACAGAGAAAGCCTGTTTGTAAAAACAAAAACAAGAGTGTGGCTGTTCTTCCAGGAGACCCAGAGCACCCATACCCCTGCTCACAACCATCTGTAACTCCAGTTCTAGGGAATCTAATGCCCTCTCTGGCCTCCATGGGTACCAGAAACACATGTGGTGCATAGACATACATGCAGCTAAAAGACACATATACATAAAATAAGAAGGAGAAAAAAAAGGAAGGGAGGGGAGGAGGGAGGGAAAAGGAGGAGGAGGAGGAGGAGGAAGAAGAAGGCTCGGAAGTGATACTTGTAATCCCAGCTCTAGGGAGGCAGCGACTAGTGGCTCCTGAGACCCACTGGCCAGCCAGCTTCACCTACTTTATGAGTTCTAGGCCAGTGAGAAAGTCTGTCTCCAACAAATAAGGTGGCAGCCCACCTGTGTCCAGAGGTGTCAAAAGCATCTTTTCCCAAAGGGGGCAGTCACCCAGAGTGACACTCTAATAGTTGGAGCCCAACGTGGGTCACTGTTCTTACAGTGATCTTTGGGCACAGTCTGGTGGGAGGCTCTTCCTGTGTATAAAGGGATCGTCACCCACATCCCAGTGACTGGCAGTGAGCAATCAGCATCCTCGGTGTTTGTAGAGTCTATCCTATCCTATGCAAACAGGATGCGTCTTTAGTGCCAACCCTTCCCCCACCCGTTCGTAACACAACCCTTCCCTCTTACCTGCCCAGAAATTTGCATATTGGACTCACTTTGGACTCCTGCTGTGGCAGACACTACACAATGGATCAAATGGTAGAGTTGAGAGGCCTCGGGTAGAAGCCAGGGCTGTTTGCTCCTGAGAAGAAGACTGGGGAGCAACCACCCTAACTCACTGGAATTTTGTACGCATTGTGCTCAGTTTTAGAAAGTGTTTAGACCAGAGCTGGCATGTAGCAAAGGCTCAGCAAATAAGGGTCATTGTTTGGGCCTACTGGAAGCCGCTAGTGAAAACACAGCATTATGTTCCTTGGGAGAGAAGGGCACAGGGTAACTAATGGACCAGTGGGGTGGGGTCTTTTCAGACACTGTCGTGTGCATCCTTTATAACAGACGTGCAAGGATGTCACAGAGACCAGCTACTAAGAAAGAACAAAAACCAGTGGGTGCATCTCAGTGAATGTAACCTTTATGGACCTCACGGGCATCTGTGGTCCCCAAACCTCCTTTCCTGTAAGTCCTGTCTCCTTGAGACTTCTCCAGCAGAGGGCATGTTGGAGTCCTGTCCTACCTCCCTGGTCCTTGATCCGGTCTCTATGACACTTGTCAAAAGTACTTGTCAGGGCATCCAGGTCTAGTCCGTGTGTGATATGCTGCCTCTCCCCCAGATCATGATCTCCTCCAGAGAAAGGGTTTATCCTGGGAAACCCCAGAAAAGTGTAAGGCTCAGTACATGGCAAGTACTGGCACATACCTTGAGTGAAGACATCTGGAGGTAAAGGCCTGCTATTACAGGTGACCAAGAACAGCTTCCCCTGGGCCTGGAGGGCAGATGTAGATTGGGGAGTCCTAAGAAGCTGGAGTGGGTGAGAGGGTGGCCGCTGTTTCTGCTGGTCCCTGACAGTTCAAGTTCATTAACTGAAGACAGGATTGTGGGGAAAATCTGCAGACCTGGAGACTGCAGGGGGCTAGAAGGTGTCCCAGGTGGCTTTTCTTAATCTCCATGAGAGAAAAGCATGTAGGGCAGGATACTTATTTTTAATTATGTGTGTGTGCCTATGTGTATATATGTGCACATGTGTACAGGTACCCTCAGAGGCCAGAAGAGGGCATGGGTGCTAGGTAAGTGGATCTAGGTCCTCTGCAAAAGCAGTACTTGCTCTTAACTGCTTAGACATCTCCCCAGCCTAGGTGGGTTACTTTATTGAAGCACTTCCTAATTTGTGTGTATGTGTGTGTCCGCA
Organism: Onychomys torridus; assembly: GCF_903995425.1. Classification (NCBI taxonomy): domain Eukaryota; kingdom Metazoa; phylum Chordata; class Mammalia; order Rodentia; family Cricetidae; genus Onychomys; species Onychomys torridus. Next base: position 63,467,599 of record NC_050460.1, on the reverse strand, counting down.
AATCTTCATGTGGCTACACAAGCATATGTGCACACAAGGTCATCCTCATATGTCATTCCTCTTCTTTGTGTGTGTGTGTGTGTGTGTGTGTGTGTGTGTGTGTGTGTCTGTGTGTGTGTGTGTGTGTGTCTGTACGTGTGTGTGTGTGTGTGTGGTGTGTTTTGTTTTTGTTTTTGTCTTTTTGAGACAGGGTCTCTCACTAGCTTGGAACTCTCCCCTAGGCTGGACTGGCTAGCCAGTGGTCCCCAGGAATCCTCCCATCTCTGCCTCCCCAGCACTGGGGTCACATGTGAGCCACCATACTCAGCTGCTTCTTCTTCTCCTTCTTCTTCCTTGTGCTTGTGACTGAGCCATCTCCGCAGCTCATTGGTTACAAAACATAAAGATAATTTTGTGCATATGAGTCTGTATGTATGTGTCCATGTACGTCTGTGTGCACATGTGTGCAGGTGAATCTGGATGTGCAGGTGTGGGTAGAGGCAGGAAGACTACATTGGCTTTCATTCTGCAAGTACCATCCACCTCCCCGCCCCCCCAAGACAGGCACTCTTTCTGGCCTGGAACTCACTACGTAGGCTAGGCTGGCTGGTCAGTGGGCCCCAGAAAGATACCTGGCCATGATATGTGACCCCTGTGAAAGGGTTATTAGACTCCCCAAAGGGTCAAGACGAGTAGGTTGAGAGCCTCTGCCTTAAGAGGTGGGTCTAGTGGAAGATCCTAAGGTCCTAATCCCTCCGAAGGGATGAAGATAGCTCTCAAGGGACCCCCAGCCTTCTCAAGAGTGAGTTGTTGTAAGAGCTGACTCAAGCACCATTTTTGTTCCCTGGCTTCCTTCTGGAGATGTGGGTTCTTCCTCCCACACAAGCTCCCTCTAATGTGTAGACCCGCACCAGACAGCAGGGCAGTGAAGCTGCCCAGTCTTAGGACCCCGACCCTCCAGAATCACGAGCTAAATAAACCTCTCTAGAAAACCTGCTTCAGATATTTCAATACAGCAACATAAAACCAACATACAAAACAACAACAACAAAAAAAAAAACAATATACAACCCGTCTCTTCATAAGGATTATTTTTAGGCAGGCTCTCTGCATTAGGCAAAGTTCTCTAGAACAGAACTCACAGAGCACACACACACATACACACCCAGACACAGACACACACACACTCACAGAGGGGATCCATCAGATTGGCTTACTTGACAGGGGCTGTTCAGTTCATGAAAAGGGATGCCTCAGTGGTCAGCATCTGGCCCTGAAGGCCTTCGGAATTCCTAGTCTGTCCACCTTGGAGGGACAAGGGAGCTGGAGGCTGAAGGCAGCAGAGGTCAGTGACACAGCACACAGGCTTGCCCAGGAGGCAAAGTCAGACTGGCAACACCACTTTTTCCTTGCTGGCACCTCTTGGCATCTGGGATGACCATTGGCAGCTTCTGTCCTACCCCTCAGTTTATCCTCTCTGGAAAGGCCCCAGAGGTGATTTCCTAGGTGATTTTGGAATCTGTCAAGTTGACAATGTTGTGTTACCAGGGCGGCCTGCAATCCAGGTTGTTTTCCAACTGAGCAATCCTCCTGCTTCAGCCTCCCAAGAATTAGGATCACCAGCGGGTGCCTCCAAACCCAGCTCCTGCCTCTTTTCCTGTATTCGGGGTCATGTTGTATGTGACCTTCCAGTTACAGGATGGGTGTCTGAGTCTGAGTTGATTCCCGATACCCACCAAGTACCAGAATGATAGAACACGTGTGTTGGCTCTGTGATTAGGTGTGTCTGTGTGTACTTGTGCATGTGAGTCCATGTGCGGAGGTCAGAGGAAGGCACTGGGTGTCTGTCCTCTATTGAGACAGAGTCTCTCCCTGTGTCTGGAGCTGGACATGTTTGGCTGGGCTGGTGGCCAGTGACAGAGTACCATCAATCTCCCTGTCTCTGTCACCCACACCCTGCAGTGCCAAGGCTACAGGTACGGCATGCCCAGCTTTTTTCACGGGTGCTGGAGATCCGAACTCAGGTCTTTGTGCTCAGACAACAAGTATTTGTCTCTGAGCCGCTTCCATCGTCCCAGGGCGTCTCTCACCTGACAACGAGAGAGAGAGAGAGAGAGAGAGAGAGAGAGAGAGAGAGAGAGAGAGAGAACGAGAACCCAGGCAGGAGAGTTTTGTTTATTGAGGTCAGGGGTCTGTAATTCTCTTCTAGGCTTACTTTATTAGTAGATATTATTAATAGAGAAACAAAGAAAACTAGAATAACTTTTCCTAGTCCTGGAGGTGGTAGGGCTTAGATCTGTCAGTTTGGAAATTTTATCTATTTTTTTTTTTTATATAATTTATTTAACTTTATTTTTTGTGTGTTTGTATGAAGGTGTCAGATGCCCTGGAACTGGAGTTAGAGACAGTTTTGAGCTGGCATGTGGGTGCTGGGTATTGAACTCAGGTCCTCTGGGAGAGCAGCCAGTGCTCTTAACTGCTGAGCATCTCTCCAGCCCTTCCCCTCCTTACCCCCCCCCCTTTTTTTTTTTTTCAAAAGAGGGTTTCTCTGTGTAGTCCTGTCTGTCCTGGAACTCACTCTGTAGCCCAGGCTGGCCTCGAACTCACAGAGATCCGCCTGCCTCTGCCTCCCGAGTGCTGGGCTTAAAGGTGTGCATCACCACCGCCCAGCTAGGCTTATTTTTCTCTTAATGTGCCTGTGTGCCTGCTTGTCTGTATGCATACCACATGTATGTAGTACATTTGGAGGCCAGAAGAGGGCATCAGATTCACTGGAATTGGAGTTACATGCACTTGTGAGCCACCTAGTGTGGGTGGTGGGGGCTGAACCCAGGTCTTCTTCAAGAGCAGCCAGTGCTCTAAGCTGCTGAGCCATTGCTCCCGCCTCTCACACATTTTAATCAAGTCTGGCCCTCCAGGAATACTGGCTCCAGGTTGGCTTGGAAAAACCTGTAAGGAAGAGCAGCTGTAGATGAGTGTAATCTGAAGACCAGAGAGAGTCTGGTAATGTCATCATTACGTCTGTTGGTGTCACTGGATGGCTGTGAAGCCAGCAGTAGGGAAGAGAGACAGCCAAAGTGCTCTCTGCTTTGCGGGACCTAGTGCTCCAGGCCTGAGGCGACTTCCCTTTGGCCTGGCCCCCTCTGGATGGTAACGACACCTTGCATGTCAACTCTAAGTGCTACCTGGGTTTTCTTTTGCTGGTTCCCTTCTCGAGTCCCTCCCCTTGACATTTCCTCAGGGTTGTAGGATACAGAGAAAAGCAGGAGAGGTCTGAACATTAAGTACAGTCACATATTTTATTTGAGCCTCATTTCTTTGGAGAAAGGGGAACAGAGAGGAGAGGAGGTAGTCAGAGACACTCTGGTTCAGTTCTCAGAGGTGTGGAACGTGTGTAGGGAAGCCGGCACCAGAAATCTGCTGAAGGGGGGATCTGGGACACCTGGGGACAGACCTCAGCGATGTCAGCCTTGAGTCACGCAGCCTGCGAGTATGATGAGCATGTGATCCCAGAGCCCAGTAAGAAGGAATTCAGCAGGTGCAGGGTCACAGAGCCAGGACCGATGGCTCATACCCAGCCTAGAGCTCATGCCTGAGTGATGTCTCTCAGGCAGGGAGGATTTGCCAAGATAATCTGCCTGCTGTCTAGTTCCAGTTCACCTACCAAGTGTCCTCATCTGATTGGGGAGAGTTTGGATAAGCTTGTGGCTGTTTCTGCTCCACCGAGTATGTCTGAGGTAGGGTCTGGGAAGACTGGGAGCTGGGAGCCCCAAAGCGATAGGCAGTGAAGTAGTTCCTCCAGGGGCTCTGAGACCTTGTCTTGGTCCTAGGCTGGGGCTTCCTCTCTCTCTCCGTCTCCAGCTCTGGCTCCAGCTCTTCCTCCGTCTCCAGCTCTGTCTCATCAAGATCAGATTTGCCTTGAATCTCAGACTCCAGCTCAGATTCAGGGTCCAGCTCTGACTCCTGGTCCAAGTTCAGGTCCAGATCCAGACTGAGCCCCAGATCACTGTTCTGTTCAGAATTCAGCGTGGGCTCCAGGTCAAACTCCAAGTCATCCTTAATGGGCTTATGGATCTTGACGAAGTTCGGACTTGCACGTTGGGAACCCTCCATGATGCTACTTCCGGTTTTATGTCTCAGATTGCTCAGATTGCCATTCTGAAACAACACACATTTGGAGGAGTTAAGACTTACAAATTTCACTTTCAAGCAGTCAAGGATTTCCGAACACCACAGGACATAAGGTCCTAGAACCATGGCTTTATTGCCCAGCTCTACTTCAAATCTGCACAGGTTTCTCAGTTCTTCAATATTCTTTGGGCTCAGTCAACTCCTGACTTCCGCTTTCTGTCTTTTCTAGCTAGAGTGGATTTCAAGAGACATCTTGTCTTCTTTATCTCAGTTGCCAACCCTAACACACTCCTGACACCTCTAAGGCCGGGGTAGCCTGGTCTCTCACCTTCAAGCTGCGGTGCTCTCCCTCAGCTGGACTGGCCCTGCCACTGCCTGACACCACCTAGCAGCGTTCTGGACTTATCCCTTCCACCTTGTCCATTTCCGTCCTGTGCACATGCACGTGGACAGTCTTCCTCAAAGGTGGCCAGCCAGGCTCCCTGCTTCCTCTGTGACCCAGCTGGCCCCTCAAGCACGCCCTCGTTCATTTGCAGACCTGTCCCTAGCTGGACTCTATGCTCCTTGTTCTAGATGTCTCTGGTATCAGATACTTCAGAGCCTGACAAAAAAGCAGGTGCCCTCAAGACATGAACTGTCTTGTGGAAACATTCCCCAACGCTCAGCCCTTCTCTCCTTCCTTCCTGGCCTGGTAGTTCATGGCTCCTCTGTCTCTGCTGGCTTTTTAAAGGTCCCGGACCTTGATCTTGGGGCCCTTTTCTTTTCTGCCTACACTCTCTCGAACAGGTCATTTTATGGAGGCCTTAACTTTTGTTACCTTCTGTATGCAATGAATGACTCCTGGGCTCTAACACTTCCTGGGATCTGCAGGTGCCCGTGCCTTCCTCAGTGGGCACCTCCCCCGGGTCATTTGAGGGGTAACTTGAATTTAATACAAGGTAAAGCCTGCTCTTCCCCCAGCCTCCTCCTCCTGAAATGCCAGGCTGGGGAGGGCACTTTCAATGCTAACTCTTTTTTTCCCTTTTTATGTATGTGAGTATTTTACCTATCTGTGTATCTGTGTACCATGTACATGCCCGGTGCTTGTGGAGGCCAGAAGAGGGCGCCAGATCCCCTGGAACTGGGATCACAGATGGTTATGAACCACCATGTGGGAGCTGGGAATGGCACCAGGGTCCCCTGGAAGAGCAGCTGGTACTCTTAACTGTGGAGCCCTCCCTCCAGCCCTTCACTGCTAACTCTTACTGCAAGTCGATTCCCGAAAGCAATGTCGGGTGAGCAGAGAGGTGCTTGTTAAAGAACACTGGTGATGATGACCGCCAGAAGCCACCCTCACTCCCAGCCTTAGTGTAGACACTCCAGAAGCTTCTCCCACCAATCCGGGAAGAAGGCAAGACCTAACCCTCCTGCTCACCCTGTCCTGAGGGCCCTGACTTCAGCAACAGGACATGTGAGGAAGTAAGAATCCTAACATTGAAAACAGTCGATGGGTGCTATTTTGTAGTTAAAATACTATTACGATTATTTGTGTGTATATGTGGGGGAGGGCACATGGGCATATGTGGGCACATGTGTGTGTGTGGACATGTGGGGGGCACATGTGGGGGCATTGGTGGGCACAGGTGTATGGGTGGGCACACGTGTGGAAGTCAGAGGAAACTTGAGAGAGTCCATTCTCTCCCTCCACCATTCTGGTGCATATACTAGGTAGTTCACAATCCCTTATAACTCCAGCCCCAGGGGATTTGATTTGTATCTAGCATTGGTCTAGCTGAGGAGAGCCAGATAGATGCCTTCTTTTTTTTTTCTTTTTCTTTTTTCTTTTTTGTTTGTTTGTTTTTTGAGACAGGGTTTCTCTGTGTAGCTTAGTTCCTTTCCTGGATCTCGCTTTGTAGACCAGGCTGACCTTGAACTCACAAAGATCCGCCTGCCTCTGCCTCCCGAGTGCTGGGATTAAAGGCGTGCGCCACCACCACCTGGCGATAGATGCCTTCTTGTGATTGGCACATTCAAAGACTAACTAAACACAGAGAATGCCCACATCCAGAAAGAAAGGAAAGTGGAACAATACACATCTCAATTTTCTCTGTAGTTTAGAGGGTAATTCTCCAGGAAACCTCGCCAGGGATTTTGTTTGCCTTTTTGAGAGCAGGATGGAGCCTGAAGAATACTGGTAATAATGAGTTAGGAAATTGTGGACTAGAATGCTGATGTCAATGGACTTCTTAACCAGTCTTCAAATGTATCATGAAGTGATGCTGATCAAAACAGGACACCACTAATGGAGCCACACAGCAAACCCCTAAGGTTTCCACAAAATGCTTTCGTGAAAAGAGTTTCTCAAGCCGGGGAGTAGGAAACGTTTACCCAACAGAGGTAAGCAGGTGCTAAAATTTGTGTGGCCTTCAGGATTGATATTGAAATTTAATACCCACTGTGGAGGGAATGAGAGGAGGGCCTTTGGGGAAGCAATTAAGCAATCGAGATTGCTTGACCATCAAAGAACAAAACAAAGCCGGGCAGGCAGTGGCTTACACCTTTAATCTTAGCACTCAGGAGGCAGAGGCAGGGGGATCTCTGAGTTCAAAGCCAGCCTGGTCTAGAAAAATGAGTTCCAGGACAGCCAGGGCTGTTACACAGAGAAACCCTGTCTCAAAAAAACAAACCCAAACCAGAATAACAACTGATGGAAGACACCCTAACACCAACTAGGAGCACCCTGAAAACTGCCACCATCAGGGAGATGGTTAAAGATCAAGGCGTGAGCTTGGGAGCTGGGGCCACGTTTGTTCTGTGGAGGTTGGTCGTCTGGATAGAGCCACTGAGCTGCTCTTCGCTTTTGATGGCTCTCAGGGCAGAGCTATGGGAGAAACTACCCATAATCTGTCATTGGATGGATCAGAAGACCTCAAGCCTTGCATTCAGGGCAGAGCCACCCTGGATTGGTACCACCTCCAGGTATCCAGCAAGAAAAATAGCCCAGGTCCTAAGTGAGTCCTAGATCCAAAGATCACTTGGTAACTGAGTAGAGATGAGACTCTCGACACTCACCCTAGATCCACTGAGCCAAAAACTCAGGGGGCTGGGACCCAGAGGGCCCAACTGTCTTTCACTGGATGGCAATTTTAGGTGATTCTGATGGACACCTCTGGGAGTAAGAAGGGCACCTTTGGTCCTAAGTGCTGGGATTAAAGGCATGTACCACCACTGCCCAGCTAAGAGAATTCTTTTTTTTTTTTTTTTTTGCCGGAGCTGAGGACCGAACCCAGGGCCTTGCGCTTGCTAGGCAAGTGCTCTACCACTGAGCTAACTCCCCAACCCCGAGAATTCTTAAAAAGTCTTTTTTACATTTATTTGTGTGTGTGTGTGTGTGTGTGTGTGTGTGTGTGTGTGTGTGTGTGTGTGTGTAAAGCATATTTAAAGCCCACGTAGAGGTCAGAGGACAACTTGGACAACTTGTGAGTATGTTGGTTGGTTCTCTGCTTCCATCATGTGGTCCCAGGGGTAGAACTCAGGCTGGCAGGCTTGGCAGCAGGTGCTGTGGGGACACGACAGTCAGCCCTTCCTGGTGGCTTTGTGTCACTGCTCTGTCCCAATCATTAGAGATGTTTTCCCCAGAGTGCTCAGACCTGGGTAATACTTTACACACACACAACTCCCCTGGGATGGCTAGAAAAACTTAATATGGTACCAGGCATCCCTTAAGGGCCGTGGACCTTCGCCCTGGAATGTCTGAGATCCTAGTGGCCTGCAGGCGAGAGAATAGGCTGATGAAACCAGACAGTGTTGGCCCCAGGGGCAGAGGCAGGCAGATCTCTGAGTGTGAGGCCAGCCTGGTCTACAGAGTGAACTCCAGCCAGGGATACACAGAGAAACCCTGCCAAAAAAAGAGATAGTGGCATTCCCACTGTGAGGCATTTTAATCACCTGCTTTCTGCTTTTGTAAATTCACTTATCACTGTGGGGATGGGATGAAGTGAAGTGGTTTTTTTTTTTTGTTTTTATTTTTTTATTTTTCAAGACAGGGTTTCTTTGGTGTCTGTCCTGGACTAGCTCTGTAGCCCAGACTGGCCTTGAACTCACAGAGACCCACCTGCCTCTGCCTCCTGAGTGCTGGGATTACAGGCGTGCGCCACCACCGCCCGGCTTGAAGTGGTCTTTTTATTACTATACAATGGGAAGAGAACAAGTATAGGGGAAAAATTTTCTTGCCCAGTCATGGATTCTGTAGATAATTGATATCCATCCTTATAAATCCTTCCTGTAGCAAACCCTCTGGCACAGCATGCTGGCTGGCTCTAAGGCTGCTGTCCTTCTAGCAGTAAGAAGAAATTCAGTTCATCTAAATCTGAGCTGAGTCTAAGCCTGTGGGCTTTCCCAGTGGATCGGACACAACAGCGCCTTCACCCACTGAGCCATCTTGCTGCTCCGCAGGAGAGTTCTTGCTCCAGGTGGGTGGGGTGAACCGAAGAGCTCTGAGGTTTAGAAATAGGAGTGGACTGCAGAGCGAACCAGAAGCACTGTGTTCTGGTCTTGTTGACAGGGAAAAAACTGTTCAGCAAAAAGAAAAACCCAGGACGGGCAGGCTGGGGTGGGTGGGTGAAGAAGAGCTGTGTCCTATAAGTGTGTATTTTTCACCTCACCACACAGTTTAAAGACACTGATGATCACGGGAGATGCAAAAACAAAGAGTTGACTGGAAAAATAATTCCTGACCAGTAGATAACGCTGTGTGCCTATCTGGGTTTTCATTTCCTACAGACTCTGATCTGGGAAGCCCAAAGTCCACTCAGGGTTAAGAAATGGTTCAAACTGCTGATGAATGTGTCTTCCTCTTTTGCATCTGGTCATGATGAATGAATCCTCATTACTCACAGTGTAACTAACTACCAGGGTCCTGGGAGGGCAGCTATGCCTTCTACTAACGGACTTGGGGCTCACCTACAGGTGGCGGTAGAGAGGCTCTAAAGTCTGTCTGGCGATTGGCGATTGGCGTGACAATCACCACAGGGTGATATGCAAGGATGCCTGAGACCTCTGCTGGGCTGGGGTTGAGGTCCTGGATGGGACACCCAGGTGCTGTGGCAGTGGGGGTCCTTGAAAGCTCAGGTCTCTGCCATTTATAATTGGTCCCAGAGCATGCTGGCACAGGTGCAGCCCAGCCTTTCTCGGATACCCTCACCTCCGATCAGGCAATCCCCTCTCCCCTCTTCTCCCCTGGCCCTGAAGCTCCACGGCACCCAACCTTGTCTGATTCTGAGTAGGTTTCCTGTATCACTGTCTCAGTTGCATCCGTGCTTATCTCTGAGGGCTCGGGGTTCTTCCTTGATAAGGCGTACAGCACAGCGTCGTGGAGACTGAGGAAGAGCTGGGCCTTGGTAATGCCTTCATCAAAGAAATCATTCTTCTCGAAGGACTTGACCACAGAGGCTACAAACAAAATCCAAACACACAGGTGTCAGCGCCTGAGAGCAGAGCCCCCGGGGCACAAGATAAAGACTTTCTCACAGGGTGAAGGGTACTACTCACTGTGACACCCTGAAATGAGCACCAGAATGTTGGCATTGCAGAAAGCATTGCACATCTGCAGGGAGAGAGAGCTGGACTCAGAGAATGGTACACACACACCAGGAGCAGCCCACCAACTAGCTGGGCTCTAACTCCTCACCAGCTATTCACTTTGGGGGACTCTGTACCTCTTCCTTCCAAGCCTATGAGCACTGGGAGAGTGGCCCTCTGAGTGCCATGGCTGGGAACACAAAAACCAGGGCATCTCATGGTGGGTGGGGGTGGGGGGTAGGGTTGCTTAAATCCTAGGCAGGGAGACTATTTCCATGGTAACATTTACATGAGGAAGACTCAGGATAGACGGGGCAATGATGCTCTTGGGAACATCTAGATAGTGGTTACAAAGAGTTACCCTCCTTTAAAAAAAGATGTGTTTTTATTCATGAACACGTGTGTGAGTCTGTGTATCTACAATGTGTGGCTGGTGCTCATAAAGGCCATAGAGGCCATTAAATCCCCTGGAACTGGAGCTACAGACAGTTGTGAGCTGCCATGTGGTGCTGGGAATTGAATCTGAGTCCTCTGGAAGAACTACCAGTGATCGTGACTGCTGACCCATCCCTCTCTCCCTCCCTCCCCCTCCCTCCCTCTCTCTCTCTCTCTGTCTCTAGTTAGTTTTTTTTTTTTTGTTTTGTTTTTTGTTTTTTGTTTTGTTTTGAGACAGGGTTTCTCTGTGTAGCTTTGGAACTTGTCCTGGAACTCTGTAGACCAGGCTGGCCTCAAACCACAGAGACTGTCTCTGCCTCCTGAGTACTAGGATGAAAGGCATGTGTCACCACCGCCCAGCCTATCTATTTATTTATCAGCCCCATGTTCTTTATTTTAGGGTAAGTGCAACACAATAAATTCCTCCCATGAGAAATGCACAGAACCGTTACAGAAGAATGAGGAAGCCCAGACTTTAGGATATAGATGGAGACCATGAGTCTCACAGCTGTAAGGCAAAGGATCCTGGCTTGCCTGGATCAGAAAGCCTTCTGTGTAGGTGAGGTGTGGGAGCCAGGATACAAGGTGCCTCTGTAAGAATGGGAGGCAAGGGGGGGGGAGGGGAGAAGAGCCAGGAAAAGGCAGATGCCTGAAGCTCTGAGGCTTTTCCAAGGAGGGCTGTTGTGGGGGCTGCTGGGAGAACGGAAGGCAAAGGTGTGCACAGCACATGCAGCCAGCAGACCCTCAGGCAGCATGGAGTGTGTGGGCTGAGGAGCTCTGAAGTAGCTGCCCGGCCAGCAGGAGACTAGAGGAAGGCAGCCTGGCCCGGCACCGAGGCCCACAATGGAAGAGCTCCGGAAGGAGACCCAAACACATTTGGATCTAAACTGGTGGTGGAGCACACCCTTAACCCTGGCACCGGGAAGACAGAAGCAGGCAGATCTCTGTTTGTCCCAGGCCAGCCTGGTAGATCTACATAGCGAGTTCCAGAGTTCCATACCAGTCAGTGCTTCATTGTATGAGACCCTGTCTAAATAAAAAAAAAAAATTAAAAAAAGGCAGGCAGATCTCTGAGAATTCAAGGCCAGCCTGGTCTACAGAGCGAGTTCCAGGACAGGGAGGGCTATACAGAGAAACCCTATCTCAAACAAACAAAAATAAATAAAGATCTCAGGCCTAAACTCACTATGTGGCTGATGATCACCTTGAGCCACCAAATTCCTAGCCTCCGCCCCCAAGTGCTGAGATTATAGGTATGCACCACTGCAAACAGCTTCTCTGGTACAGGGGCTGGGGTGGGATGGGGGGTGGCGCGGGATATGGAACCCAGAGCTTTGTGCGTGCTGGGCAAGTGCTCTGCCAGCTGAGCCACATCTCCAGCCTTTGGGATGCTCATAATGTTAACTCTCTAAGCCATGCTGATGAGGAAACACCCTCCGTGCATCTTAGTAATGAGGGTCAGAGGAACAGCCCAGCTCTGCACAGTCAGTCACAGTTCTCCTGCTTTGGAAAGCTTCTCCCAGCCTCAGCTCAAAGAGGAGAAGCTTCTTCAGGAGTATGAAGGTTTCATAAAGCAGGATCCAAGTCAGAAGCGGGCGTGCCCACCAAAGGAGCGCAGCTCACAATGGGGCAGATCCGTGAGAGCTGGGAGGGAGCACTCAGCACGTTTAAACTGGGCCGGTTGTGGAGAGGGCTGGAACAGACAGAAATGTCTGGAAAGAAAAGGTGGTAAACAACAAAGCCGGAATGGTAACCAGGCAGCCATGCTGTCTGCTCTTCGAGAAAGCAGAGGTTTGTCAGAGACTAGGAGGTGGGGACCCCAAAGGCAGGGCCAGAGCAGCTGAGAGGCGGGGTGTGTTGGGGGTCAGTAACTATCCTGGAGTTCCACAGTGGGTTGAACATAGATACTGCCTCAGTGACATTAAGAAGCCACCCCCCCACACACACACCCCGCCCCTGCCCCATTTCTTGAGAAATGATGAATGATTCAGGCCTAGGGGACTAACTGCTCTAGTCCAGCATGTCAGAGCTGGTTCATTTCCTCTTTATTCTGATCCAGTGTCCCCATCTCTAGTAACTGAGCAATGCCATGACTCACAGAGTTACACTGGAGTGGGGGGTCTGTGTGGGACGGGATCAGAGCCGAGGGACAGGCCTCCGTGGTACTTACCTGCCTTAATACAACCGAAGCCTGACTGTCCACAAAGTGCACCATGGAAAAGTCCAGAATGATGGTGTGGATGTTGGTCTGCAGACCCGAGTCTGAGTACGGGGCAATGACAGATCTGGATCTACTCTGTGCTAAGCCTTCTGGGGTTTCAGGCGGTGGCAGTGAACTGTTTCTTGAAGGGTTGTTGGACGCCCAGGCTTTCTCGGTGTCCTCGTAGCTCGGCCCTACGTTTCTCTGCGATGTGGAGGACACTGTGTAGGGGACCTGTTCCTCGGAAGTGGTTTCACTCTCCAGCTCCCCGTCGCCCAGGTAGGAGCAGCGGATCAGGTTAATGGAGGACTGGTCATGCTCCTGTTTGTTCTCGTAGCGCTCTGTGTAGACGACCTGGATGACAGAGGAAGGTGGGGCCCTGATGAGACTCAGGGCTGAGGTCCTCGCAGGCTCAGTGTGTCCCCAGCCCCTACAGCTCTCCTTTGAAGCTTTACCTCGTTCCGCGTTGTTTTTATGATAGCCCCGCTATCGTGTCATGCTCACAAAGCCATATCATAGTTTCTCACCTCACGGGTCCACAGAATCTTCTTCCCAACTGTTTGTGTTTATTGGTGACATTAGTCTGTGAGCCAGACTTGAAGTCACCTTCACATCTCAGGTCCCAGTGAGTCTCAGGTCCCAGTGAGTCTCCAGTGTTTATTTATTTATTTTGGTTTTTTGAGACAGGGTTTCTCTGTGTAGCTTTGCGCCTTTCCTGGAACTCACTTGGTAGCCCAGGTTGGCTTCAAACTCACAGAGATCCGCCTGGCTCTGCCTCCTGAGTGCTGGGATTAAAGGCGTGTGCCACCACCGCCCAGCGTCTCCAGTGTTTATTACAACTTCCTGTAAAGTGCTTGCTTGCTTGCTTTTTTACATGTGTGTATGTGCCTGTGTGTATTATACAGTATATACATGAGGCCGAACACATCACATGTATACAAGAGGCCAAAAGAGGGTGACAGGTCCCCTAGAACCGCAGTTCCAGGCAGTTGTGAGCCACCTTCTGTGGGTGCTGGAAACCGAACGGGGGTCCTCAGGAAGAGCAGGAAAGGGCCAGCCTGGTCTACGGAGGGAGTTCAAGGACAACCAGGGCCACAGAGAAACTCTGTACTGAAAAACAAAAGAGGAAAAGGAAAAGGGGAAGAAGGAAGGAAGGAAGGGAGGGAGGAAGAAAGGAAGGAAGAAAGGAAGGGAGGAAGGAAGGAAGAAAGGAAGGGAGGGAGGAAGGAAGGAAGGAAGGGAGGAAGGAAGGAAGGAAGGGAGGGAGGGAGGGAGGGAGGAAGAAAGGAAGGAAGAAAGGAAGGGAGGGAGGAAGGAAGGGAGGAAGGAAGGAAGAAAGGAAGGGAGGGAGGAAGGAAGGAAGGAAGGAAGGAAGGAAGGGAGGGAGGAAGAAAGGAAGGAAGGAAGGAAGGGAGGGAGGAAGAAAGGAAGGAAGAAAGGAAGGGAGGGAGGAAGGAAGGGAGGAAGGAAGGGAGGGAGGGAGGGAGGGAGGGAGGGAGGGAGGGAGGGAGGGAGGAAGGGAGGGAGGGAGGAAGGAGACACACACACACACACACACACACACACACACACACACACACAGAGGAAATATGGTGTTTGGATCAAACCCACCCCTCGTTCTTGCCACTGCAATTCCTCTCCTGTCCTACCATCACCCCGACTTCACACGGCCCCCTCTCCATGAGCAGAGCCCACTGAGTGCTAGCTGCGCATGTGCATTCCCGTGCATGGAGCGGGCTGGTTTCCTCCAAGGTCAGGCTGTGGCTGTAAAGGAACAGGCGGAGGAGCGGGAAGGCGGGCGCGGCTCACCCTGGGCTGCGGTCCCAGCTCTTCACAATCGCAGAAACACCGACAAACACTGTGTTCCGATATACTGGTTTGACTTTCATTAAACAGGGTGAATATTTCTTCTTCTTTAAGAGGCCTCTTCACCATATTGACCTGGGAGACAGGGGAGGGTCACACAGAGGTGGTCTGTGTGGAAGGGTGCTGGAAAGGGAGGCCGCAGGCAGGCGGGAGGGTGGCCTGGCAGGCGGCGGCCTCACCTCTTTCAGCAGCTTGTGCTTCAGCTTGTACACATTGACAAAGGTGAGGGAGCTGCAGCATTGCAGGATCTTCACCCCAGGGATGAGCACCACCTGCAAGACACGGGTGTGTGTGTGTGTGTGTGTGTGTGTGTGTGTGTGTGTGTGTGTGTATGTGTGTGGATGTGTGTGTGTGTGTGTGTGCCAGGGCCTCTGCTCCACAAGAGCTTCTGGCCTCGGTGGGTTGAGGGCTAGAAAAGCCCCTTCCCATTTCACCCCCAGTTTGCTCCCTCTCTCTCTCTCTCTCTCTCTCTCTCTCTCTCTCTCTCTCTCTCTCTCTCTCTCTCTCTCTCCCTTCTCTCCGGGGTCTCACTGTGTACCTGTGGCTAGCCTGGAACTAGAGCTGGGTCTCTGCTGGCCTCTGCCTCCAGAGCACCGAGGTCAAAGGCCAGCAGACGCTCCACACCTGCCACCCTGCTTTGTGGTCCTCTCCATTCCCACTCTTTAATCTAGCCTTCTTCCCCCAATCCACGGCGAGAGGCCCTCTGCTGGCTGGAGGGGTGTAAGGACGCCTGTCCCCTGGAGCCTCATTCTCCCCCACCCCTGTAGTGCCTTGGTGAAGGGCTGGGGCCCAGCTGGCCCTTCTCCACACCCCGCTTCCCCTTCTGCATGTGTGCGGGCACACAGGCGTGCAAGTGCTCTGAGGTGTATGAGGTGCATGTGTGGAGGCCAGAGGTTAAGGTCAAGTGTCTTCCTCAACTGCTGTCCACTGTTTGCTGAGGCAGGGTCTCCCCCTGAAACCCAGAGCTCGAGGACTCATTTAGTCTAGATACCCAGCTGGTACCAGGATGTCCTCTCTGGTCTCCCAAGCACTCAGATTCCAGGGAGCCCTGGGGAGGTGAACTCCTCACACATGTGTGGCACAGGCTTTACCCACTGAGCCATCTGTCCCACCCCTGGGCTGGCTTCTTACCTCCCGGTAGTCATTGATGTTCCTGTAAATGTTGGTGTTGGGGATCTGACCCAGGACAAGGATCTTCGATCTAGAAGGAAAGGCACCTGACTTAGGTCGCCTGCGCCCTTGTCCTGCCAGGCTGCCCTCCACTTACCAGAGCCTGAGTACCTGTGCGAGCGGACAGTGATGACAAAGAATGCAAAGACTAAGGAAATAAGCAGTCCCACGTCTAGTCCCAGGAAAATAGCACAGGAAAATGTCACCATCCAAACAACCTTGTGGGAAAAGGGTGGAGGGGAAGGAGACCGTGAAAATGAGCAGAACAGACCTGGCCCTAGAGGCTGTCTAGACACTCTCTGACAGATTCCTGATCATCTCTCTCTCTCTCTCTCTATTACTCTCCCAAAATGTCATTTTCCCTGTGTACAAAACGGAGACAATGTTATCTACCTTGTGGGTGGTAGGACAGGTTGACATGAGAAATCATACTTGGAAAGCCAATCAGAACTCATGGAATGATAGTTAATTGTCTGTAACTAAACATATTTATTTGTAGTATATGTATTTATTTTTAAAATTTTATTTATTTCACGCATGTATGTTAGTGCTCATGTTGTTGTGGTGGTCATACGTGTGTGCATAGATGACTGTACATGTGTGTGCCTGCACGTGGAGGCCAGAGGAACTGTACACTTTATGCTTTTCAGACTGGGTCTCACATTGGCCTAGAGCTCCTTGTAGGCTAGGCTGTTGGCCAGCAAGTTCCAGGGATGCCCCTGCCTCTGCCTTTCTAGTCCTGGGATTCTAAGTGTGTGGCACAATGCCCAGCTTTCTCAGGTGGGTTCCAGGGTCTCTAGGCAAGCATTGACTGGCATTACCCTTGGTTGCCCCTTTTGAGGAGCTTGGAGAAGCTGCCTGCAGCTCAGCTCCAGCTGACTCTTTTCCCCCTGCAGGCTCCAACCCCATCCATCCCCCCCCCCCCCTCCAGCCCCACTCCAGCCCGGCATCTGTGCTCACACAGTCATACTGGTCTTGCCTCCACAGACTGGGTAAATTGTAAATGGTTTCAAGGTAGGGTATCACATTGCTCAAGATGATCCCCGCCAGCACGGCCTGAGGGAGAAAGATAAACAGCTTTAACTGCCTCGCTGTCCCCCACTTTCCTCTAGAGTGCGTCAGATCAGGCCAGGTCACGCCAAGGTCAGACCTGGCCAGGCCCAAGTTTGTGCTTGCTTTCTGAGAAAGCTCGGCGAGGACACAACACTGTGAGTCATCAGCAGAAGAGGGTACAGTCCGGGCGGGCAGGGTCGGGTGTGGTTCCTTCCCCACTGCTTATGTTTCTCTGTGTAACAGCTCTGGCTGTCCTGGAACTAACTCACTCTGTAGCCCAGGCTGGTCTCCAACTCACAGAGATCCGCCTGCCTCTGCCTCTCAAGTGCTGGGATTACAGGCGTGTGCCACCACCACCTGGCACTTTTAAAAAATAAAATAAAATGATATTGATTTTACCTAATTTTAAAGATTATTTATTCTTGTATTTTATGCATATGAGCACATTGTCGTCATGCAGGCCAGAAGAGGGCACCAGATCTACAGATAGATGGTTGTGAGCCACCATGTGGTTGCTGGGAATTGAACTCAAGACCTCTGGAAGAGCAGTCAAGTGCTCTTAACTGCTAAGCCATCTCTACAGAGACCCTGTAGCCAAGCTTTCAACAATGTCAGAAAGGGGAGCCAGGTGTGGTGGTGTATGCCTTTGATCCCAGCACTGGGGAGGCAGAGGCAGGTGGATCTCTGTGAGTTCGAGGCCAGCCTGGTCTACAAAGCCAGTTCCAGGACAGCCCTGGCTGTTACACAGAGAAATCCTATGTTAAAAAACCAAAAACCAACCAAACCAAACAAAAACAAAAAACAAAAACCTCAAACCAAAAATAATGTCAGAAGTTGTGGGGAAGGAAAGCATCTTAACTCCACAGGGGTTGGTAGAATTCTTCTTTTTCTTTTGGGTTTTTTGTTTTTGTATTTAGAGACAGGGTTTCTCTCTGTAGCCCTGGCTGTCCTGGATCTTGCTCTGTAGACCAGGCTGGCCTCGAACTCACAGAGATCCACCTGCCTCTGCCTCCCGAGTGCTGGGACTAAAAGTGTGTGCCACCCCTGCCTGGCTGAATTCTTTTTCTTTGAACCCGAGGCAAGGAATATCTCCAGGAAACAAATCTCATCATAAAGCCATGTCCAGCAAAGCTATGTCCTTTCTGAATACTAAGGGAAAACATTCACTTGATTAAAAATTAATTACATTCCTACATGATTTCATTGAAAAAAAAAACTTTTTTTATTTCTATGAGACAAGGTCTCTCTATGTAGTTCTGGCTACCCTTGAACTCACTACATAGACCAGGCTGGCCGACAATCCTCCCATCTCTGTATACTGGGTGCTAGGATTACAAGTGTATGTCACCATGCCTGGTATATGTAATTTTTATCATTGAAGAGATAGATAGCCATGGCTAACAGTCTGGTATGTTCTGTGTATTTGGGCATGAACCTCTACTATTGCTTAGAGTCACTCTAAGTTACAGCTGTAATAAACACACGATATGGTTACTGGTCATGTCCTGTCTCAAACAAAGGGAAGAAGGGATCCAGCGAAGCAAACACACCCAGCTGAACACAGAGCTGCAAGTCAGTCTGCAGGCCCCCATCTTCTGATGCTGTGGCTAACGGAGAGGCCGTGAGACAGCAGTGGAGGCAGAGTTCAGACACAAAAGGCAGACAAGAGCCTAAGTGGCCGAGTCTCACTGGTGATGGAGTCACACATCTGAACCGGGAGTACCGTTCCTCACTGAATCCCACACCTGAAGCTGAACTTACAGCGTAATGAGACCAATCATGCTTGAGTTTCCTGACCCCTCGCTGAGTTTAACATGATCTTGTATTACACCAATATAGACATGTATTACATACAGACATGGATTCCACATAATCATGCTTAATGTCCAACCTTATGATGGAGACACTACCATGATTACTGCTGTCTGAGTTGGTCTGTGAGTTTGAGGGTGTTTGTGTGCCTAAGCACAAACAGAGAGGATGGAGGAGAACCTTAAACGTCCTGCTCTGTCACTCTTCACCATATTCCATATTCTCCTTAGATAAGGCCGCTCGCTGAACCAGAAGCTGGCTTTTTGTTTTTGTTTTAAGTTAGACTGGCTAGTCAGCAAGCCCCAGCAATCCTCCTGCCTCTGCCCACCTCCTCCCAGCACGGGGGTTACATACATGTAGCCACACCTGGCTTTTCCGTGGGTGCTGAGTATCTGAACTCAGGTACTCATGCTTTTATAGCAAGCACCCTTTCCCACTGAGCCATCTCCCTGGCTCCAAGATGTTGTTATTTGAAGAAAAATGACTGGAGACCAGGAACAATGCAACTCTCTGCGTGGATTCTTGGCCAAGATTCCTTCTTTCTTTCTTTTAAGATGTATTTTTTTTTTCAAGATAGGGTTTCTCTCTGTGTATCTTTGCGCCTTTTCCTGGAACTCACTTGGTAGTCCAGGCTGGCCTTGAACTCATAGAGACCCGCCTGGCTCTGCCTCCCGAGTGCTGGGATTAAAGGCGCGTGCCACCACCACCCAGCAAGATGTATTTATTTTTATGTGAATGCATGTTCGCCTACATGTGTGTATGTGTGCCATGTGCATGAAGAAGCCAGAAGAGGGCAATGAATCCCTGGGGACTGGAGTTATAGAAAGTTGTGAGCTGCCATGTGGGTGCTGGAATGACACCCCCCCCCCCCCCCCCCCCCCCCCCGCTCCTTCATGACAGAGCCGTCTCTCCAGCCCCCAGATCCCACCTTTCCTGATTTACCTGAGTCATTCAATCCCACTTACATTGGGCATATTGTGGAAGAAGCTCCCCATCTTCACCATCAGGAGCACCATCACACCTGCGCCTACCAGAGATGCAAACTGAGGAGATAGAGCCGGTTGGAGAGAAACCGTCAGGAGCGTGCTGGTCCCTGTCTTCAACTGAGGCCTTCTGTTTGCTGGGAAGCACGTCATTTGTTTTTCTTAAGAGGAGTTAGGGGTTCAGCACATATGCCTTTCAGGATCTTAGTGAAGTAGTCGACACATAGTAGGCACTTCATAAGTGTCATGTGACTGCTGACTGGAATGTTCCAGTTTTCCCTGGAATCCTAATTGTCACAGCTTGGGACTATGGATCTCCTAAAGTGTTTGGCTTGTATTCCTTCAAAATGTTAGCCACTCCTCACACAACTTAGAAACTCCACCCCTAAGCAGATACCTCACTGACAGCCCAAAGTTCCACCCATTCTACTGCCTGTGTAAATAGATGCCCTGCCTGTCCCGTGTTGCTGGGAGCTTCGACAACTTCCCATCTTCAGTGGTCTTTCATCTCTTCTGTTTTGTATTTGAAAGAGGACCTCATGATGTAGCCCTGGATGTCCTGGAACTTACTCACGATGTAGACCAGTCTGGTCTCAAACTCATAGCCTCTGCTTCCTGAGTGCCGGGATTAAAGGTGTGCACCCCCACGCCCGGTGTGTTTCATCTTTTTAAAAGGTCATTTTTATTTCATGTGATGATTATTTGCCTGACTGTATATATTTGCATCATGTGTGTGCCTGGTGCCTGAGGAGCCCAGAAAAAGACGCTGGATATCCCAGAACTAGAGTTATGGGTATCTGTGATCCACCTGATGGGAGTGCTGGGTATCAAACCTGGGTCTTCTATAAGAGCAGTAAGTACTCTGCAGACCTGTAACATGGTCTCTATCAGGCTTTCCTCAGCACCTTCCTCATGCATGCAACAGTCTTCCATCCAGCTTTCTTAGGAATATGGTGGTTGATTTCTGGGAAACCTGTCTTTATTTATCTCTGACTGCACTCAGTCTCCTGAGACCGGAGCAGCTGGTATACACAAGGACAGCGCCAGGGGCTGGAAGTGCCACACAGTGCAAGGCACTAGTGTGGCCTCTGTATGTGGACTGTGATGGCTGATCTTGTCATTGTGACTGGATTCATGATCACTTCCTGGTCCCTTCTTCCTCACCCTCCACTGTGTCATGCCTGCCTGAGAATGTCAGCCTTTCTGTGATCCTGAGAGCCTCAGGGTCCTTGCCAAGTGTATTGGTACAGAGGACCCGCTGTCTTCCAAGCCACACCAATGTCAATGCCTCTCTCAGCAGCACACATCCATTGCCGTGCGGGGCCTCTGGGTTTCTGAGTTCACGTGCCTCTCTGTATACCAAGGCACTGAGCCATCTCTCCAGACCCCCAGCAGGGCTGGAGATGAATGCTGGAATTACAGGCATGTCCTACTATGTGCCCCCTCCCAATAACTTTTAAGACAAAATCTGAGCAAAAACTAAGGTGAGCATGGGATCCAGACTCTTCCCAGAGTCTCTCCACTGACTAGAACATTACAGTGAGATCAACCCAGATGAAGCCCTCTGCAGACATGTAGACAGCCACGCGGACAGACGTGCAGCTCTTTCCTTACGGGGACACACTAGGGATGGGATCCCTTTTCAACACACCTGCTGTCTTCCTCCAGATTTGTCCTGGATAATAGTCCTGGCCATGGCACCAGTGAACACACAAGATCTGAAAAAGGAGCTGACCACGTTGCAAAGGCCAATGGCTATTAAATCCTGTGAAGAAACAGCAGGGCCTTTGAGTCCACTCTTTGTTGAGGAATCTGATTTTGAACTAGAGGCACACTGCCTTTGGAGGCTGAAGTTAGGGTTCTGACGCCCTTCCAACAACACTTGGCCGTAGCCTCAGGAAGCATACAGGAAGGGCTGATCTGATCTAGATTACATTGTCTCTCTGGCCTAGCCTCTGACCACAAGGGAGGGACTTTCTGAAAGCAATAAAGCTGACTCCTGCTTTCTCCTCGTTCTCATGACCCCTGGGACTCGGACACACGGAGAAAGCTCAGTGCCGGCCTCTCCCCCTCTACACTAACCTAAGTGTCTGGCTGGGACACCGCTTGCCTCTGTGTCCCTCTTGACTTTTCAGGAAAGTACCACTTTCAGAGTAGTTGGAGATTTTTCCTAAAAAATAAAAGCAAAGGCCAAAGGCGGGGCGTGGTCGTAATGACAGATACGAGCAGGCTGGTGCTGTATCGCTATCTCGTGGCACTGGTGCCCCAGCATGCATCTGGCTTCTACGGCCATAAGGAAGGGAGACAGGACATCTGCTAGTTCAGCAGTACCATGCCATATGTTGTCACTTGCTACCCTGTTTTGAGACAGGATCTCATGTAGCCCAGGCTAGCTTCACTTGCTATGAAGCTAAGGCCGGCCTTTAACTCCTACCCTGCCTCTGCCGCTTGAGTGTTGGGTAACAAACATGTGCCACCCCACCTGGTTAATTCTTTGCCTCTCTGCACCATATATATCCTAGAATTCTAGGGGAATAATGCTTGATGAGTTCAAAGTTACACACCCTCCACTTCTCAGAAACCTTATGTAGTTGCAGTCCAAGTAACTCTGGCTAACCTTCATGTTGGCGGGGGGCACTCAAATCAGAGAACAAGGGCACACAGGCTCCCTCACCTGGTTGGAATTGATTCTGTAGTTATGGAAGTTGGCAATCTTCTTGCCCAGAGATATGAGCAGAAAGGAGCTCACTAAAGATAATGACATGGCCTGTAAAATAACTTTGGTAAGGATGCCGAACTCTGGAGTCTCGGGGAACAGGAAGCTGAAACAGAAGAGTGGAATTACTGCTGGGTGGTAAGGAGTCCTTCTGCACCCCTCCCAGGCCTTCTCACACCAGGAAGGCCTCCTGGTCCCTCCCCAGCCTGTCTTCCCTTCTCAACAGCACTAAAGGACAAACAGAGGCAGCGGCTTGCCAAAGCAGCAGTGAGCTGAGCCAAGTTCCAAAGGCCATCAGACAACATCCTCTGGGGGCGTGGTCCTATCCCCCTTACAGTGAGGACACACACCAGGTGTGACTGGGGCAAGATGTTCTGCTGCTGCCTGAGAGCGTCCTGCGGGTGTGCTCAAGGTTGACCCTCCATCCAGGGTGCTTCAGAGCTCAAAGACCCCACAAGTCCCTCTATTCACATTCTTCAGGACAGGCTCTCCTCCCTGCCCTTCATTGGAGTACATACAAATTCCACCCACACCTTCTCTCCTGGAGTTTGTTTTCTACTTTCTGAATCATATCTCAGGTATCCCAGGCTCATCTGGAGTTCCCAGTCCACCGTCTGTGCCTCCCCAGGCTGGGGCTACAGTTGTGCACCCTCACGCTTGGCTCATGGAACTGCGCACTTTAAAGAATGAATCTTCCGTATGTCAAAACGATAACGAAATACCAGTGTATTTGATAGTTAAGAACAAACGAGCAAGTATTTGGAACGATTCCAATGAACCAAGTGCTCTCCAGGGGCAGCAGAACCCCGAAGCAGACAGGATGATTACACGGCGTGATGGTTGGCAGCCACCGTCAACCTGAAGTATCTGGATCACCTGGGAGACAAGCCTCTGGGCCTGGGGAAGACTTGCCCACTGTGGACAGTGCTGTTCGCGGCTGGGAGCCAGGACTGCAGGAGGAGGACGCAGATTCCCCCCTCCCCCCTTCCTGATGGAGAACGCCTCCTTGGCCCCTCAAGCACGGGAGGCTGTATGCCTCCTTGTCAGCCAGACTAGACCTCTCTCCCCTGTGCGGCTCGCAACACAAATGCAGCAATGCAAGTCACCGTCTCCCTCCTCCTACTGTCTGTGACATGCAATCCCTTTGTTTGTTTGTTTTTCTGAGACAGGGTTTCCCTGTGTAGCCCAGGCTGTCCTAGAACTTGCACTGTACACCAGGCTGGCTTCATAATCACAGAGATGGACCTGCCTCTGCCTCCCAAGTGCTAGGATTAAAGGCGTGCACCACCATCATCATCATCATCATCATCACCACCACCACCACCACCCTGTGCTCAATTCTTACAAGCGAATCAAGATTAAAAAGAAGTTGGATGTGATAGAGCACATCTATAATTGGAGTACTTGAGATGTGCATGCTGGAGGGTCAGGAATTCAACGCTGGTCTGGACTACCTGTATCACAAAAGCCAAAACCATTACCCAAAGCAGGAAAACAGAAAACACCAGGAAATGTGAGCATAGCAGGAGTTAAGTTACAGTGTCCAATTTTACCAGTTCCTGGCAGCCTTGGATAAATAATAATAATAATAAAGGAAGGGGCAAATAAAGACCATTCAGAGCAATGTTTAAATTGGGTTTTTGAAATGTTTTCTTCTCTATATGTGAATCTTAAGGATAACTGAAGTGGGCTGTGGGCTTTGGAAGCCATTAAGAACACAAACCAGGCTGAGAGATGGCTCAGTGGGTAATGATCACTGCTGCTCTCCACCAAGCCTGACGTCCTGAGTGTGATTCCTGGGACTCTCATGGTGTAAGGAAAAAACCAACTCCCACAAGTTGTCCTTGGACCTCCATATGCATGCTGTAGCAGGCAACCCCCGCACCCCCCCAAAAAAAAGGTAACGAAGAAAAAACACACACACAAAAACCAAAATGGTCTGGATATGTCCTCTACACCCGACAAGCCTCTGTTTCCTCCACTTGTACTACTGTGGGGGCAGAGGAGGTAGATACAGTGTTCACCCCGTCACTGTTCTTGTCGTCTGACTTCCCCTCATACTCCTGCCCCATGCTGGAGAGGCGCTGTCTGCTCCTGCCTGTTATCGGACAGGATGTCAAATGCACTTGACTGTCACTGCATTTCAAATGGCTAGGAGATGGGCCTGGTTCAACATGATTGCATCAAACAGCCTGCCTGTTGTTATCCTGGAGTTCAGCCAGTGTCCCTAGCACTTTGAACAATGTGGAGACGTGAGCAGTGTTCTTTAAAAGTCTGCCCGTGGGTCAAGACAATTCAGTCTAGTCCTTTCTGATCAAAGTCAAAACGGTAACTGTCTGATGGCGGCAAGAGTCTGCCCTGCCGTCATTCGACAGATGAAACCAAATGCAGAGGAGCCCTGAGTCCCTCAGGGCTGCCAGCTTAGTCAGAGGTAAGCTACCCAATTAAGAAGAAAGTGCTGTTCACTGGCCCAGTGCTTGCTTAGCCTGTGAGAGGCTCTAGCTTCAATCCCAGCCCAGTTTAAAGAAGAGGAGGAGGGAGAGGAAGGGAGAGGGGCCGCAACCCACACTCAAGTGGGTACCGGCGAAGCGACAGTCCTCCCCAACCATGGAACCCTGCGGTTTCTATCAGAGACGCTAGGAAACGCATCTCCCGTCCTATCCTTTGCTGTTGTGATTGATGTGTAGCCAAGGCTAGCCTTTAGCTCCTAATCCTCCTGTTTCCACCCCACAAATGCTGGGATTCCATGTGGGCGATACATGTCTGGCTTTCTTGCTCTGCTCTTGGAAGTTAATCAGACCAGGGGGGTCATTATAGACCCATAATGCCTATAGAAGAAAGAATCAAGTCTCTGGTGTTCTGGGCATCCAGCAGGTGTCTTAGTAAGCTGACAGGCTTTCTTAGGAGAAAAGTGACGGGGAGTGAGTAGAGAAGAAGCAGCTGTGCTGGCCGGTTTGCTCGCAACCTCTGCTCCACACTTGACCTTGGCCGGAAGGCTGAGGTCTGTACATGTGTGCTAGGAAAGACTATGAGGCAGGCTGTGTGGAGAGAGGTAGAGGAGGTGCTGCCAAGGGAAGAACAGCTGGCCATGAGGGCATGCTCATCCCGGTCATCCCGGTCATGCCAGGACTTTTGAAGCTGAAGCAGGTATTAGCATTCAGACCGGCCCCTTGGGGACCCGCCCAGTGTCCTGACATCTTACTTAAAGTCCTCTTTAAGAGAAACCCCCCCTTCTCTCTTCCTTCCTCTTTCTTGCCATGAGGTAGAGCACCCCCCTCTCTCTCCCCCTGCTTCTCTTCCCTTCTTCCCTTCTCCCTTCCCCCTTTAATAATAAAACTATCTCATGGTATGAGTGACTTTCTGCTGTGCCCCTTGGCTCCACCCACCAAGGCCACTGAGAGTCGATTTTAAAATACAACTGTAGGAAGACGGTGAGTTTGAGGCCAACCTGGGCTATACAGCAAGACCCTGTCACAAAAAAAAAAAAAAAAAAAAAAAAAAAAAAAAAAAAAGGGAAAAGCAATCTTGAAAGGTAGAATGACGCTGGTTGTTGTTGGTGGTGCATGACTTTAATCCTAGCACTCAGAGGCAGAGGCAGGAGGATCTCTGAGTTCAAGGCCAGCCTGGTCTACAGAGTTCTGGGACAGCCAGGGCTATGTACAGAGAAACCCTGTCTCAGAAAAACCAAAACCAACAAACCGAAAGGAAGAAGAAAAAGAAAGGAAAAGTGACTGACCTGTAAGGAATCATGTTGACCAGCATCTTGCTGTTCTCTGTAGCCATGCTTATCTTGTTTGTAAGTATGGAAAAGCCAAGGATCTGTCCAGAGTTCAAAGGGGAAGCATACGATTAAAGACTGTGCATTGCTTCCAGAAGCGAGGTGCAGAGGCCCCAGCGTAACAGGGAATGAGATATGGGCTGTCCTGACTGGAAAGTCAAGAGAGGCCTTCTATTTTGATTCTCCAAGCTCCTTTTGGCATTGGAACCAAAGCAATGGCAGCCCTGGTCTCTGACACATGGATGGGGACAGAGGGTTGCACAGGCACCACTGGTGTCCAGCCAGCCTGGCTAATGGGAACTACAGGTTCAGTGAGAGCCTTTCTCAAAAGAACAAAGGAGAGGGGCTGGAGAGACACTCAGGGCTTAAGAGCACATGCTTGTTCTTCCAGAGGCCCCAAATTCCCTCACCCACATCACTGGCTCAGAACCGTCTGTGACTGCTACTCCAGGGGACCCAATATCCTCTTCTGGACTCTGAGGGCACTTATATTTACATGTACATACCCCTGACATACACACATGCAGAGAATTAAAAAAAAAATTAAATTAAAAGGAAAGCCAAGGTGGGCAGTGGTGGCACAAGCCTTTAATCCCAGCACTCGGGAGGCAGAGCCAGGCGGATGGATCTCTGTGAGTTTGAGGCCAGCCTGGGCTATAGAGTTCCAGGAAAGGCACAAAGCTACACAGAGAAACCCTGTTTCGAAAAACCAAAAAAAAAAAAAAAAAAAAAAAAAGTACAACAAACACTCTTGATTCTTGCTTCATAGTGTCTTCTTTGTCTCCCTAGGTTGTACGTTTTATGCCTTTTAAGGGAGTATTTACAATCACTCCCGGAAAGACACCTACCAGAAACAGCTCCATGGGGAACTCGATGGGGTAGCGGTTGAAGGAGATGCGGATGCACTTGTTGATCCTCAGAGCCACCACAGCAGTGAGGAACAGCAGGATGCTGGTAGAGTTGGCTTTGGGGAGAGCTACGCAGTAGTTAATTATGTTCTGGAAGAAGAAAACATTGCAGAGGTTTCCTTGGGGATGTCACGGTTGCTGGCATCTAAGAACGGGCGTTCTTCTCAAATTAAAGAGCAAAGGAGAGCTGCTGGGGTCAACTGGGCTCTGCTGGAACACTGAGGGTGGGTATGAGGGCTGGGTAGTTTTGGTAGTTTTCCTCCATGCTAGGGATTGAACCCAGGCCCGTGCTCGTGGTGAACAAGTGCCCTTCCACTGCACTATGTCTCCGTCCTCTGTTTTATTCTTTTGAGACCAGGCCTCGTTAAATTGCCCAGGCTGGCCCTGAACTCATCTTGCCGAGCAAGCAGTCTGAACTTGTGATCCTCCTGCTTCGCTCCCCCAAGTGAGTGAGATTACAAGCCTGAGCCACCAGATTCACTTGCCTTACTACGTTGTTTTATTTTGGTTTTTAAATTGAAGAGCAGATACTAAAAGAGGCAATAATGTTGAATAAAGAGAGAATATATTTATATGTTTCATTGTAAGGGGAAGGAATCTGTCTTAGGGGGTTGGAGGTTCCTGGCTGGCCTGGAACTTGCTATATAAAAAGGGCTGGCCTCAACATTACTGAGATTGGCCTGCCTGTGCCTCTTGAGTGTGAAAGTTCTATTTATTAACTGTCCACTGTTATTTTTCAGGCCATGCATGTTCTTTAGCTGAACTTCTGTTTTGTTTTTGCATTCGGGAGCTACTTACAAGAGTGTGTTTAAGATACAAGTATGCTATGTGGCATGTGATAGGGAGAATTATGAAATAGTAACTTCATGATGAAATTTCATTTTTTTTTTTTTTTCCGAGACAGTTTCTCTGTGTAGTTTTGAGCTTATCCTGGATCTCATTCTATAGACCAGGCTGGCCTCGAACTCACAGAGATCCACCTGGCTCTGCCTCCTGAGTGCTGGGATTAAAGGCATGTGTTACCACTGCCATGCTAAATTTAATTTTTTAAACTTAGTTATTTAGTGTATGAGCATGTAAGTGTGGGTGTGTATACACAACTTTTGGCAGTCCATTCTCTCCTTCCCGTAGGCAGGCTACAGGTATGCACCTTAGGTCTACACAGTGGCAGTCAACTTTACCAGCTGAGCCATGTCACTGACCCCATGGCCAATTTTTTTTTTTTTTTTAAGGCAGAGTTTCTCTGTGTAGCCCAGGCTCTGCCTCTGCCTCCCGAGTGCTGGGGTTAAAGGAGTGTGCCACCTCTGCCCTGCCCCATGGACAAATTTTAATTAAAACCATCTAGTTTAAAAGGCTGAGCTGAAGTGGTTATTGCATCTGAGCATATGCTCAAACCAGCTCCTGCAGTTGACCAGAAATCTACTTCTGGGCCCCTCTTATCCTTTTGGTACAGGCAGAAGTCTGTCCACTTGGGCCCACTTTTCTTCCTAGGCCTGAGGAGGGGTGTGCGAACTCTGGAGAGGCTTGAGGTTACTCACGTAGAAGAAAGAGATGGGACCAGCGTGGAAACTGATCATAATCCCAAAGATGCATGTCATCTGGGCCAGTATGATGTGCAGGGCCACAGCAGCTAGGTAAGCGCTGATTGCGGCTTCTGGAAGGTATGTGGCCATGAAGCCCATCCCCAACATACCCATGGACAGCTGTGGGGTTGGGAAGAAAAGAAAAAAACAAAGAGACTCGGGTCATTGTGCTGGCTAGTTTTATGTCAACTTGATAAAAGCCAGCTAGAGTCATCCAAGAGGAAGGAGCCTCAACTGAGAGAATGACCCCGTAAGATCCGGCTGTAGGCAAGCATACAGGGCATTTTCTTAACTAGTGATTGGCGGGGGAGGGCCCAGCCTACTGTGGGTGGGGCCATCCCTGAGCTGGTGGTGCTGGGTTCTATAAGAAAGCAGGCTGAGCATGCCAGGAGGAGCAAACCAGTAAGCAGCACCCCTCCATGGCCTCTGCATCAGCTCCAGCCTTGAGGTTCCTGCCCTGCTTGAGTCTCTGCCCTCGCTGCCATAATGAACATGGATCTGTGACTGAAGCAGACCCATTTTTCCCCAACTGCATCTGTCATGGTGTTTTGTCCCAGCAAGAGTAACCCTAACTAAGACAGTCATCAAGTCGGACTCCCCAGGGGCCCCACGGCCTCTGCTCAAAAAAGATTCCCAACCAAAAGATAAGGGGTGTCTTGGAGAGCTCCCTAGTGAGCTGGGGTCCCTGGGTGTAGACTCAAAGGCTCCCAGCAAGCCCCAGCCCACACTCTTCTTTTCCTCTGAAATGCTGGCGGCTCTCGGCATCTTTCCCTAGGTTCTCTGCCCTCCAGACAGACATGGGGGAAGGACGGTGGAAGGCTGACAGAGACAAGGCTCATCTTTCCCAAGGCTTGGGTCCGAGCCCCTCTCACCTCTGAGGAAGGCAGGTTTTCACAAAGGAAAAGACAAGAGGGGCTGAGAAGCAGAACATGATGTGGTGGTGCTCACCTGCGGCCCCAGGACTCAGGAGGAGGAGGATCAGGAGTTCAAGGGCGTCCATGACTACACAGTGAGTTTAGGAGCAGCCTGGGTTATGTGAGACCCTGTCCTCAAACAAGCAAGCA
Source organism: Onychomys torridus (assembly GCF_903995425.1). Taxonomy (NCBI): domain Eukaryota; kingdom Metazoa; phylum Chordata; class Mammalia; order Rodentia; family Cricetidae; genus Onychomys; species Onychomys torridus. Next base: position 63,438,362 of record NC_050460.1, on the reverse strand, counting down.
AACAAACCCAAATGCCTTGTGACTCCTGTGTATTAAAAATGATTCAACGGTAGCCGGGCGGTGGTGGCACATGCGCTTAATCCCAGCACTTGGGAGGCAGAGCCAGGTGGATCTCTGTAAGTTTGAGGCCAGCCTGGGCTACATAGTGAGTTCCAGGACAGCCAGAGCTACATAGAGAAACCCTGTCTCGAAAAACAAAACAAAACAGATTCAATGGGGGCTGTCGTGGTGGCGCACACCTTTGATCCCAGCACTGTAGTGGCAAAGGCAGGCAAGCTCTGTGAGGCCAGTTGGTCTAAACACCGAGTTCCAAGACAGAAACCTTGTCTCAAAATAATCAACAATGACAATAAAAAGAACAATTCAATGGAATGTTTTAATCTTTGGCATACCATTCAGTCATCTCTCCAGCCCAAGTCTCCCTTTCTTGTACTTTAAATTTTTTAAGATATGTTCTTTTTTTTTTTTTTTTTTCAAGACAGGGTTTCTCTGTGTAGCCCTGGTTGTCTCAGAACTCATTTTGTAGACCAGGCTGGCCTCAAATTCACAGAGATCCACCTGCATCCACCTCCTGAGTACTAGGATTAAAGGTGTGCGCCACCCCCCCCTCCGCCCCATGATATATTTTATTTATGTATATGTATCTGTGTGTGCGTGCCCATGCATATAGCAGCCCGAGGAGGCCAGAAGAAGGTGTCAGAACACCTGGAACTGGAGTTACAGGTGGTTGTGAGCTGACTGATATGGGTGTTGGGAACTGGACTCTGGACCTCTGTAAGAGCAGCAGCACTTTACACACTAGCCGTCTCTCCTGCACTTCCTTGTTAAGATGCTCACATTGGCTTTGACCTCACTGTCGTCCAAGCAGGCCTTGGGCTGTGCACCACGTGTGCCTTGTGCCCGCTGGGGCCAGCAGAGGGCTTCAGATCCCCTGGAGCTGGAGATACACATGGTTGTGAGCTGCCACGAGGGTGCTAGACTCCGAACCTGAGTCTTCTGCAAGAGCAACCAGTGCTGCTCCCCGCTGAGCCGATTCCTGAGCTCACCACAACCCCCTCTTTTCACTGGGATCCTAGAGGAAACCTGCTGTTGTCCCACGTGTTTCCCTTTATCCTGCCTGCTCCAGGGGCATTTCCTCCCCTCTGCCTTTAGTTCTCAGAAGTTTAGCTATCATTTATCTTCCTGTGGATTTTCAGTGTTTTTCTACTCAAGAGTTTCTCAGCCTTGTACATTTATGTATATAAACGTGGGGAGTGGGCTGGAGAGATGGCTCAGAGGTTAAGAGCACCGACTGCTCTTCCCAAGGTCCTGAGTTCAATTCCCAGCAACCACATGGTGGCTCACAACCATCTGTAATGAGATCTGGCGCCCTCTTCTGGATACATAATAAATAAATCTTTTTTAAAAGTAATAAACATGTGGCTATGTAGCTAACATTTTATAAAATCCTTCAACTAGATCCTCATTCATTTACTCCTTCATCAAAGCCTCATTATGCGGCCCAGGCTGGCCTCACACTCCTGGGCTCAGGTGATACTCCTGTCTTGGTCTCCTTGGTAGCTAGGACCAGAGGCAGGCGGCATAGAGAGGCCTGCTAAAGGGCCAGTTCATCTTCCACACTGCAACCACCTCACTGATGCTCACAATGTGACAGGCTCTGGCTGACGATTTCGCATGAAGTTTTTCACCTAATCCTCTCAAGGGCCTTGCAAAACACACTGTCCCCATTTTATACACAGAAGAGCTGAGGTTCACTGAGGTGTAAGCATTTCCCAAGGCAGTCAGCTCACAGGTGTTGGTGCTGTCCACTGAGGCAGCACCTTTGTGGGCTCCTGGGGTGCTTCACCTGATGAAAGGCAGCCCTGGGGAGATCGGTGAGAATCAGCTAGAGTGTGGGTCAGTTGAGAGGACAGAGAAGGAAATCTGAAAGAATGGCTGACGTTTGGTGGGGGAGCAGCAGGTGGCCAACTCTCAGGGCCTTGGTGACAGCACCAGAGCAAATGTGGAGACTTTAGTCAGCCGCTGCGTTACTGTCCTTCAGCTGCACTTGTTATTGCAGAATCTAGCTCCACCTGGGTTCTCTGATGCTTGTCAGCCAAGAGTTCACCTTGTGAGACCACCTTCTTGTCTCAAGACTAGAGAGAGTGATTTTTGAAAGGAAAAAGCAGGAATGGGCTCTTGGCCCCTGGCCCCTCCTCTTTCTTAGAAAGGGCTGTTGAGAAAGCTCAGAGCAGTATTCTAAGTCAGTGTGGGCAGTTTCCAAGGCAGGAGAAGATCCCCGTCTGAGAAGACACTCTGTATGCTCTCCAAGTGCTCAGAGAGTAATCACTGTTTCTGGACACATCAGTTACAGGAGGGCTCTGAAAACTGCTGTGTTAGTCACTGTGCTACAGTGACCAAATGGCCGGCAAGATGGGGCTAATGTCCATCATGGCAGCATGGTCGCAGGGCTGTGCAAATGCCATTCCCTGCTCACTCACAGCCTGCAAAATAGGAAGCAAAGAGCCGACAGGAGGTGGAGCTGGCAGACAGAACCTCTAGGCCTGCCCAGGAGCTCACTTCCTCCATGGGTCTCCGTCTTCTAAAGGATCTGGAGCCTTCCAAAACAGCGTCACCAGCTGAGGACCAAGCATCCACTCACAGGAATCTTCGGGGGCATTTCACATTCAAACCACAACAGACCCGGTCTTTCTTTCATTTTTTTTATAAGAATTTGGAGATTCAGCTCCTACCTGAATAATGCCAGTCAGGAAAGTTGTGCTTGCCACCACACTCAAGGATTTGTTATAGTTTATGTAGAAGGTCGGGAGAGAAAAGTCATCCTTGACGAAAGTTCCCATGATCAGGTGGCCGTTGTTGAACGGTCTCTCCTTCAGGATGTTGATCATAAGAGCACTGACGAGGAAGAAGGGGCCTGGGAAAGAAGTTTGAGAAACAGACTGCAAGCTCAGAAAACCGGAATTCTCATTGCTGTTGTTTAACAAATCATCATCGAGAAGGGAAGGAAAGCAGGGATGCGAACGGGGGCTTCACAGACTCGAGAGCTGCTGGTTCAGGGGTTTCACTGCTTTGTGTCACGCCGTAGAGGGTGAGATTGAAGCACAAGCTGGCTGGGAGTTACCGTCACGCTTAGCCATTGTGCCGGAACCCAGAGACGAAGTTAAAAGAGGAAGGAGCCAGGCATGGTGGCACACACCTTTAACCCAGCACTCAGGAGGCAGAGCTCTAGGAGGGCTAGTTCAGCCTGGTCTACATGGCAAGTTTCAGGCTAGCCAGAGCTACATAGTGAGACCCTGTCCAAAGCGGGGGAGGAGAGGGAGGGTGTCAAGAGTGTCATCAGGAAGACAATCAGACCCACTGCTTCTGAAGGGAGCCCAGTGCAAGGAGAGACTAAACTGGCTTCAAGTGGTTTCATTTTGTACTAGTGTTGACATCACACATGGGAACAAAGGTAAATCCCACCTTTCAAGCACTAATCCACATTATCAACAGTACTTGAGCATGACTGTGAGGCTCCTTAGGAATTCGGGAATGTGGAAGTAAACGTGTTCTGGCGATATTCAAAAGGAAAATGAACATGTAGCAGTTTGAGTCAAGAATGTGAAGATGCCCTTACAGAAAGAGTGGCATCCCGTGTCTAGGGGTTGGTAGTGGTGGCCAGGCATCAGGCTGCTCTGGAGAAGACACTGAGAAGAATACTGACTGGTCTCTTACTTCAGTGAGAGTGCCGTGGGAGCCTCTCCAAAGAGCATTTTGTGATGTGGCTTCTCTGCAGTTCCACCTAGGTTCAGTGAATCTTCTCCTTTATGACCTTAGCTAGTCCAGCCACTTCTAAGACCCAGAAAGTATCTGTCCTGTGGAGCTTAGTGTTTTGATTACTTATGGTAAGTTTTCTTATTGTAAGTTAACTAAGCTGGCACATTGTATTAGAAATCATGGAGTTTGGTTGTTAGGGACCCAGCCAATGGACTGACCTATTCTAGCATTATTAAAAAATCACTGTGGACTTAAGTTGTTTTTTTTTTTTCTTATTTTGGTTTGTTTTATGTGTATGGGTGTTTTGCCTGCATGTATGTCTGTGCACTAAATGTATGCCTGATGCCTGTGGAGGTCAGAAGACAGCATCAGCTCCCCTGTAACTGGAGTTATAGATGGTTATAAATCACCATATGGGTGCTAGGAACTGAACCCCGGTCTTCTGGAAGAGCAGCAAGTGCCCTTAACCACTGAGTCATCTCTCCAGCCCCAGAATTTGATTTTTAGAGGTACATACACAGAGCTAAGGACTATTTTAAGTACCCAAGGAGACTTCAGACTTGGACTTCAGAACTATGAGCTATAACTATGGAGAGAGACTGTGAGAAAGACTGAAAGCACTTTGCACTAGGGGACAGATGTGGGTTTTGGGAGCCAGGGGTTAGATGCTATGCTTTGCTCTCAAACGCTCTTTGAAAGCTCCTATGTCTTGATGTTCATGCTACTGGAAATGGATGAAGTAGGTCCTTGAGGACATGCCCTTGAGGAGTAACTCTTGCCCTTACCCCATGTGTGTGTGTGTGTACATGTGTGCATGAATAGTCATGTGCATGCACATGTAAGTATATGTATGTATTTATGTGTATGCGTGCATGCATGAATGTGTGTATCTGTGTTTGTGTGTAAATGTACACATGTGTTTGTGTGTATATATGTATATGTGTATGTGTCTATATATGTATATATGTATATTTATATTGTGGGTATACTTGTGTGTGTGCATGCATACATGGATGTGTTGGTGTGTTCATGTGTATGTCTGCATATGTATGTGTCTGTGTGTCAATGTGTGTGGATATGTGCATATGTGTCTCTGTGTGATTGTGCCTATATAAGTCTTTGTGTCTGTGTGTCTGTGTGCACATGTGCTCTGGCAGCCACAGGTGAGCTGCTCTGCTCCACCACACACTTCAGACCATGATGCTAAGCTTCGAGACAGGCCCAGAAACAATAGATCCACGTGACACAGACTGAGACCTCTCAACTGTGAGCCAGTGGAAACCTTCCCTGTTTAAGCTGGTGTTCCCAAGCCTTTCTTCAGGGGGACTGAAAGCTGACTGGCACTGGTTGCTAAGCAACAAGTAAAGAACGGGCCTATCATCCAGCTCCTGTGGCTCCAGCACTGAACTCACCGATGGACATTTGATGACACGATCCAAAGATCACATAAATGACTGAAGAGCAGAAGGCAGCGTAAGTCACATTGAGGGGAGGGATCAGCTGCCTCGTCAGCAAACTAAGGGTCAGGCCTGGAAAGCAAAAGAACTTCCTTAAGCAAAGACAGTAGTTTGGCTTTAAAAGTTACCTTAAGCTGGCGCCAGTGGCACACACCTTTAACCCCAGCACTTGGGAGGCAGAGGCAGGAGGATCTCTGTGAGTTCAGGGCCAGTCTGGTCTACAGAGCTAGTCCTAGGACAGCCAAGCTGTTAATTCAAAGAAACCCTGTCTCAAAAATTTTTTAAAAAGTTACCTTAAATAAAACGGCTATGAATGCTGAGACCATGTGTATATATGCTCTCAGAGCTCTTTATTATAGTGTCCTAATTTCCAGCATGCGTTTCTATTTTAGCTTTTGTTTTCATTTTTTTGAGACAGAGCCTCACATAGCCCAGGCTAGCCTCCAATTCACTATGTATCAGAGAGTGACTGTGAACCTCTGTTCCTCTTGTCTCTACCTCCCGAGTGCTGGGATTACAGGTGTAAACCACGTGCCAGTTTGTGAGTGCCAGAGACTGAACCAGGGGCTCCTGAATGCTGGCAGGCACTTTACCACCTGAGCTACAAACCCTGCCCCTTAGCTCTGTCATGGACTCACTGAGCAGCAGTAACAGCAACGTGGAAAGGAGACAGTGCAGTGTGGGCTCTCGAGCTCCAGCATCTCAGTCCAGTGCTCATTTCCTCCCAGCTCCAGAAGGCCTGGGGGCGCTGGTCAGATGGGCAAGCAGTGCAGAGAGCCTGCTGCTCCTCCAGGGGCCTGAGTTTGGTTTCCAGCACCAAGGTTTGGTAGCAGCCAGCCTCCTATAACTCCAATTCCAGGGGACTGCATGCCTCTGGCCACTGAAGGCACCTGTACTAACATGTACATACTCACACACAGACATGCCCATATACACATAAGTGAAAGTAATCAAAAAAGAAAAAAGGCGGCCCTGGGAATCCTCCAGGGCCAAAGACAGAGCTGGAGAACAATGCGAAGTCACACATAACTCACTTGTCTTCTGATAGCCTATCTTCTCTAGGCTAACCACCCCAACATCTTTTCTTAGTATTCCTAAACAAGGCTTTAAAGATACTTATTTATGGCTGGGTGTGGTGGTGCAGTACTGGGCACAGGGCAGATGGAGCTCTGTGAGTTCAAGGCCAACCTGGCCTATATAGAGAGTTCCTAGTCTCTATGTAGAGTGGAGAGACCTTGTCTAAAACAACAACACAAGAACAAACCACCAAAATGCTTATTTATTATTATGGTGTGTGTGTGTGTGTGTGTGTGTGTGTGTGTGTGTGTGTGTAGGTCAGAGGACAACTTCATAGAGTTGGTTCTCTCCTTCCATGTTTCCATGGGTTCTGAGGTTTGAACTCAGATCATCATGATGGCTTGCAACCTCAGGCAGCAAGCACTCTACCAGTGAGTGAGCGATGTCCCAGTCCCCTGTCTTTTGTGGAACTTTATTTTAACAAGGCAAAGATGTGTTACATTTGTCTATGCTACAGAATGTTACTATGTGAATTAACTATGTGAAGGTGTGTTACATTGATTTCTGCTGCCTTTGTTAATGATGCAAAGATGTGTTACATTTGTTTAATTATGTAAAGATGTGTTACATTTGTTTAATTATGTAAAGATGTGTTACATTTGTTTCACCTTGCCTGCCTAAGGCACCTGATTGAGCTAATAAAAAGCTACAGAGAAACCTTGTCTCAAAAAACCAAACCAAACAAACAAAAAGCTAAGCGGCCAATAGGACGGCAGGAGAGGGATAGGCAGGGCGGTGAATAAGTAGGAAGAGAAATCTAGGCTCAGAGAGAGAAGATGGAAGGAGAGAGTGAGGGAGAGAGAGCAGAGGGACACTCGGGGCCAGAAGCTGGGCAGCTGCCAGCCCACCATGAGAAGCAGTGTAGCACGCACACAAAGGAAGGAAGGAAGGAAGGAAGGAAGGAAGGAAGGAAGGAAGGAAGGAAGGAAGGAAGGCAGGCAAACATAGGTGAGGAGAAGCAAGTTCAAGTGAGAGCTAAGCCAAGGCTGAGCATCCCAAACTAATAATGTCTTTTTGTCACGGTTTGGGAGCTGGTTGATGGCCAGCTCCCAAAGAAAAAGCCTGTCATCATTTTTTTTTTTTCCTTTTTGGGAGTGGGGGTGGATTTCGAGACAGGTTTTCTCCGTGTAGCTCTGCCTCTCCCGGAACTCGCTCTGTAGACTCAGAGATCCACCTGCCTCTGCTTCCTGAGTGCTGGGATTGATGGTGTGTGCCACCACTGGCCAGCCTCAATTCTTTTCTTAATCAAGGGTCTACAGATTACAAAAGTAGAAACTATGCTTAAATTAGCAGATGCTACACAGGAACTCTGCTGCAGGCCTGAAGGGCAGCCGACTGAAACAGAACAGCATCAGGGCCTGGGTGGTCACTGCCCTCACTTTTGTGGTCCTCAGGATTTCATGATAGCCCGCCTCTGGGCCCAGATGGGACGAAGATACATACAGATGGACATTCCTGTATATATCTCCTGGTTCACAAACACACAGATCCTTCAAGATTTTACATTCTTTTCATGAGAACTCTGGGCCATATTTACTAGGTACTGGCAAACTGTTTGCCAGGGAGATGTTCAGTAGAGACTGGGGGCCTCAGGTGAACATAGCCACTGAGCACTTTCCTAGTGTGCACAGGGCCCTACATTCAACCTTCTGCATGACCACATGGGAACCATGGACTAGTCAGAACCAAGGAGCCATGAAACCCAGCCTCTTCACAGTGGACACATTAGGTCTCTGGTGACTCTCCAGCATGTATCCCTGGAGACGGGATAACAGTAGAACATCAGTGCTACCAGGAAGTACTGGCATGGTAGAAAGTGAGCCCTGTTAGCACACTCCATCTGCAGAGAGCCAGGGGGATGCGCTGGTTTGGGGCTTCTCTGAACACAAGGACTCCCCAAACTTGGGTTGTTACTTGTGGGGGTCCTAGAAACAAGCCTCCAGGGACTGTTAACATGGTTGCTGGCTCCAGGAGCTCAGCGTCCAGCAACAGAGAAGTAGACAAAAACATGCAGCACAGCCACAGTGGAGTCTCCTCAGCCGTCGAGAGTGAGGGTGTGTCATCTACGGGGAAATGGAGGTCACCAACGGAAACACAGAGATGAAATGTCTACCCTGTGTGGTTTCTGGATCTTAGATAGGCACATAAAAGCATGCGTGTACATATAACATGTAAGTACAAGTAAAATTGTCTGGGAGAACAAGGGGACTAAGGGGCAAAAAGGGAGGAGGAGGAAGAGATGTGGGGTCACGTTCAATGGGCAGTATATACTTACATCCAGTGTGTAACACAGTACCACCTACGATCACTACACACAATGAAAAAGCTTAAAAGAGAGAGCGGAGATTTCTTTAAAGATATAGTTAGCACGAAACAGTTATGGAACCCTTAATAAATACAACATTCTCTGTCTCTGTCTCTCTCTCTGTCTCTCTCTCTCTCTGTCTCTCTGTGTGTGCGCGTGTGCGTGTGCGTGTGCGTGTGCATGCGTGCGTGCGTGTGTGTGTGTGTGTGTGTGTGTGTGTGTGCGCGCGTGTGCGTGCGTGCGTGCGTGCGTGTGAACAAGGGGAGTGGGTGCAGTGAGATGATGGCCCAGGGCATAAAGTCAAGCCTGAAGACCTGAATTTGATTTCCTGGATCCGTGTCATGGTGGAAGACAAGAGCAGACTCCCTTCGGCCGTCCTCTTAACCTCTACACACACACAACAAATAAATAAATGTTAAGGAGGAAAAAAAAATAGTTGTACCTGGTAGTACAGATCTTTAATCCCAGCACTTGGGAGGCAGAAGCAGGTAGATCTCTGTGAGATAGAGGCCAGCCTATATTATGAAATTGTCTCAAAAATAAACAGACAAAAGAGTTATTGCTTCCTATTTGGAATCAAGATTTTTGTTTGTTTGTTTTTCAGATAGATTCTCAAGAAGACGAGACTGGCCTTGAACACCTGATCTTCCTGCCCCCCCACCTTTCTATGCTGGGGTTGCAGAAGCACCCCACTGTTCTTGGATGGAAAGGAGCTTCCTACCACGCAGGGAGCTCCCATCCTGTGTGACCTTGTGGTCTTGCATCTGAACTGGTGATTGGGTAACGGCTGTGGTACGTCACCTGCTGGGGAGACACAGGTGCCCTGTTCCCCATGCTCCTCTTCTCCTAAGGAAAACCAGCATCTCCTGAGATCTACTGTCATCAAAAGTGTGAAATCATCACGGGGGCAAAAAATGACCAGGAGTGGGGATTGCCAATTTGGGGGGAAGTGATCATGGGCCTCAATTCAACCCGATCTTCTAGAAGCAGCTGGAGGGGTAAAGGAAGACATGGCAACAGCAGGAATACTGTTCCTGTTTCCCTCTGCTCATCCAGCTGAACTGTTGCTCCTGAAAGTGGTCCAGTAGGTCGGCTTTGGTAAGAAGGCTTTGGATTACCCTTACCTTGGGGAACTTGAACAAGACCAACACTTAAACCAGCAAGTAAGTCTCCAAGAAGCCAGTCCTTGAATCGATACAAACACATCCACTCGAGGAAGGGAAAGACCGTAAGCATGCATCGTAGGAACTTGTGCCATGAGCAGCTGGGAGAGAGAACAGAGACTGAGTTAGGTTCTCCAGGGAGGCACAGGGTGCAACCCTCCTTCCCTTCTGGTGCACTTTCTTATCATCAGCACGGCCGACTTTTTAATATATTGGATCAAAATCTTCTTTACTGTGACGCTGACTGTCCTGTATACTTCAGGATGCTTAGATCCCTGGCTTCTACCCACTAGATGTCGGCAGTCTCTCCTCCCCTGCCTTAGAGAACAAAGACATTGAGAAATATCCCCAGAGGACAAAACCACCAGAACCAGCAAGGTGACCTGGCAAGAACTGAGACCCCCATGTCCAGTGAACAGTCACTTCTCTGGTTTTGGTTTTTGTTTTGTTGTTGGTTTGTTTTTCTGAGTAACAGTCCTGGCTGTCCTGGAACTCACTCTGTAGACCAGGCTGGCCTTGAACTCACAGAGATCCTCCTGCCTCTGCCTCCTGAGTGCTGGAATTAAAGGTGTGCGCCACTGCCACCCAGCCAGCCCTTGTGTTTTTAATTGCTGTTTGGAGAGAGTCAAATTTCAAACTTACCTACTTCCTTTTCCCCTTTTTTTTGTTTTTGTTTTAGTTAATTTTTTGTTTTGTTTTTTGTTTTTCGAGACAAGGTTTCTCTGTGTAGCATTGGCTCTCCCAGAACTCACCCTGTAGACCAGGCTGGTCTTGAACTCACAGAGATCCGCCTGCCTCTGCTTCCTGAGTGCTGGGATTAAAGACTTCTAGTTGAAAATGAACTAGTATTCTTCATAAGAACAGTGTTTTGGGGGCTGGAGAAATGACTCAGTGGTTAAGGACACTTGTTGCTCTTCCAGGGGACCTGGGTTAAGTTCCCGGCACCCACATCATTGCCCACAATGATTTGTAACTCTGGTCTCAGGGAATCCAATCCCTCTTCTGCCTCTGCTAGCACTGCACACACATGGTGCACACACATACATGCAGGCAAAACACCCATAGACATTAAAAAAACAAAACAAAATAGTTGTTTGTTGTTATGAGACCAATGGGTGGTTAATACCTTAGTTTTTATATTTACTAACATGTATGTATTATGTATGTATGTGGGGCACACATGGAGGTCAGAGGACAACTTTCAGGAGTCAGTTCTCTCCTACAATGTGAGTCACTGGGATTGAACTCAGGGAGTTCACGCATGGCAAGCACTTGGTAACAGGTGCCTTTGCCCACAGAGCCCTCCTGCTGCAGTTAGCACCTTTAGATCATTCACACAGAAAACTCAAGCAAACATCAACTGCCGGGGATATCTAGACAGTTACAGAAACGGAGTTCTGCACTTGAGGAGTTAGCCATCTAGAGAAAAGACTGCCCATTTTAAAGGCTGTATTATCTATCTGTGGCTCTCCACCAGGAGCAGTTCTGTTCCCCAGGAGGCACCTGGGCTGTGTCTGGAGGTACTTTTTGCCCTCACGACTGGCACCCAGTGGTAGAAGCAAGGAATAGCTAAATAGTCTACAGTTGACAGGACAGTGGGGGACTGGGGATGTGACTCAGTTGGTACTGTGATTGCCTAGCATGCATCAAGCCCTGGGCTAAGTCTCCAGGACCACACGGACCAGATGCGGCATATGTGTTGCACGCACGCCTATAATCTCACTATGCAAGAGGTGGGGGCAGGAGGATAAGTTCAAGATCGTCTTGATACACGGTGACTTTGACACTAACCTGGATGACATACCTATCTTTAAAAAAACAAAAAACAAAAACACATCAGAAGCGAACTTCTGCCCTCCGGGGTTCTCCCATTGTGCTGTAAGCCTGTGTTTAAGACCTCCTCCCTCCTTCAATAAATGACGTTCAACATTCCAAAAAAAAAAAAAAAAAAAAGAAGAAGAAGAAGAGGGGGTCAAGGTCATGATGGGGAAACCCACAGAGACAGCTGACCAGTACTAGCTGGAGCTCACTGACTCTGGACTGACAGCTCAGGAATCTGCATGGGACAGAACTAGGCCGGCTGAATGTGGGTGACAGCTATGTGACTCGATCTGTTTGTGGGGTCCCTGGCAGCAGGACCAGGACTTATCCCAGGTACATGAACTGACTTTTTGGAGCCCATTCCCTGTGGTGGGATACCTTGCTCAGCCTTGATAAAATGGGGAGGGGCTAGGCTCTCCTTCAGTTTGGTATGCTACACTTTGTTGACTACTCTGAGGAGTGGATGGGGGTTGAGTGGGAGGGAGGTGAGGAGGCGGGAGAAGGGGGGGGGACTGGGGCTGGTATGTAAAATGAAAAAAATTTAATAAATATATATATATACCAGAAGAAGAAGGAGGAGGAGGAGGAGGAGGAGGAGGAGGAGGAGGAGAAGAAGAAGAAGAAGAAGAAGAAGAAGAAGAAGAAGAAGAAGAAGAAAAAGAAAAGCAAGCAAGCAAGCATTGCCAGGTATGATGGAACACTTTAATCCTAACACTCAGCAGATAGAGGAAGTGGATCTTTGTGAGTTCAAAGCCAGACTGGTCTACAAAGGGAGTTCTAGGCTGCCAGGGCCACACAGTAAGGAGCCTGTCTCAAAACTCCAACAAACAAAGAACCACCACCACCACCACCACCAGAACAGAAACAAATTCAAGCTCCCAAATGTTAGTGTGAAAAGCTGAGTACAGTGGTACACACCTGCAGCCCAGCTACTGAGGCAGGAGGATCACTTGATGAGCCCATGAACCAGCCTGGACAGCATAATGACACCTTATCTCAAAACAAAAACCAAATGCCAGTGTTGCTGAGACCGAGTAACCATAGAATAGCTTTGGATCATCTAGTCCAGTGGTTCTCCACCTTCCTAATACTGTGACCCTTTAACATAGTCCCTCATGTTGTGGTGACCCAACCATAGAATTATTTTCATTGCTACTTCATAACTGTCATTTTGCTACTGTTATGAACTGTATTGTAAATGTCTGTGTTTTCTGATGGTCTTAGGTGACCCCTGTGAAAGGGTTGTTTGATCCCAAAGGGGTCACGACCCACATGTTGAGAAACACTGCTGTAGAGGAAAGTCACAATCTTCTGATGAGTAAAACCGGTTTGGCTTTCACTTGCCTCCTGCCATTAACACTTTGGCATGGACTGGCAGCAGACTGGATGGTTTTCTTCATGTACCCGCTGGGCTAGACAACAGATTTGACTATAACAACAAATACAACTTTAGTGCATATACCACTAAAGGGTGTGCTCAGAAAAGAGGTGATTTCATGTATTTAAACATTTTTAAATGTATTGATTTTGTGTGTTCGAGTGTTTTGCCTGTATGTATGCATGTGCATCATGTGCATGCAGTGCCCAAGGAGGTCAGAAGAGGGCGTTGGATCCCCTGGAACTGGAGTTAAACCACCATGTGGGTGCTGGGAATTGAACTTGGGTCTTCTGCAAGAGCAACAAGTGCTCTTAACTGCTGAGCCATCTGTCCAGCCCTGTTCCCATGTATTTTGTCTTGCACGACCATAAGCATCTCTAAGGTACATAAGGCCAAATAAGTGGGAATGGTATTCCCAAAGTCAGAGCCACACATGAGAAGGGCTGGGCAGGAAGCCATGTCTCCTAATGCCTAGCTCAGTGTTCTGGCCTCTCTACAAACTCTGAGCCCCCTGCTGACAGATTCTGCGCAAGGGGCAAGGCCACTGGCTTGGGAGAAATGTTGAGTTTCTATTTTCATGTGGGTTTGAGGTAGGTGTGCAGTCATAATCAGAGAAAATGATCTTGATGTGCCCGCCCTTCACCTAGAGCATGGTACTGGGACATCCTGTCCCGTCACTGGGTGCGGGGGTCCCCTCCTGGACATGTGCATCTGGCTGGAGACTGATAACCCTGCAGAAGCATCAGGGAAAATTGAAGTGGACATGGAGTGAAGAAGGTCTGACTGCACAGGGCCAAGAAGGGAGGCAGATCAATGGAGAAGTGGAGCTGATGGGGAAATGGAGAGAAGTCGAATTTAATGAAAGCATCTTAAGTGAGAAACGTGGGCTAGGGATATGGCACAGTATGAAGACCTGAATTCCCAGGACCAGTGTAAAACCAGACACATAGTGTAAGACCTTGTCATCTCAATGACCCTCCAGGGAGATGGAGGTGGAGACAGGATCCTCAGAAGCTGAGCAGCCAGCAAGCCTGGCATATGCGGTGGAAAATTACAATGTCTCTAATGAGGGGGAAGGTAAGGACCAACCCAGAGTTGTTATCTGACTTCCATACTTGGGCATGTGTGTATACACACACACACACACACACACACACACACACACACACACATCTGTATCCCCAGCACTTGGGAGGTAGAGAATCAGACGATCAGTAGCTACACAGTAAATATGAGGACAGCCTGAACTATGTGAGACCCTGTCTCAAACAAACAAAAGAGTGAGGAATATAATAACTGGTAAGAAAGCACAGGGGGCCAGGCGGTGGTGGCGCACACCTGTAATCCCAGCACTTGAGAGGCAGAGGCAGGCGGATCTCTGTGAGTCTGAGGATAGATCCAGGATAGGCACCAAAACAGAAAAAGCCTGTCTTGAAAAATAAATAAATAAATAAATAAATAGAGAAAGAAAGAAAGAAAGAAAGAAAGAAAGAAAGAAAGAAAGAAAGAAAGAAAGGAAGAAAACACAGGGGGCATTCTGACGTGAAAGGGGGCATAGGTTGTTGCTAATCAAGAGGAAGAAAAAACGAGAAAAGAGATAAGACGTTTTTCTGCAGAAAGGAAGAGATGGAGTTAATAGATTAGTTTATTTACTAAGAATGTTCCTCAAGACCAGAAAACCCAAACCACTTATCTAGTGTTTACTATTTCATAGACATTAAAAACTCCTTGAAATCTTCCTAAGCAGGAGCATCATCCCTCCCACCGTACAGGGGAGAGAGAGGGCACAGGAGGGCTCCATACGTTACCTACAGCCACACAGCTGGGCAGGAGCAGAGAGCCACTTCCAGAGGAAGTCTCCTGAAGTCAGAACCACACTTCCAGGGCCCTGCTTGCCTAGATTGCTGGTTAAAATCCAGAAAAGGTTGGAACTATGTTTTAGAAGTGGGAATATGAAGAGAAGAGAAAGAAAAACATAAGATTTTAAAAATAGAGGCTGAGTCAGAACATCTATAAAAGCCCATGTGAGAGGCTGGAGTTCCCAGCGCCCTTGTCAGGGGGCTCACAACTGCCTGTAGCTCCAGCTCCAGGGGAGCCGACATCCTCTTCTGGCCCTCATGGGCACCTGCACGTACATGGCATACACGCACACAGGTATACATAAATAAAACACACACACACAGAGGCATGCAATTTTTTGCAGACAGGGTCTCATGATGTAGCCCTGGCTGGCCTGGAACTCTATGTAGAACAGGTCGGCCTCTTTGCCTGCTGAGTGCTAGGCTTAAAGGCATGTACTATCACACCCAGACTTTAAATAAAAAAGAAAATGCCCACTGGAAGCAGAGTTGGTCTTTTCAAGTATCTAGATAGAACTTTGGAGCAGGAAGAGGCCAGATAGGTTAAAATCGCCTCAGTAGTAATTGTTAACAAGAGTAAAGTTGTGAAAAGACAATCATTTTGTCCCTCTGTCTGTCTGTCTGCTTGTGATTCTGGGGGTTCAACACAGGGGCCTGCACCTGCCCAGGGCCTTGCACCTGCTCTGGTAGGAAATGCCTCCTTTGACACATATTCCCCTCTGTTGCCTGAGGCAGAGGAAGTCAGGATGGTGACGGAAGCAGAGAGAGGACATCCAACTACTACTTGCACAAGGCAGGATGTGAATAAAGGGAGTGGAACATCGGAAGCAGAGGTGTAGAGGACTTCGCTATCTGCCATTGCAGGCCAGATTGTGACACGCAGGCAGGGGCTGAGGGGCAGATAAGGCCGGATGTGGGGAAGGGCAGCTGGAGTAGTGAGAGTTACCACCATGATGCAGATCACACAGGGTTCTTAACCTCAGATTGATGGACCCTGGAGGTCTTAAGCAGAATTTGAGGTGAGTGGGAGCAAAACAGTCATTATTTCCACTAACTTCTGGCTCCTTCCATTATGGTTTTTCTGAGACAACTTGCTCTGTAGCTATCTGGCATTGTATATGATTTAGGCTGACCTCAGACTCATGACAGTCCTTCTGCCTCAGCCTTCCTGGGGCTATAAGCATGTGCTACCATGACTGGCTCTTTCAGTTAGGAATATTGCTTATAAAGTAAAGTAGAAGTCCCTGAACTGAATGTTGTAACCAGAACATTACTATTGCAATAGAGATCTTGAAATACTTATATTCCTTACTTCCTTGAAATTATGGTTTTTACTATGGTAGTTACTAGGCCTGTGTGTGTGTGTGTGTGTGTGTGTGTGTGTGTGTGTGTGTGTACTAAAGGTAAAGGCTGGGACTAAAAGCATGTACCACCACCACCTGGCCCACTAGATTTTTATACAATTGTTTTTCCTTATAATTCCTTATAATTCTATCTCTCTTATATATCATTAAATTATTGGGCAGAGGAATGACTTAAGCAGTTAAGAGCTTGTGCTGGCCTTGCAGAGAACCTGGGTTCAGCTCCCAGCATTCACATCAGTGGCTCACAACCACAGTTAACTCTGGCTCCAAGGGATTTGACACACCTCTGGCATCTGCAGGCATCTGGATCTCACACACTGATCCATGTACATACACACATAATTAAAAATAAAGCCAGGTGTGGTGGCATACACTTTTAGTCCCAGCACTCAGGAGGTGAGGCAGGAAAATCTCTTTGAGTTCGAAGTCAGCCTGGTCTATAGAGGGAGTTCCAGGACAGCCAGGGCTACACACAGAGAAACCCTGTCTCTAAAAATAAAACAAAACAAACAAACAAAAAATAAAAAACAAATAAACCAACAAAAGCAGGGAAAATATCACATGTCTTTAATTCCAGCACTTGGGAGGCAGAGGCAAGAGGATCTCTGTGAGTTTAAGGCCAGCCTGGGCTACAAAGCAAGTTCCAAAATAGCCAGGGCTATTATACAGAGAAATTCTGTCTTGAAAAACCACATAAAGTAAAATAAAACTATTCTTGCTGAGACCTTTAGTGGGAAAGTAACATTCTCTTCAACAGACCATGCTGCTAAAAGTGGCATGTCTATATATAAAAGAATAAAGCTGGATTCTGACTTACACAAGGCACTAAATACTGAAAATAGATCAGACTTAAATTTAAGAGTGAACACTAACAGGCCTAGTGGCTCAGGTCTGTGAATCTCAGTTACTTGGGATTCAGAGGTAGGAGGATCATAAGTTCAAAGCCAGCCTAGGCTACAGGGTGAGTTCAAGACCAGCCTGGGCAACTTAACAAGACCCTATTTCAAAAATAAAAAGTAATGAGAGTTGGATGGAGCTCAGTGGTGGAGCACTTGACTCATGAGTGGGAGGACCCAGGTTTAATCTCCAGCAAAAAGAAAGAAAACAAAAGAGCTAAAGTATAAAATTCTTAGGCTAAAACATAGATTGAATTTTTATCACAGTAAAATCTGCAGAGCTGGAGAGGTGGTTCAGTGCCTGAGAACACTGGCTGTTCTTCCTGAGGTCCAGGGTTTGGATCCCAGTACCCTCATAGCGGCTCACAGCTGTCCATAATTGTAGCTATGGGGATCTGATACTTCCAACCTGCATGGGCACCTGCATTCACATGTACAGACCCACATACAGACCCACACACACCTGCACATAATTAAAATAATAAAAATAATATTTTTGCTTGTTTGTTTTCCAAGACAGGGTTTCTCTGTGTAGCCTTGGCTGTCCTAGAACTCACAGAGATCTGCCTGCCTGTGCCTCCCCAAAATAAATATTTTTAAAAGACTCTAATGGAGGAAAAGACAACGTATAGAGTTAAAAAATTTACAAAACATCAGATAGGAACTGAATATCCAGAATAGTTAAAGAAATCCCCCAACTCAGCCAGGTGGTGTTGGCATATGACTTTAATCCCAGCACTCAGGAGGTAGAGGCAGGCGGATCTCTATGAGTTCAAGGCCAGCCTGGTCTACAGAGTTCTAAGATAGCCAAAGCCACCAAACAGACCCTGTCTCAAAAACAAAACAAAACAAAACAAAAAAGTTCCCAAACTCAATGATAAAAAAGAAAAATGACCTGATGTTGGAAAGGGTAAAAGAAATGAAGACATTTTTTTTTTCTTCAAAGATATAAGAGTGGCCAATAAACACAAGAAAATGTTGCTCATATCTTCATGAGAAAAACATGGATCAAAATAAAAAACAACATAAGAAGACACCACTCCATACCTGCTAAGATAATAATAATAATAATAATAATAATAATAATAATAATAATAATAATTCAAAAGACAGAAAGGGGATTTTAGAGAGTTCAGGAAACTAGATTCCTTGCACATCTCTATTGGGAATGTAAAATGGTGTCAGCATTGTAGAAACTAATATACCAGCTCCTAAAAAGTCAATGAGTGATGTAAAGCATGCCTGAATCCTAGCATTCAGGAGGCTGAGGCAGGAGGATAGTGAGTTTGGGGCTAGCCAGGACTAAGAGTGAGACCCTATCTCAAAGAAACAAAACAAAAAGAAATATGCAGGGTGAGGAGCCAGCGAGCTGGCAAAGGACCTGCTGCATATGCATGAGGGTGGCATTCAGATCCTTAGCACGTGGAAGAAGAAGAAAGAACCAGGCGGCCAGTGCAGCCTGAAATCCACACCTGGGCCGGTGGGTGGAGACTGAAGGGTCCCTGCAGCTCACTGCTCAGGCAGTCTAGCTTAATCCAAGGGCTCCCAGCTCAGTGAGAGACCCTGCATCAAAATTTAAGGTGGGAAGTGATCGAGGGAGACCCTTGACATCAGCCTCTGGCCTCTGTATGTTTGTGCACACACATGTGTGCATGTCCACATGGATATGTGCACATCCCTGTGACTGTGCACACACAGCTGCACACAGAGCTGCCGTATGACCTGGGAATTCTACCCCTAGGCAGGGTCCTGAGAGAATTAAAAGCAAGGATTGAAACGGATCCATGGCAACATTCTTCTCAGAGGACAAAAGACGGAAAGAACCCAAGTGTCCATTAACAAATGGATGGATAAACGAAGTGTATATAAAACACAATGGATTATTACTCTGCCATAGAAAAAAGGAAGTGAGTTGGCATTTGTTATAATGTGGATGAACTCTGAAAGCATGACATTAAATGAAACAAGCCAGATGCAGAAAGACAAATTTTGGGTGGTTCTGCTTGAAGCACAAGGGGCAGCAGGTTCATAGCTCAGTCTTGAACAGGCAGACTCACTGCAACAGAAGTAGGGGTGGGGTGAAAGGCAGGGGGGTCATTGCTTAATGAGTACAGAGTTTCTGTTTGAGGTGATGAAAACATTTTGTAAATCAACTGTGGTGCTAATTGCATAATAACAATTATGCCACGAAACCCCACACTTAAAAATGGTCAAAACAGCCGGGCGGTGGTGGCGCATGCCTGTAATCCCAGCACCCAGGAGGCAGAGCCAGGCGGATCTCTGTGAGTTCGAGGCCAGCCTGGTCTACAAAGTGAGTTCCAGGAAAGACGCAAAGCTACACAGAGAAACCCTGTCTCAAAAAAACCAAAACAAAACAAAAAATGGTCAAAACAAGGCTGGATGGTGGTGGTAGTGGTGGCGGCGGTGGTGGTGGTGGTGCACACACCTTTAATCCCAGCACTGGAGAGACAGAGGCAGGAGATCTCTGTGAGTTCAAGGCCAGCCTGGTCTACAGAGCGAGATCCAGGACAGTCAGGACTACACAGAAAAACTGGAGAAAAAACAAAAACAAAAACCAAACAACAAAAAGGTCAAAACACACACATACACACATATGTACACACATATACAAATACACATATAGACACACACACACACACATATGTACACACATATACAAATACACATATAGACACACACACACACACACACATGTACACACATATACAAATACACATATAGACACACACACATATGTACACACATATACAAATACACATATAGACACACACACACATATGTACACACATATACAAATACACATATAGACACACACACACACATATGTACACACATATACAAATACACATATAGACACACACACACACACACACACACACACACACGAATGTGCACAAAATAGCAGTCTGAGGACATAGCTCAGTGACAGAGTCCTTGCCTAGCATATGTCAAACTGTGGTACTGGGGATAAAAAGCAAAGAGCTGGGAGTGTAGTACACACCTATAGACCTAGCACTGGGGAGGTGGAGGCAGAGGGATCAGGACTTTAGGCTGGTTACATAGAGAGTATGAGCTATATGAGACCCTTGAAGAAGAAAAATACAAGAATAAACAAAATGAATGAAAGAAATTATTCTGAAAAGATGTGCTTTCACTTTGTCAGTTTGCAAAGAGGTTCACAGACCAGAAACAGGTTGAGAACCCTTGCTAGTGAGGGTGGGAGTTAGAGGTGGTGTGTCCTCTCTGTTGATGGCCAAGATGTGAACATCAGTAGGAACTCCTGTTACTACTGTTTAGTCCACCAGCGCTGTCTAACTTTCTCTGAGACTAATAGCAGTTGGTGTTTTACTACATTTATTTAGTGTGGCGAGGGACAGGGACAACTTTGTAGAGTCATTTCTCTCCTCCCACCACGTGGGTCCCAGGAATAAAACTTAGGTCCTCAGGCTTCGCAGCAAGTGCCTTTACCCACTGACCCATTTTGCCTGCCCTGATGGAACAAGGTGCTTATTACCCAAGATACTGCTGGAGGTCTTTGTGCCACAGTGACTGGACTGTGGCTAGTTTCACCAAAGTTCTAGTGCTGAGATCTTGGTTCCAATGGAGGCAATGTGTGGAAGTAGCAAGTTGTGGGACCTTGGCTTCAGGAGCCCCTCCCTCCCTCCCTCCCTCATGCCTGGATCTAGCTCTGGTGGGGCTGAATGAGCACCAGGAGAGCAGGTTTTATGAAGTGAGGCTAGCACATGCCGTGGCCAACTGGCAGCTTCCCTTCCTTCCCTTCCCACGGCTCAGCTATACTGTGGCACGGCAGGATGTCCTCACCAGGACACCAGCACCCATGCTGTTTGGACCCCCTGGCTATCCGAATCTTGAGCCAAAGAAACCTTTTATTTAGAAGTTCCTCAGCCTTGCATCTTTTGTTATAGTGGAATACCAGAAAACAGGCTAAAAGACAATCCCAAAAAAGTTTATAATCAGAGGACCCTGAAGACATACATAGACACACAGACAGACACAGACCTACAGACGCAGACAGAGAGACACATGCACACAGACACACATGAGAGACACAGATAGACACACACAGCCACATGCACACAGACACACACAGAGACACAGAGAGATAGAGAGACAGATAGACAGACAGACAGACACACACACACACACACACACACACACACACACACACACACACACACGAGTCAACAACAGCAAAATCACACAATAAACAGCACGGTTCAGACAACAGGAATCCAGAGAAGACATAGATAGAAGTGGGCTGCAAAGGAGTCACGTTAGCTTTCCCTCCTGCCTGGCTTGGTGGCCATTGAGAGGCTGAGGACACCCACCGGCACTGGACATGGTGCTTGAAGGTGGTGATGTTGACGTCCACGTTCCCGGAAGAGGGAGCCTTCCTCTTGTGCTCCTGCTGGAAATTCTCCTCATTGTACACGTTTCGCTTGACATCGTATGAAAAGGGGGTTCGCCTGTATCTGTTGCCCGAAGTCTGGATGCTCCTCTCTATTTGCATTCTTCCTGGACGAGCTGGAAAGACGGCAGATAAAAACAGGTATCAGGGCTGATGAGACAGCTCATTGGTGAAGGGTATTTGTGGGTGAGCCTGACGACCTGTGTTCAGTCCTGGAACCCACATGGTAGGAGGGTAGCTGACTCCTGCAAGTTGTCCTCTGCCTTCCATGCAATCTGTGGCACCGTACGCCACTCCCACCACCAGATAAATAAATGTAATAAAAACACTTAGGGCTGTGTGTGGTAGCATATGCTTATTAATCCTAGTACCTGGTAGGCAGAGTCAGAAGGATTTCTATGAGTTCAAGGCCAGCCTGGTCTATGTAGCAAGTTTCAGGCCAGCCAGGACTACATAGAGAGATCCTGTCTCAAAAGATAAGCAATTTTTTAGAAATTTAAATCATTAGCACTTTTCTTGTTTTGTTTTTTTTTTAAAGATATTTTTTGGGTTTTTTGTTTTTTGTTTTTTGAGACAGGGTTTCTCTGTGTAGCTTTGCACTTTTTCTGGAGCTCACTTGGAAGCCCAGGTTGGCCTCGAACTCACGGAAATCCGCCTGGCTCTGCCTCCCGAGTGCTGGGATTAAAGGCGTGTGCCACCACCGCCCAGCTAAAGATAGTTTTATTATTTGTGTGTGTGTGTGTGTGTGTCTTTGTGTGTGTGTGTGTGTGTGTTCACACATGTGAGTACATGTGCTCTCCAAGCCAGGAGTTGGTGGTTGTGAGCTTTCCAATACGGTTACTGGGAACCAAGCTCAGGTCCTTTGCAAAAGCTCACTTGTATTGGCTGAGCCATCTCTCTACCACCCTTACTGTTTTCGGAGAGAGGGTCTCTTGTAGTTCAGGATGGTCTTGAATTCACAATGTAGCCAAAGATAACCTTGAACTCATGATCCTCCAGCTTCCATGTCCCAAGTAATGGGATTGCATACCTGGCCTGCTATCCCTGTGTCTGTCTGTCTGTCTGTTTTCCTTCTCAGTATAGAAACTTTCTATGGTGCTCAGTCTGGTTTGGAATGATGAGTCTCCAGAGAGCTCCCTGATTCAGCCCCGAGCACTGGGACCACAGGCATGTGTAGCTGTGCCCACCTTTCAGCATACTTTGAAGGAAACGTAATTCACACATAAGGATGTTACATTTGCACAGCAGTGTTATAAAGCCCCTCCTCCATGTTGTACAGTTTTATACTCAAAAGCATTCTATCACCAGTTCAATTCAAAGGACGAGTTGTTCTCATTTTTAACATGGACAAGTTGTTAAGTGTGCTGGCCTGTCCTGTCCTGTAATCCCAACACTGTAGACACAGGGGCAGAAGGGTCAGGAGGCTGAGATCAGCCTGGGCCACATGCCAAGACCCTGTCAGAGCAAATAAACACAAAATCCCAGTTGAGAAGTTCAGAGTGTGTGTGTGTGTGTGTGTGTGTGTGTATGTGTGTATGCGCACATGTGCACGGGTGTGTGTGGAGGGGGCTGTGTTTGTTCTCTAAGAGGTCTCACTATGGAACTCTGCACTGGGAAGACGCTGGTATTTTCCTCACTACCATCAGACTTGCCTTTTCTGACAGGTGTAGGAAGTTCCTCAGCACACCACGACTCAGCCACAGCCGCAGTTCAGGCCCTGTCCCTAACACAGGTATCATGTCTTGAAAGCATGTAACCCAGAACGACACTGATGATCCCAGCCTGGGGAATGGAAAAGGACTCCCTGAGTTGAGACCCAGCTCAAGGAACAGCTGTATTCAGGGACAGGATTGGACACAATTAATGATGACCTAAAGGAAATAATTCAAAAGACCTGAGTCATGTCAGCTTTAACTGAGGGGGGAGTGTTTAAAAGTGTCAGGAGGCCCAGTGAAATGACTCTGCAGGTCAGGGCACCTGCCGCCAAGCCTGACAACCTGAGTTTGATCCCTGGGACCCATGTGGTAAAGGAGAGCACCGATTCCCACAGTTGTTCTCCGACTGGCACCCGGGCAGTGTGGCCTGCACCTACGAACACACACAAAACAGAAAAACGTAACAGTTCCTAGAGAGACTGGGTGTGGTGGCACGTGCCCGTAGTCTCAGCACTTGGGCACAGAGGCAGGGGGATCAGAGGCTCAAGACTAGCCTCTGTTACATAGTAAGCTTGAGGTCAGCTTGGGCTATATGAGACCCTGTTTCAAAATAAACAAACAAAACCATATGCCAAATAAAAGTCATTTCCTTAGCCGGGTGGTGGTGGTGCACGCCTGTAATCCCAGCACTCGGGAGGCAGAGGCAGGTGGATCTCTGTGAGTTCGAGGCCAGCCTGGGCTACAGAGCTAGTCCAGGACAGGCACCAACACTTACACAGAGAGAGATACCATGTCTCGAAAAACCATAAATAAATAAATAAATAAATAAATTTTTAAAAAAAAGTCATTTCCAGAGGGTCCTGGATGTGTGACTTGTCCTGGATGTCTTAGTCATCTGGAGTCTGAGCAGGAGTCATGTACATATGGGATCTATTTGAGAAGACAGATTGAGTCAGAGATGCTATCTTGAGCTGTGTGGTCCAGCATGCCGAGCCACCGGCTACTAAATTTACTGCTTAAATGGAACTTTCATAAAGTGAAAATTTTAAATGCAGTTCCCAGTCCATTAGCTTGACAGTGGCTCACACTGCTCACACACAGCTAGTGGCTTCCTGCCTGGATGGCGCGGATAGAAAGCTTTCTGTAGTAGGAGAAGCTGTTTGGAGCAGGGCTGGAGATGGAGAGGTCAAGGGAAAAGCATCAGTCAGAGACCCTCAGCATCGCGCTGGTCTAGGGAGAGGTTAGTAAGTCCTTTAGAAAAGGTTGGAAAGAACAAAACCAACCGACCAACCAAACAAAACCATGGAGCCACGGTGGAGAGACAAGATAGACCGCTGCTTATGATGTCGTATGTCTGCCTGAAGCATCAAGGGGAATACATGACTTTCTTATTACCAGTTTCTTTAGAAGCCTCAGGAATTGCTCCAACTCCATGACTTTGTGTATGTGTGTTTGTGTGCATGCATATGTGTGGTGTATGTGTGTGTGGTGTTTGTGTGTATACATGCATGTGTGTGTGGTGTTTGTATGTATATATGCATATGTATAGTATATGTATGTGTGGTGTTTGTGTGTATGAATGCATGTGTATAGTGTATGTGAGTATGTGTGGAGTGGAGACCAGGGGTCTATGCTCTCCAACTTTTTTTGGTAAAGATTTATTTATTCTATTTTTATTTTACTTTTACATGTATAAATGTGCATTGTGTGTGCTTGGTGTCCTCAGAGGCCAGAAGAGAGTGTCAGATCCCCTGAAACTGGCGTTACAGATAGTTGTGAGCCAACATATGGATTCTGGGAGTTGAACCCAGGTCCTCTGCAAGAGCCTTTTAACTATTGAGCCTGGTCTCCAGCCCCCTCCATCATATTTTTGAGACAGGATCTCTTACTGAACAAGAGTTCACTGATTCAGCCAGACAGAGTGGTCATAAGCTCCCTGCTCCTTCCCCATCCCGGCTCTGGTGTCTGAACTCTGGTCCTCAGGCTTTCTCAGCAAGTAATTTACTGATGAAACCATCTCCCCGACTCCTCCATTTCTTTTTGCTTTCATAAAACCCCAGCAGCATCTCACACACCAGCAGGACCCTTTCCGCCATGCTGGGATGTGCAGAACTTCCTATTGACATGCAGGACACACTGAGCAAGACCTCCTGAATCAGAAGTTCTGGGGCAGCACAAAAGTGTGTTTTAAGAGCTGGGAGAGCCGAGTTTAGTGACGCGCACCTTTAATCCCAGCACTGGCACTTGAGACAGAGGCAGGCAGATCTCTGGGAGTTCAGCCACAGTGAGGCCTTGTTTTAGAGAGGAGGTGGGCGGCTGCGTGACTCTGATATAGAGTAGCATGTAAGGGTGCTATCATCTAAGCTAGTGATCTTTCTCGTCTAGGCCTGTTTAATTTCAGTTTTTAAGACAGGGTCTCAGGCAGTCTAGCTGGCCTTGAACTCCCAATCCTCCTGCCCCATCTACCAAATGCTGGGATGAAAGGTATATGTCACCATTCACGCCTCAATTCCTTTTTTTTTTCCTTCCTGTGCTGGAAATGTTCCTGAGGGCCTCACACGCTAGGCTGCTCTACCCTGAGTCATAGCCCCAGCCTCTAGTTATCTTTAATCAGACTCTCACTGTTAAATTTGAAACACTATTAAAATACAAGCACTTTAACCCAGCTCTTTTACAACTTCCACTGCCCTTATCCATCCATCTGTCCGTCCATCCATCTGTCCGTCCATCCACCCACTCACTGACTGATTCAAAGAATCTCCATTTGGAATATTTAAATGCAAAAAAGAATATGTAACCTGATATATAAAATTTTGACCCAACAAGACATGAAACCCTGAAAATTAAGGTGCAAGAACATCTTTCACCCGATAGAGTCATCTTTCATGTTTCCTATAACCATTAGGCAAAATTCACTTCCAATTTTTAAAAATAAGCACGTGTAATTCCCAACCCAAACCACTCACTGCCTGTGACTTTCTTGGGTTTTTTTTTTTTCTTTTTCTTTTTCTTTTCTTTTCTTTTCTTTTCTTTTTTTTTTTTGGTTTTTCGAGACAGGGTTTCTCTGGTGTAGCTTGAACTCGCTTTGGAGAACAGGCTGGCCTTGAACTCACAGAGATCTGCCTGGCTCTGCCTCCCGAGTGCTGGGATTAAAGGCGTGCGCCACCACCGTCAGGCAACTCTCTCGGTTTTTATGGAGTGTACAGGGATATGGCAAAGGTATTCGCAAATATTAGCGGCAGGCGATGATTGAAGGTCAGCCCTCCAGCGGCTGACCACAGGTCACATAAACACAACACGGGACACCTTCCTTTAGTGCCACACAGTGTGATACCCAGGGGGTGTGTTGGAGAGACACTCATCATGGGACTGAACGGAGAAGGCTTCAATGCATAATCCATAAACAGGGGTTTGACTGGAAGACAGGCAAGGGGAGAGGGGGTGGAGGGGCAGGGTTCAGCCAGAGAGAACAAAATGAACAAAAGCAGTGAGGTTTGAGAGGATAAGGAGCCCAGGGGCAGAGGCCTGAGGAGGATACAGATGGGGCGGAAGTGTGGCGAAGCCCACAGACCAGTTCTCTCCGCTTTTGACAGCACAGAGGAGAGAATTTTGAAAAGGCTCCAGCCTGCAAAACCCACTTCGTCTCTTTGTCGCTGCTGTTTCACGCGGCCTTGCTATACGAGAAGTTCCAGGGACCACCGCCATTCATTCATTCATTTATTCTTTCATTCATTCACCCACTCGTTGTGCAAATAATTGAAAGAGTGCCTGGGACCCTCCTGGCCCTGCAGGTGACCCAGGCAGCCCCGCCCCGGGACGCACCGCGGCTTCTCGGCTCCCGGGCTGCAGCCAGTGCTCCCGTCTGCTCCCGACCCAGGCTCACCTGGTTCCCGGTGGCCGGCGGGAGCGCAGACGCTGGGGGCAGACTCGGCTCCAGCCTGGCTGGCGGCGGCGCTGCGGACGCGGAGGCCGGCAGTTCCCGAGCCGTTGCTGCAGAACCCGCCGGCGTTCCGGCTGTGCGGGTGACATCTGGGGCGAGGAGAAGGGGACCTGGCTGCCCTCCACACACCCGGGCCGTGGGCACCCTCTGGATCCTCTAGAAAGAGAAGAAATAGAGACTAAGAGGTCCTTTTTCTCCTGCTCAGTGTAACAAACGTAGGCTGCGCTTGATATCCTGGCGGGGTGGAGGTAGCTAGGTATGGATGGGGCTGAACTTTCCCCATTCACATTTCTTACTAGGTTTTTACAGAAGATTCCACTAGGTGGGAATGTAGGGCAAGATTTCTCTTGTAGAAACGGGAGCCAGGGCGGAAGGTCGACGGACTTGTCTAAGAGTGAGGCTCTCGGAACTCGTCGCCCTGTTCTCCATACTCCCCGAGGCATTAAGTCTTTAAAATTCTCTGCGTTTAGATTCTTAAGATTCTCCAACGTTTCCTTTAAATTTCTACATTTTTTTTTTTTTTTTGGATGGCTCTAAAGGGCAGGAGTCAGTCTCAAACCCCAGTAATGGGTTTTGGGGTGTTTTGAGCCCAGGCTGGCTTCTAACGACTCACTACATAGCAGAGGCTGGTCTTGAACTCCTGATCCTTCCAAGTGCTGGGATTACAAGCTGTGTAATGTGTGTGTATGTATGTGTACACACACACACACACACACACACACACACACACACATATACATACACGCTATATTTTATTCCTATGTATGTGGAAGAGGAGACCTTCCTGAAATGGAATGACCTACCTGAAAATGCAGGTAAGGACATGCGTGCGTGCGTGCGTGCGTGCGTGCGTGTGTGTGTGTGTGTGTGTGTGTGTGTACACATATTTCCCTTCCTCTTCCAGGACGGGAACTGAACCCAGGACCTTGCAAATGCTAGGCAGGTCCCCAGCGGGACAGTGCTCATTCTTGATGAACTACTTCTTCTGACCTTGTCCATTAGCCTCCCTGCGGGAACCTGGGATTTCCTTCTGAGCCTTCCAGGGTGGTCCTTCAGCTTGAGAAAACCCAAGAGCTACTTAGGAGCGGCTGGGGGGAAAGCTTGGGGGCAGAGCTAACACTGGCCTTGCGGGGCCGATTTCGCCAGCGTCCCCGCCAGTAAGCCCCACGTCCTTGGGCAGATAGGAGTGCAACAGCTTTCTGGACAGGGGCTGTCTGTTCCCGCAAGCGTTTCTTGGAAATTGCGCGTTCCACTGAGCAGGTGGCTCGGAGTTCAAAGGTCTCCCGGCTCTTCGCCCGACGCGGCCGCAGCGGCTTGCCGCCATGGCGCCAGGCATTCGCGCAGCCGACCAGCAGGAGGCGCGCGCGGCCCGCGCGGCGGACTCCTCCTCCGCGCCCTGGAAGAGACAGACACCGGTCCCCGAGAGTTCCTGCCCGGGCGCCCCGACTGGGTCTCTCTTCTCGCGAGAGCTGCCTCCCCCTCCCTCCTCCACCACCCATCTTCCCCCCAAACTCCCCCCCCCCCCCCGCTTTCTGCGCGCTCCTCTCGCCAACTCCCCCCTCCCACGGGCAGGTTCCATATTGGGTAAGATCTCGGCTCGCCCAGCGTCGCCTTCGGGAGCTGTTCTCGCGAGAGTTCTGCGAGAGGTTCCCGGTCGTTGCCTGGAGGATCGCGGCCACAGGAGCCCGAGCGGGCGCTGGAGCGCGAGCGGCGGTCGGGCGAGCAAGCGTCCGGCCCGGGGAGCGGCTGCGGGGGGACGGCGGCGGGAGCAAGCTCGAGCCGCACAGCCGCCGGCTCCCGCGCGTTGCCGAGGCTCGTCGGAGCCGCCGCGGCTGACAGGGGCCGCGCGCCGGGGGGTCGCAGCCTCGGCACGGGCGCGGGCGGCGGGCGAGCGGGCGCAGAGGAGAGCGTGCGGCTGCAGGCAGGGGCCCCCCGCTCGGCCACCTCCTCGCCCCGCGGCCGCCGCTGGAAGATGTCTCAGGAGAGGCCCACGTTCTACCGGCAGGAGCTGAACAAGACCATCTGGGAGGTGCCCGAGCGGTACCAGAACCTGTCCCCGGTGGGCTCGGGCGCCTATGGCTCGGTGTGGTGAGTGTCGCCGGGCCTCGGGTGGGGGGACGCGGTGGAGCAAGCAAGGGTGGCCCTGCGTGCCTGAGGGCCAGGCCTGTCCCCACAGCTCAGCGATGCGCCCAGCGGCAGGAATTCTCCTCCGGGCGTGCGTGGGGGTGCAGGGGGCAGCAGGAGCAGTGCGGGTCCTGCACCCCGCACCCTGCACACGCAGGTACGTGGTGAAGCCTGCGCGGGCGAGCCGTGGGCGCCGTGCGCCGGTGTTCCACTCGGCACGCTCTCGGCTTCGAGGATTGTGCCTCCCGGGGTCCCTCTGCAGCCGTGCAGCCGAAGGACCCTGTCCCCGGGTGCGGCCACTGGCGACGCAGGAGCCCTGCCCTGGAGTGCAGACGAGCCGGGTGGAGCTGCTGCTCGGAGCGGTAGGGCAAGGGCCTGACCCTAGGACTGCGGTCACCTGGATGAAGCTTGCAAGAAAAAGCGCTCCCTTCCCGGAATTTTTTTTTTTTCCATTTTCTTTTTTTTCCCCCCTTTCTCTCTCTTTTTTTTTTATTTTGCAAGCCTCCATCGAAAAATCCTGGTTTAGGAAACGTTCTTTTGGAATTCGCACATGAATTAGCAGCACCCCGCAGAGCTTAAAATACCGACTTTATCTCGGGGAGTGCGGTGCCAGCTTGCGTGGTGTGTTTCCGATCCGGTTGAAAGCGTATTTCCTTTTCGGGGAGGGAGGGAGGGTGGGTGGCCGTGCCTGCAAGGACGCTACCGCTCGCCGCTGAGTTAAGTCCCACTGCTCATTTCAGTATTGTTTGACAGAACTGTCTTGCCATGCGGAGCCAGATCTAAAAGGAAGGACTAGTGCTCGAAGGTGTAGATGGTTTTTAATTGAAATAATTTCTGGGGATGCTTTTCTTTTTTAAGTCCCTTCAAAGATTTGCAGGGGAGATTTGTCAGTTTTTAAGGACCGAGGTACATGGTGGTTTTCGTGAGAACTGGGACACATATAGTAGAGGAAACGATGTTTTTTAGCTTTCATTCACACCGTGGTTTTTGATTTTTGTTGTTGTTCGTTGGAGACTATGTATCTCTCTGGCTGACCTGAACCTCTCACTCCTGGCCTGGAACTCACAGAGATCTGGTGTGCCATGGCTGAGAATAAAGGCTTTTCCCACCCTGCAAGGCCCTAGGAGTGGGTTTCATATTAAATCCATACCATAAAATTTCCACTCCGGAAGTGTTTTAGGAACGTTCAAGGATTCATACAGTAGATTTTGGACTTAGTGTCATCTTAGAGCTCCCGAGCTGAAGGTAAACATCAGGTTCAACAGATTAGTCTTTCTATGTTTTAGTAATTTATATGCATTTGTGCTTTTGAAAGAGTCTCTGAAATCGTTTGTTTTGTTTTGGAACAAATTCCAGGCTTCTGGATGTGTTAATCTTTAAGTATGAGTCCTGTGTTACTTAAAGTCACACCATGAATTTCCTGTTTGGTAGAATCTTCTGGGTAATTGAGATTGTGCAATCATGTCCAGCAACAGATCGTGTTGCATTTGCTGGTGCAAGCTGCTTAAGTTATGTTTGCAGATGGTACGTACCAGCCTTGACATCTTGCTCCCATGTTTACAGTATGGCAGATTGCATTTTCTTTTCTTTCTTTTTTTGTTTTTTTGTTCTTTTGGTTTTTCGAGACAGGGTTTCTCTGTGTAGCTTTGCGCCTTTCTTGGATCTCTGTAGACCAGGCTGGCCTCGAACTCTCAGAGATCCACCTGCCTCTGCCTCCAGAGTGCTGGAATTAAAGGCATGCGCCACCACCGCCCGACCAGATTGCATTTTCAAGGAAAGGGCAGTAATCTACATCTCTCATGGGTATTTGTGATTGGTTTGTTATATTCGTTATTTCTCCGATATTAAATAGCTCATTAACATCCCTCCATTTTTCATTCCTAATGGTTACAGTATCAGGCTTTTGTTTCCATTTGAATGCTCAGGGAGTGATGCAACAGAACAGCTCCCTGTAAGGCATCTGGGCGGGTGAACGTGCCAGATTTCTGTGGACACTGCTGCCCTGGCAGAAGAGCCAGGTTTGCAGTGAAGCTCAGCAGTGGAGCGCCGGAGCGCCGTCAGCACCAGCGCCACTTCCTCTGGTGCTGTTCTGCTCTGTGAAGTAGAGCTGAGCACAGCCTCACAGTTTGAAAGGCCTTACCCTAACACAGCTTCTAAAAAGTAGGTGGTGCTGGCCCAGTGGTGTAACTCATGGCACAGCCCTGGCCTTGCATTTGGGAGGCCCTGCATTCCATCCTTAGCAACACACAGACAACACAAAGCCATTGGTTCTATATAAAGTTTGAAAAGACATCTAGCAAAAAGCCACCTGCTTCTGTTCCCCATCCATGTTTTCTGTTCCTTCAGTGACAACCACTATTCAGTCCTTGCGTGTCTTTTCGCAGAGGCAGGGTTTCTACCAGAGATTCAAGATGTAGCCCGTAACCTATGGATAGAGGAAAAGATAACTAAATTGTGCATGATGACTGAGCAGTTACCTCTCTCAAGTTATTTGAAGTTGTACTTTCTTTTTCTTTTTTTTTTAAAGATTTATTTTATGTGTATGGGTATTTTGCTTGCACGCATATGTGTGTGTACTACCTGAATGCCTGGTGCCATGGAGTCCCTGGAACTGGAGTTACAGAAACAGTTATGAGCTGCCGTGTGGGTGCTAAGAATTGAACCTGGGTCCTCTACAGGAGCACTGACCACTGAGCAATTTCTCCAGTCCCAAAGTTGTGTTTTCAGCTGGCAGCTTTTTAGGTGCAACTGAAAACACCTTTTGAATTTCTTTTCTTTTTTGTCTTTCGATCCTTGGCTGTCCTGGAACTCATTCTGTAGACCAGGCTGGCCTTGAACTCACAGAGATGCACTTGGCTCTGCCTCACAAGTGCTGGGATAGAGGTGTACACCACCACGCCCGGCTTCGTTGAATTTCTTTCTAGCCTACTGTGGGCCTTGTGCTCCCTTTCCTCTACCTTCATCCTCTGAGATGATTTGATTTTAGAAAATAATGAAGTCCATTTGAGTCCAAGTCATTGAGGGGGTTTAGAGAGAAGCCTTGAGAGAGAAGGCAGTCCAGTTGATAACACTTGTCTTACATCGGTAAGGGTTAGGCCTATACTGTTACAGCATTTTTTATATGGCTTATTGAGCTGGACCTGAGGTCTCTTTGAAAAGATACCTCTGAATGGGTCATGGCACACTTTGATGTGTAGCTTTATCTTTTTTTTTTTTTAAGTTCAGGCCTGTTTTTATTTTAATTTGCACTATGCAGTGAACAGCAACAACAACACAAAACAAAAAGTTAAGTAGCAACCTGTGTAGTAAGCAGTTGTGAATCCCAGATCAATGCGAATCAGACTAGAAATTTGAGGGTTGATATGCTTGTACAGATGTCTTTCTTTTAAAAAGAGTAAAGGGAACTAGACTAAGTTTTCAAGTTTTAAGGAACTTTGTTCGTTGTCTGTAGAGGGAAATGAAGCAAAATTGTTTAAGACCACATTGTTGCAAAGCATTGATTTTGTGGTTTGGGACATAGGGGAAAATCTCTGTGGTGAATTTAAGGAAACACAAACAGGAACTTCAGCACCTACCCTCAGGGAAGGGTCTTTCCAGCCCCTTGCTGGGCACACTTGGGCACATACATTGGGAGTGAGACTTGAGAATTTCTTCTGGATCATCTCTAGCTGTTTATTCATCAGTATTTATTGCGTACCACCAAGCAGTAGCTAGGTTCTTCAGGTAGAGTGCAGAAGAGAGCAGTTCATTTTGTCATTGGCCTTGTAGAGGAATGAGTTTAATGGCTGCATTTTATGGGTTGCTTACTGTGTTGTAGGCATGGTGATGCATAGTTTATAATCGGCATGTAAACATGTAACAAAACTTGTAGCTAAAGATGTAAGTTCTTCTAAGAAACCAACAATTTAATGCACTATATAGACAAGATTTCCAGTAAATATAGCAAAAATAAATAAGGCTTTTAAAAAAAGTACTAATAGCCCTTCATCATTAATTGTCTTTTAATGAGCCAGGGTAAAAACAAAACTCCATGGCATGAAAAGATAACTTTCTTGACTTTTGACCAGTGAGAAATCTGTGCTTTTTTTCTTCCTTAGTTGTAATAGCTCATTCCTCTTCTTCCTTCCCTCCCTGTCCTTTTCCTGCTTTCCTTTCTTCAAGACATTCTGCTGGCCTTCAACTCTTGATCCTTATGCCTGAGGCTCTCCAGTGCTGGTACCTCAGGAGTAGGATACCAAGATGCTTTTAGCTGACCTATCTTC
The DNA here is from genome assembly GCF_903995425.1 of Onychomys torridus. Lineage (NCBI taxonomy): Eukaryota > Metazoa > Chordata > Mammalia > Rodentia > Cricetidae > Onychomys > Onychomys torridus. The sequence continues at coordinate 63,404,855 of NC_050460.1, read as the reverse complement.
CACTTAACTGTTTTTGTAACTAAAAGTAGAATAGTTAGCTGAATGTTACCAGTCTTAATAAGAAACATTTCAATACAATTAATAACTCCCACCCGTAGCAAAGAAAAAAAATAAGTAACTCCCCCCTGAGTTTTAGGCCCGCCTGGCATGCAGAGTGAAATGAAGCCCTGTCTGAAGAGCAGCATAGACAGACAAAGCCACCCAGAACAGGGTTGCTGACAAGAGGGTGTGTGTGTTTTATTTATTTTTATGTGTATGGGTTTTTTGCCCGGATGTGTATCTGTCTGTAGGCCACTATGTGGCCAGAAGGTGGCATCTTATCCTCTGAAACGGGAGTTACAGATGGTTATGAGCTACCATGTTGGTCCTGGGAACAAAACCCAGGTCTTCTGGTAGCCAGTGCTTATAACCACTGAGCCATCTCTCCAGCCCCAGTTCCTGGCAAGGGTGTGTATGATGGGGAGAAAGACTGATTTAAGTGTTCGTCCAAGCTAGCTATATAGTTCTGTCTTACTGAATTCCATTTCCCACACTGGACCCCAAGCCTCTCCGATCAGCCGCTTTTGATTTTGATTTCTTTTTAATTCAGCCTCAGAGATGATCTGTGTTGCCTTGCCTTCTGTGAGCAATGTTGTGAATTGTGCTGAACCCCTAGGACTTAGGGCTCAAATGTAGAGGAATTGTACACTAAATTAGTAGTCACTTTAGTATTAACTGCATTTGAAGGTGGTTATTTTCATTTAAAGTCTTGTCAGTTACTCCTTTTCTAGCTCCGTGGAGGCTGATTTTACTTCTCTCTTCTTCTTTTGTATTGTTAGTGAGTGAACAGGGTCTTGTGCATGCTAAGCACATCCACTGAGCTGCACTCCAGCCTCCAGGCTGGCATTTTAAACCTAGCTTTGTGGATGAGCTGGGCTTATTTAGAGGAGACACTGTGCCAGACCAGCTTTGGTTTGGGGTCTGGGGTTCCAGCACTTGAGTAGTATCAGTATCTTCTCATCAGTGTGGCCTGCTGAAGCTGTGTGGTGACAGCTCCTCTTGTACAGTCTTTGCGATAGAGTTGTGATTATAGGACAGAGGTCTGTAATCTACAGTGTTACTGTGCAGCTGCTCTGAAGGGTAAATGACAACCCTTTGAAGTCACATACTCCCTCAGAATTGATCAATTAAAAATGAAGTTAATGCTCGGATGAAATTTTCTCCTGAAAAACTAGGTAGTACTGATAGGTGACTTCTGGATTTATGAACACCATTCATTTGGAATTTATCAGTGTGTATTTATGGAAAGTTAAGACCAACTGTGCTGGTGTTGTATAAGTACAGTGTATATCATTGAATAACTCAGCCTTGCTAGTCCTTTGAAAATGCCTCAGGTTTTTACTCTTTGTGAAGTTTGATACAAAGCTGATTTGTCCTACCCAGAGGGGTCTAGTTATTGCCATCTGTGCACTCAGGATAGTGGTCCTTACCCAGGGGTGTCTGCTCAGCCTTGTCATGGATATGCAGATTGGGTAATTTTTTGAGGAAATAAAACCAGAACTTTCTTTAAACTTGAGTTTTTTTAAAGTTTCAGTTTTAGAAGCTTGATCTTTCTAAAGTGCTTTATAAGCTAAGTACATTTGTAGTGAGGACTAACCAGTTTTCCAGTGTACAGGATTGTGGGCTCAAATGTCTCCCAAGGGACGATTCTGTGTAGTGTGGTTACTTCCCTGTGGGGCTTCTTCTTCAGGTACACAGTATGGAATGTTAATAAAGTATGGAATGCTCTCCTTTCTGAAGCTGTGCTGTGCTGAAGCAGTGGAAAAAAATAAGCCGCATTTATGGTGCCGGAGGATAAGTGGTATTGGGAATATGAGACATGGGAAGGAAGGCACACAGTGGCTTAACTTTTTTTCTCTTCCTCCCAGTGCTGAGGAACCTAGGTCCTTGCACATGCCAGCAAGCATCTACCTGTTCGCCATCCTATGCTGCACTTTTAAGCAAGAGTGTGGTGGTTGAAGTGTCAGTTAAGGAAAGACCTAAGGGGTTGGACATGGTGGGGTGAGGAGGTAAGAACTTTATGGATTGAAAGATTAACAAAAGCAAAGACCCTGTGCTGTGTGATCATAGCTAGAGCTGAATGAATCCGGGGAGCAATCAGAAGGGGAAGGGGTTTGCAGCTGGTAGGGATTCTGGAAGGTCATGTTTGCCTTTTATTCAGAGAAAGGAAGCTGAGGTGGGTTATAGACAGAAGAAGAGAGCTGGGATTTCGTTCTCTAGTTTTTCATGTCTGTTCCTCCTTAACTGACGGAGGTACTGTTTGTGGTTTAGGATAGCCCAAGAGAGATGAACCATTGCAGATTTCTGACCTGTGCTTGACGCACTCATTCCACCAGTCCCAGAGTGCCAGAGCCAGAATTTGTGTTGAGCTCTGGAAATCCAGGGTACTCCATTCCAACTCCCTAAATGACACGGGCTGCTTCAACTTTTCAGAGCTTTGTTGCCAAAAGGAAGGGGGCGGAGAGATGAGCTTCTGGGTTCAGCTGGGAGAGGGGGATGAGCTGCTGGAGGGTGAGTGAGCGGTTTCTAATATCTTTGGCTTTGAGGCCTTTTTCCTTCACGACTGGGTCTCATTTTAAGTTGCTTTTTCTTCCTTGAGGTATCCGAGTATTTAAGATCCTATTTATTTTGTTCTTTGGCCATGTGTCTGTTTTCCATTCCTCTGCCTTTCCCTCATCATGTTCCCTGGCACTGATGTTTTTTGGCTGTGAGTCTCCACTGACTGTCAAGTTGAATAGATGGGACAGATAGCATCTAAGATACCTTGTAGCAGCTCTGCCCTGTCCTGTCTTGGCTGCCGTCTTCACGTGAGCTCCTTTCTTCTTCTTTGTCTCCCTTACTGCTCTACCATCTGGTGGCAGAAAGTAAGTTTCTACAAACACAGATTCCCATGGCAACATAACAGAAAGGTATTAGAACACATGTTTATTCTGTCTAGACCTGCTGTCTGACTAACTGTAGACCCTGAACGTGTTTACTCCTGTTGCATTGAAAGATGGTTACAGATTTCCATGTCTCCCTCAAAATCCCTTCCTCCTAGGCCTTGCCACTATGCTTGTGATAGGAAGAAAGTTGTGTGTGTGCCCTCCTGCAGCTCTACCCCAAAGTGGGTACTGGTTGGTCTCTGAGCTTGAAGTGCACAGTCAGTATTCTAACAGGAATCTTTTTTTTTTAGCTGAGGATCGAACCCAGGACCTTGCGCTTGCTAGGCAAGCGTTCTACCACTGAGCTAAATCCCCAACCCCGTAACACGAATCTTTTTTTTTTGAGATGGGGTTTCTCTGTGTAGTTTTTGTGCCTGTCCTGGATCTCACTGTGTAGACCAGGCTGGCCTCGAACTCACAGAGATCCACCTGGCTCTGCCTCACGAGTGCTGGGATTAAAGGCCACCACTGCCCAGCTCATTGTAACACGAATTTTAAAAGACCCAGCTAGCTTAGTCAGTAGAGCACGAGACTCTTAATCTCAGGGTTGTGAGTTCGAGCCCCACATTGTACCAGATGTAACACGAATCTTAAAAGGTCTTATTAATAAAAACTCAGGAGCCAGGTACTGGAGTGAATTCTGAAAAGTCAGAGAAGCAGAACAAGCCACAGCTAACCTCACCTTACCAACTTCTTAGCCGATCCTGTTTCCTCAAACTGGAAGCCTCTGCTGCTAAAAGCCTAAAAGCTTAAAAAGCCTAAAAGCTTCTAGTTCCTGGTCCTCATGCCTTATAATACCTTTCTGCTTCCTGCCGTCACTTCCTGGAATTAAAGGTTTTTAATGTGTGTCTTTCCCAAGCAAGACATGAGATCTCACTCAAGTGCTGGGATTAAAGGTGTGAGCCACCACACCTGGCTGTTCCTAATGCGGCCTTGAACTCACAGAGATTCAGACAGATCTCTGCCTCCCAAGTGATAGGATTAATTCATTACTTTAGCATTGCTAGTGCAAGGCATTGTTTTGAAGACCAAGAAAGCAAGGGACCTGGGGAGATGGGAGTGCTTGCATAAAAGCATGAGGACCTGAGTTCGATTCCGGGCACCACGTCACACTTGTGATCTCAGCACTGGGGTGGCAGGGACTGGCCAGCTAGCCCAGCCAAGCTGGTAAGCTCCAGATTCAGTGAGAAAGCCTGTCTGAAAACAAGGTGGAAGACACCTAAGGTGGTCAACCTCTGACCTACACACAAAAGCAGGAGGGGACTCGGGTTGCTTCGGAAGTCTCTGTAGCTTTTCTTTTTTGTATCTGTTCAGTGTCTGTTCTCATCTCAGAGCTGCCTTTATATTTCTAAAGACTATGTCTGTCTCTCAGCTCAGTGACATTCTAGTAGCCTGTCACATCTAGGGCAGCTTGATGCCAGGATATGTATTGGAAATCTATGTCAGGGAAGCTTTTCCATCTGGTGATTCAGATCTGGAAAGGATGACGTCAGCATGTGCCCACAAGAGGTCAGAAAACAAAACAAAACCTCTTTTGATGTGTACAGGCTCTGGAAGGCTGTTTTAGTTGAAGAGGGTGTGAGAGTAATTGGTCTAGATCCTGAGCCCTTCGATCGGTGTTGGTTTGGAGCTTGGTCATGGGCTCGTAATTATGCCTTTTACTCTTTCTGTAATACTCAGCTTGGGGTGTCTGGCTTGTGCAAGTACTGAGTTCATCTTGCATTTCTTCATTCCTGTGGCAGATCTCATTTAATTCCCAGAAATATTTCTTTATTCTTGGTATGCTCAGTAGCTGACTCTCTGCCTTTACCCGCCCCTAAACCTTTTACTTAGGGCTTTTGCTAGCTTGAACCTCCTTGAACTTAGACTTAGGAATATATAGTTTCTATTAATATATTTCTGTCATTCCCTGATAGATATGTGTGTGTGTAAATGTTCTTACATATGTTATATACATGTGTGTTTGCATATGTGTGTGGAGGTCAGAGGTTAGCCTCAGTTATTGTCCTCTGTCACTTTCCACCTTATTTTTTAACAGCATCTCTCACTGAATCGGGGGCTCATGGATTGGTTAGACTAGCAGGCCAGCGATCCTCAGGGTCCTTCCTGTTTCCACCTTCAAATGCTGGGATTTATTACAGGCACATAGAATCATACCTTTTTATTTTTAAATTTTTATTTATTGTGCATTGGTGTTTTGCCTGCATGTGAGGGTGTCAGATATTGGAGTTACAGACAGTTGTGAGCTGTCATGTGGTTGCTGGGAATTGAACCCGGGTCCTCTGGAAGGACAGCCAGTGCTTTTACCCACTGAGCCACCTCTCCAGCCCCCTGGGTTTTTTGTTGTTTGTTTTTGTTGTTGTTTTTAATGTGGGTAGTGGGGATCAAACTTGGGGTCTTCACACTTGCTGGTGTAATCACTTTCCTGACTGAGCCATCTCCCCAGCCTGTCTTCTCCTCACTTGATGCTGCAGTTTGACTTGCTTAGTTTCTGATTCCTTGGGTAGTGCCTGAGTGCCTTATGATTGGATGAGCTTTTCAAATGAGCAGTCTCAATGTGCATTGATACTGATGCCAGGCAAAAGGGTTGAAATGTAACACATTAAGAGTGTGTATCTGTTACTTCTTTGCATCCCCAAACTCCATTTATATCCCCAAACAGTGTAACAGGATTCCTCAGTCTGGACATTCTGGGTGGGGCTGATGCTTTGTTGTGGGGTCTGTCAGGGTATTGTGTACTCAATAGCAGTGGTATCTCCTAATCTCAAGATTTATAGCAATTTCCCATTGGGATGGCCAAAACTGTATTACAGACATTGCCTTTTGTTTAGGGGGTGGGTCTAGGGAGACAACAAGAACACTTAATTGAAAACGTTTGTACAGCTGTATGTATTTAGACTAATGGTCTTGAGGAGAAACTGGAGGCTGACTTGACCACTCAGCCTGCCAGCGGAGAGGAGTGCTTCCTTCTTCCCTCAACATGACGTCGGTTGTTTCCAGGAGAACTTCAGAGAACACTGGCAAGGTCCCAATTAGTGGTTGGCACACTGGCACAGCATGCATGTCATTGGCCATGTGGATAACTGTATGGTGTTGTGAAGAAACAATGTATGTGAATAACTTTTGTTTTCTTTTTGTCATGACCCACTTAGGGTTTGCAAATGTTTCTGGAAAGGAAAGCTTATTGAAGACGTTAGCATTAAGTCCAAACTAAAGGTATTTCCCCCCAGCATCTCTGGTATTTTCTGGCCTTTTCTATCTTTCAGTAGGTTTCAAAGTTCTAAAAATACAATGTTCAGGGCAGCCAGGGCTAAATAGTAAGACCCCTTCTTAAGTAAAATACAAACATTAGAAAAGCAAGAGAGTGCCAGATAAACAAAGAAATAAGTGCTGGCAGTTCACGGCACCCAGTTTGTGCTACACAGTCTAGATGGGTAGTCCTAGCTGGTCTGGAGCACACTGCAGACTAGCCTGACTTCAGACTCATGGCAGTCCTACCTCCTCCTCTGCCACAAGGACAAGCAGGCACCACCCCATCTACATTTTGAAGGTTCTTGTCAACATTTTCGATTAGATAAGCTGGGCGGTGGTGGTGCATGCCTTAATCCCAGCACTCAGGAGTCAGAGGCAGGTGGATCTCCGTGAGTTTGAGGCCAGGCTGGTCTATAGAGTGAGTTCCAGGACGGGCTCCAAAACAACACAGAGAAACCCTGTCTCGAAAAACCAACAACAACAAAAATAAATTACTACACAATAACAGAGGGTGAATTTCTTAGTAATTTTGTGGATCTCAGCAGTAACTGAGGAAAATTAGCTTTATTCTTGCTTCGGAGCCTATTATTTAGACTCATAGTTTGGTGTTTTCCTGAATTACTTGTGGTACTGCTTGGAGGGTTTTGATGTGGCAATAATTAATTATGTATTAGGATATGCAGCTTTTAATGTTTAGTGCTGTGCTTTGCATCTTCATTGTGGATAGCTTGTGGCGGCTAGAGGATACAGTCTGCCTCTCCGGAGACAGGGTCTCTCAGTGGCCTGAAGCTCACATTAGGCTAGTTGGCCAACATGCCCCTGGGATCTTCCTTTCCTGTCTCTACCTCAGTCCTGGGATCACAAGTACACAGCACCATGCCCAGCACTTTTACATGGGTTCTAGGCTAGAACTCAGGTCACTGCAGGTCCCCATTTTAGATCATCTTCATACCTCCTTAAAGTGCTCTGTTCTCATCTCTGTTTCTCTGCCTTACTCATCTTTGGGGCAGTTTTACTGTTCTTCCATATTATTTTTTATTTTTTGCATCATGACTCATTCTTAAATTCTCTTTTCTTTGTACATATTCCTTTTGGATGCATTATCTTACAGTCTTAGCCATGGCATGTTCATATAACGTGATTTCAGATTTCAAGAATGTCTTTCTGGAGGTGTAATTCAGTGGTAGGATACTGCTTAGCTAGCAGGTACAAAAGTTCTAGGTTCGGTCCCCTGCAAAGCAAGCAAGCAAGGTGGGAGGGACGCTGGCAGCAGCACACGCCTCAATCCCAGCACTCGGGAGGCAGAGCCAGGAGGATCTCTGTGAGTTTGAGGCCAGCCTGGGCTACAGAGCGAGTTCCAGGACAGGCACCAAAACTACATGGAGAAACCCTGTCTCGCAAAACCAAAAAACCAAACCAAAACAAAAGAAGTAACTTTGGTATTTTGGACTGCTCTCTTGTGCTAGTTGTAGTGGTACAGACTAGTAATCCCAGCACTCAAGAGGCTGAGGCAGGATGATTGTGAGTAGAGGTCAGCCTGGGCTACATCATGAGAACTCTGCTTCAAAACACTAAGAACATCTGATGTTGTGAATTCCAGGTCTATTGAAATGTAAAAAGTTTCTAGCATCCTACCTTCCTCTGGTTACTTTTTTGCACTTCTTCAGGGTACTCTTGGAAGATGTAGCACTGACTTTGTTGTGATGGATTCACATCATGTGTCCGTATGGCTCAGCCTTATGTAGATAGGAAGTTGGTGCTTGAAGGAAGGAATCTTGGTAGCTAGAACGTATACTGGTCTTGCAGAGGACCTGGGTTTGGGTCCTCTGAGTTTCAGACACAGAGAGCCAGGAGTTCATGCTCCCTTTTCCTGTTGATCTGCTCATGATCCCAGCCAGGGAATGGCAGGGTGTTCCCGGCTCAGTTAATATACTCAAGATAATCTCCCACAGTCATGCCCAGAGGCCTATCTCCCAGGTGATTCTAGATCCTGTCAAATTAACAGCACTAACCATCACTCTGTGTGTGTGTGTGTGTGTGTGTGTGTGTGTGTTGTGCACGCACTTATATTTATGTTTTGGATTTATGTCGTGAGGAAAATTTGTTGATATCCATCAGACAGTGTTCAAGGCTTACCAGTGTGGTCGAAGACCATAGACTAGTGGACGATATGCACATGTTGTGGGCATGTACACAAAGTGGTGGCATTGTGAGTTACAGTATTTAGAATGCCTTCATGGAGGAAAAAGGTTCTGAGAATTCTTTTGAGAGCTGAGTAAACTCCTCAGTGGGGAGGCTGCAAAGAAGCAAACGTTTTGAGATAGTAGGTACGTGCACAGCTGTGAAGGACCAGCCTGCCCCGCCGTGGTTCTCACTGTGTTTCAGAATCACTTGTGGAACTTCAACCTTACGGCATTTGAGTTCTGGCCCCAGAAGTCAAGACTCAGGTAACTGCTTTTCAGAATAGTCAAGCGTGTTTCTTGGTTACGTAGGGCTTCTGTAGGCCGTTGAGAGCGGCTCCCTTGCTGCCTACCGAGGGAAGGAATGGTGTTAAGCTCTCTGTCTGAAGCACTGGCTCCACTGATTGGGGGAGGCCAAGTCTGCAGCAGTTGTCTACAGACACCTCTCTCTTTCTGAGTGCCCGGCTTCTTTGTTCTTGAGGTCAGAGTGATGTTGTGGTGTGTTTATTATTTTTGTTTTATGTTCAGATCACAACTAGATGCCAAGGATAAAGATAAACCACAGCTTCTGCTCCCTCTCACAGCCTGGAGGAGGAAACAAGCATGCAGAGGATGGTGGTTTTGAGTTCAGTCTCTATAGGATTGGCTACAGTATATTGCTGACTACAGTAGTTCCCAGGTCCCATCTAAGAGTCGTGAAACCATGATCAAGGGTTTCAAGGACTCTCGATTATATATTAATAATCTTCTCTTTTACTGTTACTTTAGAGATATGGTCAAATTCCAATCTGAAAGAAAGAGATATAAAAATACTGAGGGTTTACTACTTGGAAAGTCCCATGCTGGAAATTGTAGGTACAAACTTATTTTATAGTTGAATTGATTTCAGTTTGGAGTATTTAAACCTACCTTCTGGGGCTGGAGAAATAGTTGTTGAGAGTGCATGCTGTTTTTGCAGAGGATCCAAGTTCTGTTTTGAGCACCAGTGTGGGGAAGCTTATAACTCACTGCCTCTAACTCCAGCTCCAGGGGATCCAATACGGGCACTGCAACCCCCCCCCCCCCCCCCCGCCCCACGTACACAGACACAAACACATGATTAAAAATAAAAAATAAGATAGTTTTAAAAACTACTAGTTGGTTTTTGTTGTTGTTTTTTTTGTTTTCAAGACAAGAGTTTCTCTGTGTAGCTTTGAAGCCTGTCCTGGAACTCGCTCTGTAGACCAGGCTGGCCTCTGCCTCCTGAGTGCTGGGATTAAAGGCGTCACCACATCACCACTGCCCGGCAAGAGCTAGTAGTTTCTTATAGTTTATAATGCTCACTCACATACTTAACCTTACATGAGCCTCTTCCCAGTATTTCGAGCCAGGTGGTGCAGGGGACTCCCTGTTTTATTATTTGGAAACAGGTATATGAAAGCTTTGACTGGGATCACTTGCTAGGAAGTTCCACAGCCCAAAGTAGAACTTGTCTTTTGACTATTGGTTTGTTTCCGTATGGCACTATGCATGTTTAAATTTGCTAAGTAGAATTTTCTAGATCAGTAAAACAAAACAAAACAAAAAAAGTCTTATGTAGAAAGATACATTGGAAATACCAGCACAGGTGTTCCTTGGCTTATATTGGTTTTGTTTTATTTTGTTTTTTGAGACAGGGTTTCTCTGTGTAGCCCTGGTTGTCCTGGAACTCACTCTGTAGCCCAGGCTGGCCCCGAACTCAGAGATCCTCCTACCTCTGCCTCCTGAATGCTGGAATTAAAGGCGTTCGCCACCACCTGCGTTTCTTTTTTCGTTTTGTTGTTGTTTTGTTTTGTTTTGCCCCCTGTAAGCTGAAAAGTAAGTCCCAGGGCTCCTAAACACCTATCCACTTCAATGTCTTGCCTTAGCAGCAGTACACTGTTGTGTGAGCACATGGCTTACTGGGACAGACACTGTTGCTGAGCATTGGGAGAGTATCTGACTGCTTATCAACAGCCTGGGGAAGGTCACATCAGAACTCCAAGTACTTGCTCCTGTATGCTTATTACCTTCTCACTGTCTTACAGGTATTGTAGAACCAAAGCTGGAGACCATCTGTGTAAAGAATTAAGACAGACGCTCCCCTTTTGAGAGGCAGAGCTTAGTTCCCTCCCCTCTCCTGAGGACTGTACTTGGTGGCTTGGTTTTCTGCTGTGTAGAATGTGGCAGAAATGAGTGTGACTGCAGGAGGTACAAAAAAGGTTGTACCTGCTGTTGAGCTTTTTCTCTGGGATCCCTGCTGTGGGAGCAGGCATATTCAAGCTGTGACCCACAGGCAGCATTGCTGGCCATGTGCATCTTAGGGTAGCTGTGAATTCTACCCAACACATTTGTAGGTGACACCATTCTATCACAGTTGGATACCCCTGGTCTAGAGCCTAGAGCATTTCTCAACTCTGATACACTCTGGCATTTGGGGTCAAGTAGTTAGTTCTTCATAGTTCCTGGCTGTCTGATCTGCTGTAGGATGCTTAGTAAGCAGCATCCCTGGACACCACCTGCTAGTGCCAGTAAGATTTTGCTCTTAGACTTAGTGATGACAACCCATAATGACTCAAATGTCCTCTGGTGGACAAAATGGCCCTCTTTTCAGAACCTCTAGGTGAAACCTGTGATGTAACTCTGGAGAGGCCTAGATGCCAAGCATTCATAGCCATGAGGGTGGGCCACCTTGGAAGAGAATGCTCTAGCCTCAGTCAAATGTAAAAATGACTTTTCAGGCAGGAGAGATGGTTCAGCAGTTAAGAGCACTGGCTGCTTTCTCAGAGAACCTGAGTTTGAAACCCAGCACCCACATGGCACCTCATTTGTCTGTAACTCCAGTTCTAAGGGATCTGACATCCTCTTCTGGTGGCTGCTGTATGCACATGGTACCTATAGGCAAAACACTCATTCACATAAAGAAATAAAATTTTAAAACAATTAGGGGAGACTTGCTGTGGCCCATGTCTTTCTGCAGTTTGCTGAAAGACTGAGCTAGACCACCTTGCTAAATTGCTCCCTAGTTCTTGACCCACAACAATGGAGATAATAAATCATGTTAAAGCTCCAAATTTTGGGATGATTTGTTACCCAGCAGTAGATGATACCCTAAGTGCTGTCACAGAGTGTACAGAGACTGTAGAAGGTGGAAAGTTCTGTACTGAGGGAAATTGGCCTATGGAGACACCAGTCTTTTTCTGTTTCCCCACACTTAGATGTGTAGCACATAGGTGTAGCATAAATAAAGAGTTAGGAACTATTGCAGTGAAAGCTTTTTCCATGCCAGTGCAGACCATAGTAACTTCAATGTAACAGTTAGTCTGACGTTTCAGATTTGTTTGAAGTGAGTTAACTATTTAGGATTACTTTAAGAATTTTTGTTCTTGAAATTTTGAAGCAGAAAAATAGAGAAGTGTCTCTGATAGTGCATTGTAGTGCTTTGGAAAATAGCCCCTCTTAAGAAGAAAGGCACGGACGAGGGGAGCATAACAGGCTCAAAATGCAGAGTATACCTGTGTGGCAATGTCCTTATGAAACCATTAATCCCAGCACTGGGGAGGCAGGGCCTGGTGGATCTCTGTGAGTTCGAGTCCAGCCTGGTCTACAGAGCGAGATCCAGGATAGGCTCCAAAACTACCCAGAGAAACCCTGTCTGGGGGGCGGGGGAATGCGGTTTCTAAGGGAATAAAGTGCACCCTCTGTTGAGAACCACTATCCAGGGAAAGAGGTCAAAGTCATCCTATGTTGAGATCTAAGTAGACCTTCTGCCAGCAGCCACAAGGGGGAGGCGTCTTCAAAGAGGCTCCTTCCAGGCGGTGCTGCAGAGGCAGGCAGACTAAAGGCGTGCATTACCATGGCCTGGCAAAACTGCATTTTTTAAGAGGTGAGGGGAAGCTTGTGTGGTGGCATGCATTGTAATCTGAGTACTAGAGAGCACAGACTGGCAGAATTGGGCTTGTTGGCCTCCCAGTCCAGCCTACTTGGTAAGTTACAGGCCAGTGAGAAATCTTGTCTCAAACTATCCTTTCCAGCCTGGCAGTGGTGGCCTGTGCCTTTAATCCCAGCACTCGGGAGGCAGAGGCCGGCGGATCTGGTCTACAGACTGAGTTCTAGGACAGCTAGGGCTACACAAAGAGACTCTGTCTTGAAAAACAAACAAACTACCCTTTCAAGTTAAAGGAACTAGATAGTGCCAGACTAGTATATAGCATAATCACATGTGGGGTGCAGTTTGAATTTTCTCCCTTTGAACTTTCAGTTTGTTTTTCACGTGATTTAAGGGTTTTCTAGGAATTTCTGCTTTTAGACATTGGAAATTAGGACAGAACACATAATTTCTCTTCTTTCCAAATACTGCTTTGATAGGGAGAGGAAGCAGGAAGGAGCCTTGGAAGAGCATTTTAGTGCAGAGCTGAGACATTAGCAGCCTTTGCTGGAGGGATGGCAACACACGAGAACAGTGTCTAGATAATTCCTGTGTGTCTCTTGTGTGTAAGGTGTGTTTTAATGGGGGTGTGTGTCCTCTGGTAAAAATTAATATGTTCTAACATAGCATGTGATTAGGGAAAAAGTAGTGAGGTGTTAATTGAGATGGTATTTCATTATGTGCACAACTAGTGTGACTAAGTACCTATCAATAACAGGGTGAGAATATTACAAAACACAGATTTGAGAAATTATCTGGTAAAATGAAAAATGGCTGGTTTAGGGATCTAGGTTCCAGATTTACATGTGGTGATTATAACTGTGTAAGTATCCTTCAAAGGAAATGTAATTGCTGCTAACTAGTAGTTTCATTGAGAACTACTCGGTGACAGAGCACTGTGATTCATGCTTCTCACTCTACTGACGGCCTGCTTGAGAGATGGATCCTTGATTTTAAAGAATATCTGAGAATAGCTGGGCGGCGGAAGCAGGTGGATCTCTGTGAGTTCGAGGCCCGCATTGTCTACAGAACTAGTTCCAAGACAGCTTGGAGGCTACACAGAGAGACCCTGTCTTAAAAAAACAAAAAACAAAAAACAAAAAAAAAAAAAAAAGAAAGAAAGAATAGAAACATATACAGTTCAAAAATATTAAAAGTCTGGGATATATTAGACATTTCTTCTGTGTGGATATTTCCCTGTGATAGGATCAGTTTTGTGTCTGAAACTTGTTCTTTGCCCTTAGTACATGAGAGACTGTGGAGTCTTGCTAATTGCTGCGTGTGTGAGATGTGAGAATGTACTAGACTTTAAACTCCTGTTGGATTTTCAAGTAGTTCCTGGTTTTCCTGTGACCAGGCTGTAAAGGACACATGTTTTGAACCCCACTCTGTGTGTTTTGAGACAAGGTCTTACTCTAGACCAGGCTGGCCTTCACCATGTTCTCCCTGTCTTTGCCTTCCAAGCATGAGCCACTCCCCACAACCTGAGCGGGGGAGAGAGGGAGAATCTTTACAGGCTGACACTTATGGATGCCACAGGACACCTTGCAGTAATCGGTTCTCTCCTACCATGTGGGTCCCAGGGATTGAGCAGTAAGTGCCTTCACCCTCTGGTCCTTTACCTGCAGTACCGTTTCATTGGGCCTCATATATGGCGTTTGTTTTTTATTAGCTTTCCAAGACAGTGTTTCTCTGTGCAACAGCCCTGGCTGTCCTGGAACTCACAGAGATCCACCTGCCTCTGCCTCTGCCTCTTCCCAAGTGCTGGGATTAAAGGCATGTGCCACCACACTGGGCTATATATATATGTTTTTTTTAAGTCCAGAGTTTTGAGAAAAGTTTAACTGTTGGCTGTTTTATTGGGCATTCTTGGAACCATGTGTATTTGTTATCCCAGGTAGATGTCAAGTTTTGTGACATCAGCTATTATATTTACTGTTTCTTTTGTATCCATTAAAAAAAAAAAACCATAATATTTGTAGTGAGTGGCGTGTCTCTAATCCCAGCACATGAGTGACTAGCGTGTGGCTCACAGATTCAAGCCAGTGTAGACAACTTAACAAGACTTTGTCTCAAAATAAAACAAACCTAGAAAAGGGTGTGCAGCTCCATTTACTGACCAGCACTTGTTTGGTGTGTGTCCAACCCTGAGGGAACTGTTCAGAGCCAATTGAGGAAACTGAGCCTCTTCTTTCTTATCTCAAAATAACTACATTATAAAATACTCTCTGGTATGTTTTTTGTTAAGCAGTTCTGGAGAATGTCCTGCATGCCAGGAATTAAGATAAGTCCTTTGTACCATGATGGTGAGGGAAACAGATGCACTTCTTGCCCTCAAGATACCCAGGGTGAGTGACCATAGCAGCCATTATTAATGTTTGAATTTGAGTTTTACAAAATTAGGGTTTTGTTAAACCTGCCATAAAAGCTAGTACCTTAGATTAGATACAAACAAATCTTTATTTTATATATCAGGTTGATAGAATTTAATTAACTTCCTCAAGATTAGACGGTTATTAAGTGGCAGAGTTGGTATTAAAACCCAGATAGTTTACCTCCAGAGCCCAGGCCTTGTTTAACTACCTGGGGGGTGGTAAACATGCAACAATCATTGTGATTTCTGGGGGCTGCTGGGTCCCGGTGAAGCGTTTGTCATCCCCTGGCCAGCTGCTGGAGTCAGATGGGGAGAACCTGTATCCCTTGCTCTGGAGCCAGCTGCAGAATAGCCTGGTGGGGTGGTTGTAATGGACCAGCTGTCCTGTTTCCCCAGCTGAACTGAACTTGTGCACACAGTCACTCCTGCTGGCCTGCCCTGCTCCCCATGGGTTCATCCCAGGAGAGGACAGTTACAAAGGCTGCTTTAGGCAGGGCACTTAGGGCGGAAGTTGAAGAAGCCACATCATGTAGGATGCCATGGCCATTTCCCCACTTTGAAGCCAGTTCAGAGAACTTCGTTTACAGAGTAGTAAGGACTTACACACACTGTGGAAAAGGAAGGCTGATTTCTTAGGGATTTGTGGAAACATGGGGAATGTAAGAGGCTGAAGGCTCACAGGGTGTCTGCCTCAGGCCAGGTAGGTACATCTCTGAGGGAGTGACTAAACCAGAACTTGAAGAATAAAGATTTAGTTGTGGGTAGGGGTGAAAGAACTATAGTAGCAGTCTGTCCAAATAATTGAAGGAACTGAAAGAAGCCAGTACACCCAGAGTAAGCCTAAGGTGGGGGAAAGACATGGTCCTGATGGATGAGCACATATGGAGACCACTGATTGGATGAGCAGTGGAATCAGGTCATCTCCTCTGAGCTTTAGGCCATGGTAGAAAATTTGCATCTTACCTCTACACCAAGGAAATTTCTTCAGTTTAAAATAGTCATGGTTTGTTTGTTTATTTATTATTACTTACCTTTTGAGATAAGGTTTCTCTGTGTAGTGCTTACTCGTCCTGGAACTGACTCTGTAGACCAGGCTGGTCTCAAACTCAGAGATCTGCCTGCTTCTGCTTCCTGAGTGCTAGGATTAAAGGTGTGTACCACCACAGCCCAGCCCTACTTATTATTTTGAAATTGTGTGTGTGAGGGCGGCGGGAGAGCAAGCCCAAGTGTGGAGGGCAGAGGACAACGTATAGGATTGAACTCAGTCATCAGGCTTGGTGGCAAGCCCCTTTACCTGCTGAGCAAAGGTGACATTCAAATGTCTGGCCAGCTGGAGCAGCTGGATGGACATCACCTGGTGTAACAGTGACAGAGGGACAGTTGTGGAAGTCCTCAGTGCCCATGGGTCTCCCCAGGACTGCCTGATGTGCAGCCACCTAGTGAGGAGGTGTCAGGAAGAGATGGAGTGGGGGTCGGTTTATAGATGGTGTTTAACTTGGGCTGTTTAGTTGATCTTCTCTACTGTGACCAAGGCCTGACGGGAGTAGTTTAAAGAGCAAAGGTTGCTGGAACTCTTTTGCACAGGGCTCAGTCTGTGCTTGCCTGGACCTTAAACTCGAGCAGAGCACCATGAGGACAGAACCGATAAGATGCCCAACCAAGCAGCCTCCCTCCAGCTAAGTTCTACCTCGTAGGTAAACACAGCAGTGAAAAGGGCTGTATTTCTTCTGTGTGTATGGATGGAGGTCAGAGGACATTTTTCCGTTGGTTTTCTCCTACTGTTTTGAGTTCCCAGAATCAAACTCTGGTTGTCAGGCCAACCCTTATCCACTGAGCCATCTGGTTGGGCCCTCCCACCTCCTAAAGTTTTAAGACTCTCTCAAGCTAGACCCAGTGGCATATCTGTGGTTCCAGTGTTCTGGAGGTAGAGGGCAGAAGGATCAGGAGTTCAAGGTCATCTTCAGCCTTATAGTGAGTTTAAGGCAAACCTGAGCTGTGTGAAACTTTTCTATCAACAGTAACAAAAGGAAACAGTGGTGTCACCAGCTGGGAATCCAGGGTTTTAACATGTGTGCCTGTGGAGGACATTCCATGTTGAACATAGCTATAGAGCGGGTCACCAGGAAGAGAATGTAGAAGGCGGCCTGGGACATGCCCTGAAGAAGTACGTAATGCAGAGGGTCCTGAAAACCTGTAGAAATGTTGCTGTGGTTGTCTGCAGGGATTAGTAAGAGGAAGGGGATGGTAACCAAGCCAGATGCTGATCCAGAAAGTGGTGCTTGTGCTTGGTTACAGAGGCCAGTAGCGCACTGGGGGAAGAGCAGCGGTTCCAGCAGGCAGGATTGAAGGAGGAATGGGAGCTGGGAACAAGCACTGTATTTAGAGCTGCGCTTCTCAAACTGAAGAGCTGGATGGATCATTGAGAACTTGTGCCTTCCTGGTGGACTCTCAGGCAGGGCCAGGGCCTCGGTAGAGGTGTAGGTTAGGACCTCTTGTTGCAGTGCATGAGGGAGGGTCTGAGAAAATACAAACCCACTGGCCTCTCCAGTTTCTGATTTGCAGCTCTAGGATGGTGTTCAGTTTCTTAAATCCTCAGGTGAAGCTAACATGAATGGTTCCCATCCTTGAGAATGTGGAGATTTCTAAGCTTTGGAGAACTTTTTAACTATGGTGGCGAGTCATCAAAGGAATTTAATGGAGATGGGGAATTTCTAGACCATATTCTGAAATGAGTGATCCAGTAGAGGGATGTATTTATAACTCAGTGATAGAGTGCTTACCTACCATCCACATCCCTGCATTCACTTCCCAGTCTGTCTCTGTCATTCTGTCCATCCCCACCCCGAATCCCTCCCTCCCCTGTGTGCACACATAAATAGTGTAACAATGTAATCCAGTATTACAAAGAAAGAAGGATACAGCGGAATATCCCTGAGAAGATGTGGGGCAGCTTCAAAACACTGTCAGTCTGGGGTTTGATCAGAGGGTGCCTTAGAGCAAGAGAGGCCATGGACAGCTGGGGGCAAAAATGTCAAGTGGTTATTTTAGAGGAGAAAATGCCCTTATGAAGAAATGGCACTACTTTAGAGCATATTTGAAATTATGTTCAGAATTTTAAAAAAAAATTTTTTTTTCCGGAGCTGAGGACCAAACCCAGGCTTTGCGCTTGCTAGGCAAGCGCTCTGCCACTGAGCTAAATCCCCAACCCTGCAGTTAAAATTTCAACCAGTCTGATTGTGCATTCCTTTTTTCTTCAACCACAGTTCCTTGGATTCAGACACGGGTCATTAAGTGTTGGGGTCACCTGAGGTTAGGTTTTATCCGAGGGAAGGGGACAAACAAGGGAGTGATTATCACTATTGGAGCAATTTGGGGACTGAAGGCAGGAGAGAGCGGCAGTCAAGTGGAGCAAACTAAAGCAAACTGAAAAGTAGGAGGGCCGGAGCCTGGTCCTGGAGGTGGCTGAGTGAGGTGGAGTTTCCTGAGAGGTCAGGAAACAGGACGTTGGATGTGCCCTCCACTTGGATGTTGTAGTCGCCAAGAATGTTAACAGAAGTTAGGAATGGAGGGCTACTCTGCTGATAGGACAGACTTTTGGTGGGTGATGGAAAATTCTAGGCAATAGATAACAGCATCAGAGCTGAGGGTTTTTTCAGAATAGCAAGCAGGGGTTTTTGGAAAGCAAATGGGTAGTAGTAGTCTTGAAATGATGTGCTACAGGAAAGTGCCTTGCAGAGAGAGCGCCCTCTGATGGCGGGACTGCGGGACTGTTTGAGACGTGCTTACTTCCATAGAGAGGTAGAGAAGGTGCAGAAAGGGAGATGGGAAATTCCAGGAGTGTTACACAGATCAAATTGATGTTTAGCGTGAGGGCCCACATAGGTTTGGGGGTGAGAAGAGGATTCCTGGAGTAAGGGAAAGTTCTGAGCTCAGCACCCTATAACGGTGAGGCTGCACTGGCGTCATGGTGCTGCTGTTCTCCATCTGGCTTTTCATCTGTGGTCACTGTGCCCATCACTATTATATGTGTTTATTCTCTCTGCCACTCCCCCCTCCGGGGGGGGGGGTTGCTTCCCACTGAACCTCAGTCTATGAAGTGCCCAACACTTTGGAAGAGCTCATTCTCCTAAAAGCAGGGTAGTTTCTGAGGCCTTCCCTTTGACTGACATCTAGCAGCTAGGTGACAGAGAGGCCTGGGCACGGGGTCCGTGCAGAGATTATCAGTGTGTTGTCTCCTTTGCACAGGTGGCTGCCTGGCTTCATGAGTTCATTGTAACATAGCCACACCCATTGTGTGGGCTCTTACTCTCTGGCTGCTTTCAGGCGACAACTGCAAGCTGAGTGTCAGGGCCCTTATCTAGGGTCTGGAGAGTCTAAAATACTACTCGGCTCCTCTCTGGAAAACTCAGAAGAGACAGAAAGAAGCATCAAGAATAAATTGGAGTCTTCTTGGGCAGTGGGTGATGAGTCATTGTAGTCTTCATCTGAGTTTCTGGTTTTCTTTTTGTGTCCAGCTGCACATTCATCTTGGAAAATGAAGTGGCCTTGAAGTATTAGAAGTCGTATTTGGAGCACGTTTAATGGCGGATGTTTGTTGTTCTCCCTCCTCAGTGCTGCTTTTGATACGAAGACGGGACATCGTGTGGCAGTGAAGAAGCTCTCGAGACCGTTTCAGTCCATCATTCATGCCAAAAGGACCTACAGGGAGCTGCGCCTGCTGAAGCACATGAAACACGAGAATGTGAGTCACTCCTGTCCTCACACAGACCGGGGCTTTGTGTGCATCACTGCATGTGGACACGTAGCACGTGTTGGGGTTTGGCTTCTGCTGCTCAAGTGTTCTGCGCTGTGCCATGGGGCCTTCAGGTCAAACCTGAGGATGGTGGGGTCTCTTCCCAGAGTTGTTGTGGTAGTCCAGGATCTTAAGATGCACTTAATTTTTTTATTTTAATTTAAAAAATTATATATAGTTTCTGTGATATGTGTTTGCCTGCTTGAGTTTTTGTGCGTCATGGGGAACAGTACCCTAGGAGGCCAAAAGATGTCAGATCCCCTGGAACTGGAGTCAGGTACTTAGGAGCTACTACTTGGGTGTTGAGAACCAAACCTGGGTGCTCTGCAAGAGGAGCCAGTGCTCTTAACTGCTGAGCCATCTCTCCAGCTCTGGTACCATTCTTTGTATGTATCTCTCTATTTTGTGGGTATGTGTATGTCAACATGTGTATAGGATGTCAAAGGCCTACAGTAGTCTGTGAATCTAGTCCCAGACACTCTAATTCCTGCTTCTGGCCTCAGCTAGCACTGTGCACATGTGGTTCGCAGACAAAATGTACAGGCAAAACACCCATATACACAAAATAATGAGAAAAAAATTTGAAGAGAGATGGAGTTTTCTTCCTTACAAGTTTGGTAATTCTGTATCTGTGTTTGTGGGGGTACATGCACGCCTGTGCAGTGCCATTGAGGACAGAAGAGGGCCTCAGATCCCCTGGATCTGGAGTCACAGATACTTGTGAGACACCTGATCAGATGTTGAGAACAGAACTCTGTTCCCTGGAAGGATGGCTGAGCCGCTCTGCAGCCCTAGAAGAGGGTTTGGTGATGTATGCTCCTGTTTAGCAGCACTCTGTCTTTGTATATCAGGATGGTCAGGTTCTAGTAGTGAAGGCTCTATACTCAGGTAGTGGTGGTTTCTGTCTTTTAAAGGTTGATTGGTTTGTTTGTGACAGGGTCCCACCATGTAGCCCTGGCTGGATTGGAACCACTGAGCCACTCCAGCCACGTTGCTTTGTTTTTGTTTTTGTTTTTTAACAAAGCAGGTTGAATGTCTCAGTTTTCTTTTCTACTGACATGTTTGAAGGGGATATGGGAAAAGACCAGAAGACTTAGACTTCATGTAGAAATTGTCTCACCTTTTAGACTACCCTTAAAACATTTGTTAGGCACTTAAAATGTAAAAACAGTTTTATGCAGTGAAGAACCAAGGCTTGGGCCTGGAGAGGTGATAGAGCCCAGGAGCACTTGCTGCTACTGTAGAGGGTCCCAGCAACTACATTGGGGTTTCACAACTGCCTGTAATTCTAGCTCTGGAGGATCCAGTGCCTCCCTCTGGCCTCTGCGGATACGTGAGTGTGCACACACACACAGACACACACTCTCTAAATATTAAAAAAGAAAGAAAGAAAGAAAAAAATTTCCAGCAAATTTGCCTGGCCTCCAAAGAGAGTAGCAATAGCCATAGCCAAGCTAACCAAGCTCTTAGAGGCCATAACAAATATCCAGTCTTTTATACAGAAAACTAATAATGGTAGCAAGTGACAGAGACACAGTCGCTATGTGGGTGCCCAGAACTAGAACATGTCTTCTGTGACTGTTTGAGTCACTCTAAGCAGAGTCAGCTCGCTTGGTCTTTTTGTTTGGTTGGTTTTTGGAGACAGGGTTTCTCTGTGTGCAGTTTTGGAGCCTGTCCTGGAACTCACTCTGTAGACCAGGCTGGCCTCAAACTCACAGAGATCCGCCTGCCTCTGCCTCCTCCCGAGTGCTGGGATTAAAGGCATGCTGGCTTGTTCTTAACTTGAACTTGCAACCCTGCTCTCATGCACCTGCTGCAAGGACTGGTTACTGAGAGGCTGTCTTCATTGTTATGTCTCCAGGGTCTGCATAGCTTGAATTTAAAAACAAATCCTCAAAGATTGTGTCAGGAGCCAGGGTCTGACCTTACTGTGAAGAGCAAGAGGCTGCTACCTGGGTGCCAAGTATAGTAACAATGTATTATTTCAGACTGGCAACTTTTGGATCATTGTAGAATAATCAGAGATCTTTGCTGTAAAGTTCTTTCTAAAGATTGACTTCTAGGTTAGTGTGACTGCTTACTGGCTTGCTTAGCCTGCTTTCTGGTAGAACCTAGGACCAACATCCCATGGTGGTACCATCCACATCAATTTTCAATCAGTGAAATGTACCCACAGGTTTGCCCACAGGCTAATCAGACTGGGACATTTTCTCAGCTAAAATTCCCTCTTCCCAATATGACATAAAAACTAGCCAGAACAAGTATTAAAACTTGGTGGGGACATTTTCTCAGCTAAAATTCCCTCTTCCCAATATGACATAAAAACTAGCCAGAACAAGTATTAAAACTTGGTGGGGAATTGAGCAGCATACTTTTCTGTTGTCTTTTCCAGGTTCCTGTATCTTGTATTTTTTTAATCACAGGAATGATTTAATTTTTCTTTGTTTCAAAGATTGCTGCTAAAAGTAGGTTATTCGGGAAGCTTTGTAGTATGAATTACATTTTGTGATTCTGTTCTTGACAAAGGCTTTCACATAGCCCAGGCTGGCCTCAAACTCGCAGTAGCCAAGGATGATCTTGAGCCCCTTGCCTTCACTTCTAAAGGGCTGCGATTATAGGCATACACTGCTGCTGCTACTAGCTCTTTTTTGTTTTTAAATCATTTGCTCTAAATACCTGCTAATTAGGGTTATTTTGAGACTATCATAGCAATAAGTTCAATATATTAAGATAATATTTGACCTTAAAAAAAATAGTGGGTTTGCCTGGCAGTGTTGGCATACACCTGTAATCCCAGCATTGAGAGGTGGAGGCAGGAAGATCAGGAGTCTAAGCTAGCCTGGGCCATATGAGACGATGTTTCCACACCCCCAACCCCCCAAAGGAAATGATGTTAACAAGTATAAAACAGAAATGCAATGTGGGTAGCAAGTCAGTACTAAGCACTTGGGTGGAACTGGACTTGGAATTAGTCCTCTCTACACTGTAGACCTAATGGGCACTGTAGGAGCCCCCTGCTTTCCTACTGTTTTATTTTTATGTGTTCTTGCAGGTCATCGGTCTGTTGGACGTGTTTACACCCGCAAGGTCCCTGGAGGAATTCAACGATGTGTGAGTGAATCTTTTGCATTTGCACGTCAGCTGGAGGATGGGGATGAGCAGCCCCCAGAACTGCTCAGCAGTTGTCAGACTTCTAGAGAGCATTCTGTCACCCACCTCTGCTGGGCTCCTGCGGGGAGCACAGAAAGTAAATCCTATGTATGCATGGCGCATTTTAGCACCGTGTGGCCTGCTCAGAGCCAGCGATGAGTCCTTACGAAAGTTCCACAGAGAGCAAGTGAGTGAAGGGAATTTTGACTATAATTTTTTTCCCCCTAAAATGCCAGTCCACATGGGTGTTTCCCTCTTTGATCCTTTATGGATGGGGGAGGTGATACTGAAGCAACATTCTGATCCTTGAAAGTTTTTGTACTGGGGCAGATGGCCAGCCCTCCATGCTGGAAAAGATGTCTTCCAGGCTGGCACCTCCTGGAAAGCGGAGCCTGGGAGTCGCAGGAGCCGGAAGTAGATTGCGAGGGAAAGGTGGTGCGTGGCTGTTAGCGGTCAGTCAGTCACCTCTGAGAGCACCGGGCTGGGAACTGCCAGGGTGTGGGAAAGAGAACGCACCTCAGACGGGGCCGTTCTTCTCATCGCTCCTAGGGTTGGCCATTGTTCATGAATGTCTTTGCACACGGGTGCCACACTTGGGAGAGCAAGACCAGTTCCAGCAGGCGTCCTGTGCAAGTCCAGCTCCCCACCGTAACAGCTGTCCTCGTATCTGATTAACACCCTGTGTTTTTTTCAACTCTGACTCTAGAATCACTGATGGCCTCTGGGCGTGCCTGTGGGGATTAATATAAGTGAATTAATTGATGTGGGAAGAGCTGTCTAAATTGTGACTGGAACTATTCCCTCAGCAGGGCATCTGGGGCTGTAGCAGTAGCACCGAACTCTTTTCTGCTTGATTGCTAGTGCAGTGTGGGCACCTGTCTCAGGTCCTACATCTGTGACTCCACACTGTCCACTGGAACTGAGCCAGAGTACAGCCTTCTCCCTTAAGTTGCCCTATCTGCTTTAGAGACATGATGTGCCGTAAGAGAAGAAGCCTCTTTTAAAGGTTTATTTATTTTTATGTATGTGGATGTTTTGCCTGCCTGTATCTGTGCACCATGTACATACAGTGCCCACGGAGGAGGGAGGAGGCTGTCGGATCCTCTAGGACTGGAGTTACAGATGGTTATGAGCCACCTTGTGGGTGCTAGGAATTGAACCTAGGTCCATTTGGAAAAGCAGTCAGTGCTCACACCACTGAGCCATCTCTCCAGCACCGAGAAGAAACATCTTAAAACACAGTTACACATTTGGTCTTGCTGGAATTCTGGCATTCCTAAGTGGAAAGGATGTTTATTGTAAAAGCCAAACAGAATTGTAGGTTATTACTGCTCTTCCTGAACTTCTTTATTAGTCAGCTTTCTTTCTCTGTGACATCATGCCTGAAAAAAATTAGCTAATGTAAAGAGAGAAAAGGTTATTTCATCTTGTGGGTTTAGAGGTTCCAGGTCATAGTTGGGCGGGCCCACGGCTTTTAGGCTTCTGCTAGAGACGCCAGGTAACAATGGTCCGGAGTGTTGGTATAACAAAAACCACTCATCTCGTGGCTAGAAAGCAAAAGGAACAAAGGGACTAGGATTCCAGTTTTCAAAGCCACACCCTGATGACCTAAGCCCTGCCGCCCAGAGGTTTCACTGCTTCTCATAGCACCCCCTTTGACACATGGGGCTCTGGGGGCGGGTCACTCAGCATCCAGATTATAGCACTTCACTCCCAATGCTCCCAGTGCAGAGCCAGCTTTTCCCCACTCTTCCTTTGGGCTGCGTGTCAACAAACAGGCAGGCAGAGATATTTTCACCATGTGTTACTTTTATAGAAAAGGGAGAAAACAGAGAGGTGAATGACAGGGATGGGATGAGAGAGCAGGAGAGGCACTTTGGCCACATTAACCCGACCCTGCAAATGAGAGTTTGGGAAGCAAATAAAGAGAAGGACGGGCGGTAACCAAGAGTGACATGCTGTTCCTGCAGCCCTGTCTCAGCGCCAGAACAGAGGTTTCCAAGGATTGCCAGAGGCTCCACACGTAGCTGAGCATAGACCATGGAGCCTGCTGCAAGCTGTGGTTGGAAAAGAGAGAGTTGTGGGGTCTAAGTGAGGAACAAAGGCTGCCGCAGTGGTGTTGTGCTTTACCTGGAAACACCAGAGTTAGGTCTGAGTTTTAACCTGAATCTTAGTGAGGATAGACTTTTAAGGGGAAAAAGATGATGTATGGACCAGCAAGTATTGTGTTTGGGTTTAATTGAACATCCTGGAATGGAAAATGGACCTGTTTTTCCTACATTGAAAGGTCTTAATGAAGGCTGATGTCTATTTGAGGGGTTAAATTTTACTGACTGTCACTTTATCCCCGCTAGGGAAGCCCACAATCACCAGTGTATCTCTCCAGTAAACTACAGTTGCATTCATTGATTCAACAAGTGCCTGATTGTGGCAGGAGCATCTGTTTTCTGTTTACCTACAGCTGGAGTCTAACAATTCTTTTGGTTTTGGTTTTGGTTTTTTCCCCCTGAGACAGGGTCTCTCTGTGTAACAGCCCTGGCTGTCCTGGAACTTGGTTTGTAGACCAGGCTGGCCTTGAACTCACAGAGATCCACCTGCTTCTGCCTCCTGTGCTGCTTCACCACCACCCCACCCCTGGCTTTTTTGTTTGTTTGCTTTGTTTTAGATTTATTTTTTAATTGTGTGTGTAAGAGTGTCTGTGTGTCTGTGTAGGTCACATCTGGCTGGAGCTATAGATGGTTGTGAGCCATAGTGTGCTCCTGGGCAAGAGCAACCAGTGCTCTTAACCCCTGAGCCCTCCCTAGTCCCAGCTCTCAGGTGCTGCCTACCGAACACTTCTTGAGTGCCGAGAACCTGCAGGACAGCTAGCGAGCTCCCTGGAAACAGTAGGGAACCCGAGCTTGCTCTTAGGAAAGTGTTTTACTTTGTGTGATGTTGCTAGCAGTCAGAAATTAGCACCTGTCCAGAGCAGTGCTTATTTCTGTGCTCTGCAGAGTCCGTTTAGAGCACACCTAAGAAAACAGACTTCGTGGGGTTGGGGATTTAGCTCAGTGGTAGAGTACTTGCCCAGCAAGCACAAGGCCCTGGGTTCGATCCTCAGCTCCACAAAAAAATAAAAGAAAACAGACTTCCTCGATAGGATTGCAAGGTTTGCAGGGCCACACAGATAACAAGACTGTCTAGTGTTACACCACTGAGTATGCCAGAGCCTGTGTCCACTAAGAAAAAACATGCAGTCAAACAACACTTTGAGGACCAGAGGCGAAATTCGCTGTGTACACAGAAGGCTCTGGTTTTGATATGCATTTCCCATGCTAATTAGCAAAAGCTGTACTTGCATTTCAGGTATACAGATGACTTTTGTTTATGCTTTCCCTATGTTTGTGCCTTTAGGTTTCAGGTATCGCTTTTCACTTCATCATATGATTCAGATTTTTGCTTCCTCTCTAAGACCATATATACCTTCAAGAAAGGAACAGTAGATTGATGATGTGTTTTGTTGTGACCAGCAAACCTGCAGGCACTGGGGATGACTTGGGAAATTAGCATATCCCATTTTGACTGCTGTATGATGTGGTTGGGCAGGTGGCACATTTTACAGAGACACAAACAGGAGGTCATTTGAGCACTTTAGGGGTTCTCAGGTATTTCCTGTATTAGTGAGTGGTTAGGTTTCATTGGTGTGCCCTCTGACCACTCTTCTTGGGGACAGTTTCCTCAGCTTTGAAGAGAACTGACTTGTCATGGGTGAAGTAGAAATGAGTCTTCCAAGTCCCTTCCTAAGCAGTTGATCACTAGGCTGCCCTTGCACCCGCAGAAAGTGCAGTCCCTAGTAAGCTGGAGCATTCTGGTTCAGTTAACTAGAACTGAAGGCATGAAGAAGATTTCTGGGATTACTTTTACAGATTCTATTCAGTGTTTGAATGTCTACCTCTGCCAGACACAGTTCTCATCCTTGAGGAAGATGGCAGGCATACATAGTCTATAATCATTGAGTTGAGATTATTGATGGAGAAAAGCAAATTTGAAATAACCACGTTTTGCAGTGTGGTATATTTGGAGAGGCCCCTCATGCTCCGTGCAAAATTTGACCCCGTGTGACTCCCTTTCCACTTCTGTCTCTGTCCTTGTCTTTTTCTTCGAATACAGACAACCAACTATATCCCCAACCAAACCTCTGCCTGCTCTCCACCATGGTCAAGCGCTCCACACTCGCTGATCAACTCTCGTTTCTCTTCGAGTCCCAGACTAACCAGGGTCTTCTGAGCAGACGCTTATCGTCTGTGCTCCTAGCTGAGCTATGCCTCCAAGTCACTGTGTTCCTTCTCTGCTAGGTTCTTTGCACATGCTGTCAGCGGATATTTCCGTTTGTTTGTTTCCTTGCCTTGTAAGTCTGTAGAGAGGTTGCTTTCCTTCTTTCCTGAGTTGTTAGCATTTGGAGCGGTTGCAGGCCTGCAGGTATTATTTTTGGAAGAAATGAATGCAAGAACCTATCAGGTGTGGAATGCTAGGGGGCCTCAGGGATGGCTGCCTATGTCCAATGTCCCCAGAGAATTCTGTACAAAATAGTCCTTGAGCTGGTGCTGAGTGGGAGTTGGAAAGACTAAGAAAGGTGAGCCCAGCCAGATATGTCCAGAGGAGCTGAGGGGGAGGTACTGCAGCTGGGAGCAAGGGGGTCATGGCAGTGGGGCTGGGGAGAATTCTCAGCAGTAAGAGCCTGGCTACTCTGCCAGAGGACCAGGGCTCATTTCCCAGCACCCACATGGCACCTCTCAACTCGAGGTAACTCCAGTTTCAAGGGATCCAGTGCCCTCTTCTGGCCTCC
This sequence comes from Onychomys torridus, assembly GCF_903995425.1. Taxonomy (NCBI): domain Eukaryota; kingdom Metazoa; phylum Chordata; class Mammalia; order Rodentia; family Cricetidae; genus Onychomys; species Onychomys torridus. The sequence continues at coordinate 63,377,394 of NC_050460.1, read as the reverse complement.
AAGGGCACCAGGCACATCTGTGGTACACATGCATACGCTCAGGCAAAGCACTTATAAAAATTGAAGGAAAGAAACAGATGTATACTGGGGAAAAGCTGAAATGAGAGAGGAGGGACTAGGTTATTCAGGACTTTATAAGCTAAGGAGGTTGTTCCAGGGAAGAGATCAAAGGGTCCTGGGCATGGAGGTGGAGCTGGGGAAGGCGGGAAAGGCTGTACTTTTATGTGGTGTGACTACCATTCAGCTCCCTCCCCAGTTACCCACAAACACTCCGTAATAACCAAGAAGATTTAATTTTAGCAGATGTAGTTTTTCTCCTGAGTCCACATTAACAGGGTCAGAACTGAATGACTATAGCAGTTGAAAAATTTCAGAGGCTTTTATATAGTGGTGCTCCTCATTAGTAGGTGCTGACAGCTCCCTTCTGTTGGGATTCCTTTGTTCATAAACATGGCCTGCCAGGTGTGATGGAGCACATCTTTAAGCCCAGCACTCTGGAGACAGAGGCAGGCAGATCTTAAATTTGAGGTGAGTTGATCTATATAGCAAGTTCCAGGATAGCCAGGGCCACATAGAGAAACCCTGTCTCGAAAAACCAAGACAAACAAAAGCCAAAAAACCATGGCCTTCTCAAGTGACTGGAACTAAAACGCACAGACGGTCTATGGTATTAACTGGGTTTTAGTAGTATCTCAACTTAAAAGAGGATTTGAACATAAACATGGTCAGCTGACAACACTGTGCTGTAGATCTGTCATCTCTGAGTGTCAGGTGAGGAAACAGATTGACACCTAAGTAAGTCTGAACAAAACTGCTTCCTTCTGTGTGCTCTGGCTGTTGGCTGTTACATGCCCTAGTTCATGACTGACTGCTGTTTCTGTCCTATGTTAGACGCCCAGACTGAAGACTGTCTCTGTCCCAGGCTGCTCTAATCCCCTCCTCTTTTCCCACCTTCCTCTTACCTAACCCGAATGTCTTCCACTGCTGCTTTCTTCAGGCCCGACACTGCACTGTGACTGGAGTGGCCACCCTCCTGCCCTCCTTCTGTACCTGTCGGTTCCTTGGCTATCTGACAGCGTGCTTGGGGCTGTGTGTCTTTCCTCTACCATGGGTAGTATAGATATTTCAGAATAGTGATTCCGCCTGGGTGATGCCGGTAATGTAGAGAATATCTAGTAAGCTGTGTTTCGTGTGAGGACGGTGAGTTGTGAAATAAGCTTGCTAACCATTGGATGGCTGCTCTGCCCTTCGGATAGAAGACTGGTCTGATTGTGTTCGAGCCAGGCAAGAGCTTGAGCTTACACGCTTCCTGTCATACCGTACTGCTCTCAGTTGTCCTGCACCGCCTGCTTTAGTGCTCTCCTGGGCCAGACACTGCTCTGGAGCTCCCCTTACAGGTAGAGAGGACAGGCTCCACAAAGGTGTCCTCTGCCCTATACACACACAACTAATAAATAATACAAGTCTTTTCTTGTTGTGAAGGAATTCAACCCATAGTTGTCTAGGGAAGCACGTCTCTGGCAGATAAGTCAGTGCAAAGATCCTGAGGCAGAAGACTGCATGCTGTGTCAGAGCTCCAGTGCGGAGCCCAGTGCGCAAGTCGCAGGTGACTGGGGCAGGAGACTGGACTGGAGGGGTTCTCTGTCTTACTTGGAGGGAGGCAGGGCGGTCATGTGATCTGATTTTTACTTTTGAAAAGAAGCACTCTGGTGAGGCCTGGTGGGTAGATGGTCAGCTCCTGCAGCTGATTGAAGCCCTGTGTAAACACGAGACATGCTCTGCCTTTTTGTAATGGCTTTGAATAGAGCCAGGGGTGGTGGGGATAGCGGGCTAGAACAAGAGGGTTTGGTTTGGTTTTGAGCCTTCATTGTACTGTGCTTTCAGAAGGCACGGGAGGGCAGATCTTGACAACTGAGTGCCACCCAAGCAGGATTCAGGAAAGGAGGCTCAGTCTAGAGCCTGAGAATTGCCAGTCCTGAGCCCCACCTGGTACTGGCCCAGTACATCTCTTAATTGGTTTCACTGGGGGATATGTGAGGAGCGTAAGTTTAGAGGATACCACCTTAACAAGAGAGAAGCAAGATTGGAATCAGGCTGTAAAATCATCTTTTTGGCCCTCAGCTTATAACATAATCTCACTTAATCTTTTAAAGATGAGGTATTAGAATAGCTTTCCAACTACAGTGCACTACAGCCTTCCTTAATTTATTTTAGGAATTTTCGGTTTAGTCCAGTGATACTATCAGGAATGTCTTCTCAAATGTCACTAAGTATACTCCCCAGAATCAAATCCTGTAGAGGTGTGTGACTCTCTAGTGGCGCCCCTTTCGGAGTATCCGTCTTGCTTTATGGAGCTGGGGTGGAACCAGGGTTGATTTTGAGTTTGTCTACACTTGCCCTTCCACATCCTGCTCAGGGTCGAGAAGTGACCGGTCTTCCCTAAACAGTGACTTTGGGTGGTGCTTGCTCCTCTCCTGTGCTGTATGATTTGCTTCGGAGCGCCCTTCATATGTGAGCTGAAATTTGATACTTGATGGTCAGAGATTGATCTTGGACCTTGTGAAAACAACAGGAAAAATAATAACAATTCTACCATAAATCATGCTTTCGTTGACTTCACTGTATCCTGGACTAGTGTGGTGTTCCTCTGGAAATGACTAATTGTGTGCAGATACAGTGGTTTGACAGTCTCACCCTCCTAAAAGTGCCTCTGATGAAACGCATCGGAAGCACCGCACCCACTCTATGGATCTCCCAGATAATCAGATACAGTTGTGTGTGGTAGAAAGGGACTGAGAGTTACACAGGGGTGGTATATTCCAACTGTTATGTGTGCCTGTATGTTTGTGGTGTGTGGTGGTTGCAGAAGCATGTACACTGGGGTGCACATGTGGAATATGGTCAGAGGACAACTTTGCGGAGTTGGTTCTTCTCCATCCACCTCCTAGGGATTGAATTTAGGATTTCATGGTGATTGCTTTACCCACTGACTCCTCACAGTGGCCCTGTTCAGTGTTCTTACATTTATCAGATTAGATGCCAGTTTGAGGCTAAAAATAGACAGTTCCTAAAGCAGCACTCAGGAGGGTGAGGCAGAAGAATGTCCAGGTCAAGGCCAGCCCCGGTAAATAATGAGATCCTGTCTCAAAAGCTCCAGGACTGGAGGTGCACCTCAGTAAGAGTGTCTGCCAGCATGCACGGAACACTGGGTTCAATCCTCAGCACTACCAAAAATGAATGACTGGGATTTGGAGGGGATGGTGTGCTCTTGACAGTCATTTATTAAGTATTGAAGAACAGAGAAATTGTCTAGAGATAAGGTGCCCTGGATTATTGTGACTTCTGTCAGATGTTAACATTTTATTAGTGTGTGTATGAGTCCATTTTCATGCCTTACAACATGCATGTGGAGGCCAGAGAACAGCTTAGAGGAGTCAGTTCTCTCCACAGTGTGGGTCCTGAGCATGGACCTGCCTTTGGTTATATTCTTTGAGGCTTGAAACATCACTGAAGTACAAACTACCTTGATGAAACACTTCAAAGAGTCCAATTTACTCTTTATATTTTTGAGAATTACTTTGTGTATATTAGAGGATATGTATTACAAGCATTTGTAAGCTACCTGACATGGATTCTGGGAACTGAACTCAGGTCCTCTGGAGAGCAGGAAGTGTTTTCACTGATGAGCCATCTCTCCAGATTCTTTATATTACAGGGAGAGCTCATCTTTTTCCTAAAGGCAGTATAAACACACGAGTTTTAGGAAATCGGCTAAAATCTCACTTTAAAGTCACAACTAGCCCAGGTCCCTCTGATCTTCACAGGATAGTAGACCCCTGGGCATTGTGAGAAGCAGCTGAGCTTTGGCTCCTGGAGGAGAAACACCTGCCCTCACTCACAGACTCAGCCTTGTGGTTCTGCCCTGCTCTTTATGTGTCTGCCTGCTGCTGCGGTAATGGTGGGGTGAAGACATTGGGTCTAGGATCTCTGTGGCAAACCTGCTGAACTTGAATGCAGTCACTCCCGCATCGTACCACATAAAGGCAGGGTTACAGGTCAGCACCACACCTGTGGGAAGCTCTGGACCGCCCTGTTCCTGCTTCCTTTAAGGGTAGTGCCAATAAACAGCCTTTTGCTAGTCATTCCTGAAAAAAAGAAAATTACACTTTGAAAATCTAAGGGCATGCCTGTTTTAAAACATAGGACTGGAGAAATTGTTCAGCAGTTAAGAGCACTGGCTGTTCTTCCAGAGGACCCAGGTTCAATTCCCAGCACCCACATGGCAGCTCACAACTGTAACTACAGCTCCAGGGGATCGGATTCCCTCACAAAGACATGCAGGTCAAACACCAATGCATATAAAAATTAAATTAAATTTAAAAAAAAAACCTACAACATAGATTTACAATGAGGTAAAATAAAAATACAATCTTTTATTATGGGTGTGCAATTAGTTATACTGTGTATTTATTTCTCCTGCAAGAATAAGAAGACTGGTGGGGCTGGGGTGTGGGTTAGAGGCTTGCCTGGCATTCCTGAACCCTGGGTTTGATCTCCAGCACTGATGGGGCTGGGGTGTGGGTTAGAGGGCTTGCCTGGCATTCCTGAACCCTGGGTTTGATCTCCAGCACTGATGGGGCTGGGGTGTGGGTTAGAGGGCTTGCCTGGCATTCTTGAACCCTGGGTTTGATCTCCAGCACTGTTGGATAGCTGTGAAGAGACACCATGACCAAGGCAGCTTACAGTTTTAGAGGGTCCGTTATGGCTGGGGGTGGGGAGTATTGATGTGGGCTTTTGAAACTTCAGAGCTCACCTCCATTGACACCTCCTCCAACAAGGACACACCTCCTATCTTAGTCAGGGGTAATTTTACTGTGCTGAAACACCATGACCAAAAGCAGCCTGGGAGGCAGGGTGGTATTTTACTCACAGTCATACCATCAAAAGCAGTGAAGGCAGGAACTCATCCAGAAACCTGTATGAAGGCAGGAGCTGATGCAGACTCCGTGGATGCTTCTTACTGGCTTGCTCCTCATGGTTTGCTCAGCCTGCTTTCTTATTGAACCCAGCACTACCAGCCCAGGGATGGCACTACCCACGGTGGGCTGGGCCCTCCCCCATCCATCACTGATTTAAAGATGCCGTACAGACTTGCCTACAGCCCGATCTTACGGAGGCGTTTTCTCAGTTGAGGCTCCATGGTTCTAGCTTGTGTCAGCGTTGCATAAAAGTAGCTAGTACACCTCCTCATCCTTCCCAATCCCAGTTCCGCCAACTGGGGACCAAGCGTTCAAATACATGAGCCTATGGGGACCATTTTCATCCAGACCTCCATGGTGGTAGTCATCATCTAGCACCCAGGAAGTAGAGGCAGGAATCAGGAACTTGGGGTCATCTTTGACTGAAGTTTGAGGTGGCCTCGGCTACTTAAGACTTGTCCTAGAAAAGAGAAGACTGCCCACAGTGGCCCGTGTGTCTTTGTAATCTCCATCTTTGCTCTTTTCTTTTCACCTCAGTTCTTTTCTTCACAGAACCTGGAAAAGCAGGAGTGGGTACAAACGTGGTGAGATTAGATTGCCGACTTGCAGGTGGCTGTCATTGTGGTGCTCCCTGAGTGGTCTTTCCCAGACTGGTATGTGACTCCTCTTCTGTCTCTAGGTACCTGGTGACCCATCTCATGGGGGCAGACCTGAACAACATCGTGAAGTGTCAGAAGCTTACTGATGACCACGTTCAGTTCCTCATCTACCAGATCCTCCGAGGGCTGAAGGTACAGGCAATAGCAGTGTCTTGTGGGGAAGGAATTCTCCCTCCTTTTCCATCTAGTAAGGACTTAGAACAGTTTTCTTAGGAAAAACTTAGAAGAGTTACAGAGTCACCCAGCCCTGCTGCTCTTGTATTTATTTCCTAGGCCACACGTTACTATAAAGCAAGTCTAAGTGTTATGTTGTCCATTCCTTTGATCCTTCAGTCTGAATATCCAAGAGAAGGGAACTGTTAGCCATATCAAAAACTTGGTAGCTTCTTGATAGAACCTGGAGTCTGATTAGTGTGCTTTGAGGCTTTAAAACGTTCCTCAGGCCTGCGCTGGTCTTTACACTCCCTCTCGGGACTTGAGAGAGAAAGGAGGACCACTCTGGGTACCATAATGAGTGCCCCAGCCAGGGTTGTGTAGTGAGATCTTTGTGGGGAGGGGTGCTCTTCGGGAAAGCTAATCTAATTGTAGGAGGGCTGGCAAGGTGCTGTAGAATTAAGCCACCTTTGATACTTAGCACATCATAACTCTTACTGAGGTCATCATCGAGAAAAGAGGATGACAGCTCCTGTAGGTGGAGTGGGAATGGTAGTTAGTGTCGTGAACCGAGGAGTGGCAGCCCCTGTGAACACGAACAGTGCTCACTGCCGAGGAGACCACTGCAGACATGCTATCGGATGTGACATGGAAAGGCTGGGAATGGTTTTCACTCAACTGACTTTCTTCTCGTTCGCAGTATATACACTCAGCTGACATCATTCACAGGGTATGTATTGTGCCTTAGATGATGATTATTTTGATGGTATGAGCCGGGCTAGAAGAGTGGCATCTAGTTGAGATCTCAACCTTAAGATTTAACTGTGGAAATAGTGATTGACTGCGACGTTGCTCTCAGTGTAGACTGGTAAAGGATCACCTCCCCTTGTACCTGCTGAAGGTGCTTTGGCTCAGACACTGACCATAGCGTGGAGGTCCTCCGTGTGTCTGCATCCTCTGCACCTGTAGGGAGGGGACTCTGTGTGTCATCAAGTTGATACTGTTCCCTCTACTTGCTTCCTAGGACCTAAAGCCTAGTAACCTAGCTGTGAACGAAGACTGTGAGCTGAAGGTAAGAAAGAAAACATGGAATTGTTTGCTTCCCTTGACTGTTCCTTAGCTGACCAGCTGACTTTGAGAAAATGATTCATAAGCCATGATTTTCTATCCTAAAAGCCATTTGTCTTCAGGAATATCAGACTCTGGAACTTTGAACTGTTGGCTAAGCAAGCTGTTTAAATGACCTTGGAAGTAGTTTTCCGGTAGCACATGCCTTTAATCTAGCACTTGGGAGGCAGAGGCAGGCAGAGTCTGAGTTCAGACCAGCCTGGTCTACAGAGAGCGAGTTCCAGGACAGCCAGAGCCACACAAAAAAAGCCCTGTTTGGGGGGAAAAAAGGAAGGAAGGGAGGAAAGAAAGAAAGAAAGAAAATTAAATTAGAAATATAACATGTTAATTGTGATAAAGGGATATTATAATCTGAATGTCAATTAAGCATTCCTAGAACACTCATTATTAGATAAGTTTCTAAAAAGAAAAATGACAGAAACTCAGTGATTCAAATGAGACATAGGTGAAGTGGCTGTCTGGAAAAAGTAAGTAGTAGTATTTTTTTAAAATGAATCTTTGGAAAAAAATAACATACAAGGGGCTGGAGAGAGCTCATTCGCCAGCACCCACATGGTGCTCATCACCATCTGCATCTAGAATCTGATGCCCAGATTGTCTCTCTGGGCACTGCATGCACTCAGTACACAGCATACATGTAGGCAAAATACCTATCCACATAAAATTTAACAATGAAAAAAAAAATGCAGTAAAATACACCCATTTTGAATTCACCTTTTTTAGGTTCTAATGTCCATGTAACTACTCCAGTTATAACATAGTAATCTCCATAACTTCAAAAAGTTCTGAGTGTCCCCTCCTAGTAACCCCCACCCCCACCCTGATCCAGGCAGCCACCGAATTATTCTTTTATGGTGTTTCATATAACTGGAATCCTGCAGAATCTTATACATCACAGTGTTACAAGTGTTGCTGCGTTCTTCATCTGTGCTGTGTGCATCAGTGTTTTCATTTTGTTGCTCACTAGTATCCGGTTTCATAAGCACACCAAAATTTGTAGCCTGTCTTCCTGTTAATCGCCCTTCAGGTTCTTGGAGTATGTTTGCCATGCATTTGAAGTCAAGACTGCAAAGCCCACTTAGTGAGCGCAGCACTGTTTCCTCGTACGTGAATTGCAGAACCTACCTGCTCCCGTGCCTGATTTCTGCTCTTGCCCTTAGATTCTGGATTTCGGGCTGGCTCGGCATACTGACGACGAGATGACCGGCTATGTGGCTACCAGGTGGTACAGGGCGCCTGAGATCATGCTCAACTGGATGCACTACAACCAGACAGGTGCTGCTCCAGTCACCTGCCCAGGCTGGGCCCGTGGGGGGAGGGGCCCTGCTCCCATGGCTTTCAGATGACTCAGGACTAGGTCTTCACCAGAGGGGAGTAGGTTGACAACTCAGTATTCCTGGGAGATCCACCGCTCACCAGTAAGAAAGGTTTGCCCTTTTGTGAGATGTTTACTTCGTTTATCTTAATTATAGTCTGACTTACACAACCTATGGAGCCCTTTAGTGGGTGACAGTCTCTGTAAAAAAAATGGTTGTTGGACCTAAGGTGTCTTAAATGTGGGTTTGAGTCTTTCACTCCCAGTTAGAGTCCAGTTTGTGGCCATGAATATGAATAGAAACCATGTCTGTGCTTGTGTTCTCGTTACTGTTCCAGTGGATATTTGGTCCGTGGGCTGCATCATGGCTGAGCTGTTGACTGGAAGAACGCTGTTTCCTGGTACAGACCGTATCCTTTAACACGTTTGGCCCTGCTTCCCTCCCATTTGTGTTCTGCTGTCGTAGATGTGTCTTCCCCTTCCTCGTTTGTGGGCGAGACTCCGTCCCTTGCTTTAGTTCAGGTGTTGCTTTGGAGGTCTGTCCTCTCGTTGAGTAGCTCACCTTGCCAAGCAGACAAGCTTCAAACTCACTTGTCATCCTTGTACGGCTCCTGCACACCCTTAGTGAGTGTGCACAGCCCTGTCCCTCCGAGGCTGCGATCCCGTGCTGACATGGCTGCTGACTCTGGTCCTGTTTGTTGCCTAACAGCAGACAGTAGAAGCAGGAGGAGAGAGGCCCTGTTGTATGCTTCTGTTTTCCACACAGCATTGTCCCTGGTTAGAGCCAGCCCACCTTAGTCTCATTCATAGCACCGTCTACTTCAGGGCACCAAGCACCCTTTCTGTCTGCTGGGCACACGCTCCGTGGCTTAGTAGTAATACCGTCCAATATGGTTTGTGGGAACTCCCATCAGCTCTGCTTGGGGGAGGATATTTAGATGAGCATGTTAAAACGGATGCTGAAACAATCTTCAGGAGGGTTGCAGAACTTGGCCGACTAGACGGCAAATGGTTTTGATTGGGCTCCTAGAAACACCACAGCAGTACGTGCTTCAGCATCTAGTTGCAGGGGAGCTCTCGCCAGACACACCTGCATCTGTAAGCTCAGTCGCTGACAGTGCCTTTCGTGAAGTGGAACCTCTGCTCCTCAGGAAATGCTGTCTGCTCCTCCGCGTGCTTCTGGACAGAGTCTAGCCTCCCCGTGCTTAGCTCGCTCTGTCTGTCATTCTCCACTCTGGGACTTCACTGCCTAGAACATCTCCCTTCCCTCGGGATTTGGTTTACTTTGTTACAGTCTAGGCTGAGAGGATTAAGAGGTTTGTGGCTCCTCGTGCTGTCCTCTGAGACTATCCTGAAGCTGCCCTCTGTTCTCTTCCCTCCTTGTGAAGTCTCTCCAGCTCCCCTTTGGCTAGTCCCAGACAACATACCTTCATAGACAGACAGACAGCAACATCTGTAGGGAAACCTCTCAGTGTCAGGTATTCACCGGTTAGGGGCCTAGGCTCCAGAATTTAGATTTTAGCCCTTTTATTTAAAATTATGTGGCTTTGAGCAAGTTTTCCAACCTCAGTATTTCTCAGTTTCCTTAACATAAGATGACATTAGTGTACAGCTCAGAAGGTGACTGAGAATTGAGAGTGCTAGCCCCATCTTCATCGTGGTTGTGTCAACCACTTGCCATGGCCACAGATACCTGAGAGAGAGAATTGAAAGGAAGAAAGATTGATTTTGGCTCATGGGCTCAGAAGTCTCAGTGCCTGGTGAGGCAGAGCATCGTGGTGGTGGGAGCACGTGGCAGAAGAGTCTGCTTACTTCATGGTGGCCAAAAAGCAGGAAACAGTGCGAGAGGAGGTGGGAGGGGAAGAAGCCAGGGACAAGTACTCTTCTAGGACACGTCACCAGTGACGTACTTCCTCCCACCAGGCCCCACCTCCGAATGTTTCCTGCACCAAAATAGCACTGCCAGCCAGGGACCAGACCTTCAGCAGGAGGCATTTAAGGTCCATACTGTGACTATCCTATCCCTAGCCTCTGAAGGCCATATTCATCTTATAGTGCAAAACGCATTCAGGCCACGTCCAAGAAAGAGTCCAGATCCTCTTGAGTCTGAGGCTCAAGGCAAACTCTCTGAGCTGCTAACCCCTGTTAAAAACAGATTGTAAAGTTCCAATATTCAGTGTCATAGACATTCTCATCCAAAGGTAAGGAAGGACCAGACCAAAGAAACAAGAAACACAGCATTAAAATTCCATAGTTACAGGTCCATCATTGGAGGCTATGGCGGTATGAGCTGAGTTCCAAAGGACTTGGGCAGCCCAGCTCCTGTGACCTTGCTGGGTGTATCCATATGGCCTCTCTCTGGGCTTACTGCCTACAGCTCTTTCACAGTCCACATTCTGGGTACTCACATTTCTGGGGCCTCACTCTCACGGCTTCATGAATCATGCTCTCAGGCCACTCGCAAGAAATCTAGCCCTGGTGTACATAGCCAAACTTCTCAGGCTTCCCCTAGAGATCTGGTGGATACCTCTGCCACCCCATAATTCCTGGATTCTGCATGCCTCAAAAACCAGCATCATGTCAGTTGCCAGCTTGGGTCTGTTGCCAACGTGGGCACTAGCTAGGTCTTTCTGGACTGTGGCTGCAGTGACCTGTGAGTAGCTCAGCACCATGACTGAGTCCTGGGAAGACACTTCCTCAGTGTCCCTTAGTGGGCAGGGGATTCTCAGGGTGCTCTTTTCTAGGGGTGTTTTAGATGAGTTTACACTTTGCATCCTGGGCCTGCAGTGGTTAGAGGTCTCTCCAATTTCCGAGGGTCTCTGGCGAGTTTCTTATCTTCTCTGTACAGAGTTTGGTCTGGCTTGAACCAGTCTTAGTTGTAGCCCATGCTCACCTGTGTATCTCAGGATGGCCTCAGCCTCACAGTACTCCTCTTGCCTTGGTCTCTCAAATACCGGGTGGCTGTGCCTTGTATTCAGGACTGCCCAGGCCCTGTGGAACTCAACTCACGCCACCCTGAGCCTCTAGTGGTAGACTTGGAACTATGGTTTTTATGCTGTGCTGGACCTAGAACCTAGAGCTCTGTGCGTGCTAGGCGAGCACTTTACCTGCTCAGTCATATCTCTAGCCCAGTGAAGTCTCAGCACCTCTGCTAGGCTACTGTCTTGAGTAAAACTAGGAGTTAATCCACTTGGGTTCAGTTGAACTGGGTGAACTGAGTTAGTTTAGCAGACCTCTTCCATTTTTCTTAAGGTCTTGATGAATCAGGAAGTTCTCTTCACTGTCTTGTTCTGATTTCTAGAGTTCCTTTCAAGGACTCTGGAGATCATGCTGACCCCACAGCAGCCCGGCTCGAAGGCCTGAGGCCATAGCTGTGAGGTTTACAGCGGCTCACTGACAGTCTGCAGGGGTTCAGTTCCTCTGTGGTTTGTGTTTGCCTCTTTAAGTCATTGTGCCTTTGGAACTGATGGTCTTCTAGCCGAGAACTGCCCGGTAGGACTTTTTGAGACATTGTGGATGTGTTTTGTGTGTGTGTTGTCCTATATATGATCCATAGTTATGAGCCTGTGTGGTCCGTGTAGCTTGATGACTGGTTTGAGTTCTGTGGGAAAGTGTATATAATGTAAGATTTCCATGAACAAAATTAACCTCAGCAGTTTTAAACTTCATAGCTTAATAGCATTAATTACATTCACGATGTTGGACAGTCATTGCTACTAACTACTATGCTTGTGACTCTTGAAGACCCTTCCATCTGGCTTAATAGTGTTAATATTAATTGTGTAAAGAATAAGCCCTTCTCTAGAAGCCTGACTGAATCATGTGAGTTCAGCTGCATAAATCACTGTTCTTAAGCTGAAGTACCAGGCATCAGTGACTCCAGTACCTAACACTCACACATTTCAAAATTGGTGGGATCTGGAAAAAGTTAGGATTCCACCTGGCGAGACAGTCTGCAGTCTCCCTCTTTGGCTATTAAGGGTTTTATTGCTGTGAAGAGACACCATGACCATGACAACTCTTATAAGGAAAACGTTGGACTGAGGCTGGCTTAGTTTCAGAAGTTTAGTCCATTATCATCATAGTAAGACATGGCGGCATGCCTGCAGACGTGGTGCTGGAGAAGGAGCTGAGAGTCTTACATCTTGATCTGTAGGCAGCAGGAAGTAAACTGCCATACTGGGTGTAGCTTGAGCATAGGAGACCTCAAAGCCCAATCCCACAGTGACACACTTCCTTCTACAAGGCCACACCTATTCCAGTAAGGCCACACCTCCTGTAGCGCCACTCCCTGTGGGGGCCATATTCTTTCAAACCACCACAGCTTGTTATTTTTCTTTTCTGTGTAATCAGGTAAATTTCCTTTGTGTGTAAAAGTCCCTCTCCCCATTATAATGGACAAATTACTTTTAAGATGCAAACTGTAGTATGGAGAGATGGCCCGGTAGTTAGGAGCATCTACTGCTCTTCCAACAGATCCATGCTCAAATCCCAGCCTGATGGTTCACATCGTCTGTAACTCCAGTCTCAGGGATCTAGTGTCTTTTGGTCTCTGTGGGCACCAGGCATGCACATGATACAGATATACACACAGGCAAAATACACATAAAAATAAATAAAGATTTTTTTAAAAAGACATGAACGAGAAGGTGCTGGTTGCCACTGGGTTACACTCACGCTTCTGTTGCTGCTCTGACCTATATAATGTCCTCAATGTATTAGTCATTCTCAGTGCAATGTTAGTTCTTTCTTCTTTCCCAAATGTGTTAGGAAACATTACAGACTCACAGACCGTGTGTGTGCTCTATGCAGATGATGAGCTGTGTGGGTGGTTAAGCCAGCCCACTGGAGTGCCCACGATATCATATCTGCCCATCACTTTCCATTGTTGGTTTCCTGTATTTTCCTCGTTTTTTGTTGTTTTCTTTTCTTAAACTCAGGGAGGGACTTATATATGCTAGGCAGATACTGTGCCACTAAGCTGCATCTCCAGTACTCTTCCTCATTTTTGAAAAGAGAGAGGTGGCTCGGGGGTTATGAGCTCCACACCAGCCATTCCTATAGAGGACAGGATTTAGTTTCCAGTGCCCATGTCAAGCATCTTACAACTGCCTGTAACTTCAGATCCTTCGGCCTGTCTGCACACACAGACATACGTACATAAATTTAAAAAAAGAAAAGAAAGTCTCTGATGCCATGGCCAGGCATGATATCGCATACCTTTAAGCCTAGAGTTTGGGAGGTGGAAGCCTGTTCTAACATGGTGTGTTCCAGTCCTGTCAGGACTCACAGTGAAACCCTTTTTCAAAAAAAGAAAAAAAGCAAGTGTCTTAGGAAATGGTGAGGGAGAAAAGTATTTTATGAGATTATTATTTGCCCTTTGTCCTTGAAAATGTAGTAGATGTCCCATGCTTGTCAAAAAAAAAAAAAAAAAACAACTTAGGGGGCTGGAGAAATGGCTCAGTGGTTAAGAGCCACTGGCTGCTCTTCCTGAGGACCCAGGTTCAATTCCCAGCACCCACATGGCAGCTCCTGTCTGTAACTCCAGCTCCAGGGGATCTGACTCCGTCACACAGACATAAATGCAGACAAAACACGAATGCACATGAAATAAGATCAATAAATAAAAAAAAAATAAAAATAACTTAGAAAATATTTATATGTGCCAGTGGAAATGGCTGCATCCACACATAGTCCAGAAGAGCAAGCAGCAGGCTGGGTTCCATTGAAGCTTGTCCAGTCTTGTCATTAGAAGGACTTCCTTCTCTCCCAGAGTCTTGTTCAGCCAGGCATGAGAGTACACACCTGTGTTCCCAGCACTTGGAAGGCTGAGGCAAGGAGATTTCTGTGAGTTGAGGTCAGCCTGAGTTACATTAATTATCTAGTTATCCATTATCCTTTCCCCTTACCTGTTTATTCTGCCTTCAGCATCTATTACAGAGAACTTAATCTCAGAAGTAACCTTGGGCCTAAATTGTCTTTTCCTTCATATTTTTGTAGACTCAGGGAATTATGAGTTAAAACTTGGTATTGTCATCCTAATTGAAACACATTTGGAACATACCTTCTATGTAGGGACAAACGGCTGCACAGTAGCGAGGGACAGCTCACCGCGGAAATGGGGCTGCGACGAGTTTCACTGTGTGGCTGGTTGGCAGCTCTGCAGTAGGGAGTGTTAGGGTTTACAGGTTTGGTGGTGCTGGTGTCTGCATGCTTTGCTTTTCTTCACGCAACATCTTTCAGCTACTAAGGCGGTTTGCTACCTTCAACTCCCAGGTTGTGCTACAGCAACTCCATCCACAGCTCTCCACACTGGGACAGCACTGTGTTCATATAGTTCATTAGGGTAAACACTTCAGACACTAAAAGCAGCAATCTTCTTTACTTTTTTTTTTTTTTTTTTTTTTTGGTGTGTGTGTGTGTGTGTGAGAGAGAGAGAGAGAGACAGAGAGAGACAGAGACAGAGAGCGAGAGAGACAGACAGAGAGTGAGAGCGAGCTTTGCATAGAATGTGTTGTTCTGGGTTTGGAGGATCAGACGGTGATGGCACACACCTTTACACCTTTAATCCCAGCCTGGTCTACAGAGTGAGTTCCAGGAGAGCCAGGGGTACACAGAGGAACCCTGTCTCGAAAAACCAGCAACAGAAAAGAAAAGAAAAGCATATTAGAGCAAGTCTCCAGGTTACCAGTGTTTGTCAGACTGGGTGCGCCAGGCAAGGTGCTGAGGAGGGAAATGGTACCACCTTGCCCTCCCAACCAGGGTGGTCAGGCTGAGCTGACAAGGAGAGGTGGCGCTGACTGGAAGGCTCTTCCTCTGGTGGAGAAACAAGGTGGAGTGGGTAATAGAGGTCTAAGTAAATTACTAGGGAGAAAAGTCAAGCATGAATTAGAACTTCGGATAGTTAAATTGCAATGCACATGCCAGTAACCCCAGTTCCTGGGCGTGGAGGGAGGAGACTCAGGAATTCCAGGTCACCTCAGACACATAGTGAGTTTGAGGCTAGTCTCAAAAAAAGCATGTCCAGAAGGACTTCCTGTTTGCAGGAGGGAAAGGAAAATAGAGACTGTACTTTTAACACGCATAAAGAGGCTTGGACGTGCCTGGAACACTGGCTGTGATTGAAGCGTTGAGCCCACTCGAGAATAGTCATTTAGCTAAGCAGAGATGGTTTCGTGGCAGATCAGAGAGGACCATGAGTGTGAAGCTGAGGAGTCACTCAGGGTCTTCACCCTGAGAGTGTTCACACCTGCAGACAAGGGAGAAGGTGTGGAGCCATCTGCCTGTTGATGAGTGAGCTCCATTATCAGGCTGCATGTTCTTCAGGGCAGCTAAGAAACAGCCCAGACTCCACCTTCCCCAAAGGGAATATGCAGCTGGTTAGGAGACCTTATACTTAGTCAGTCACTTTATGGAGTTCTGAGGCATACATTGTAAAACCCTGTCAGGGAGTTGGAAGAGTGTTTCCTCCTGTGACACACTTCAACTTGCAGTAGCTACTCAAACCCATGTTCCTGGAGAATAGAAATGTGAATGGAGCTGGATTCATGTAAATGGAGTGACCTATCTGCAAGAAGATCCTCTTGTCTCCATGGAGTGAGTCACCCAGAGGAACCAGCTTTCAGCTTCACTTAGAGCACCTCATGTTGACCATTTGCAGTGGCGGGTTTTGTTGGTTTTTTTTTAACCACTCTAACTTCAGAAATCTCTTGTGTGGGTGGACTTGCTTCTGGTTGCCTCAGTTTTCTGTAAGATGCAGTTGCTGGGTCTGTTGGTTCATCTTTTTCTTAAAGGGCCAGATTAGCAACTGTTGCAAGCTTTGTGAACCGGGAACTGTGAGAGTGGCTGTGACCACACACACAGCCTTGCTAGACTCCAGGAAAAATTCATGTATAAAACAGGCAGCAGACTGCGCCTTGCTGTCACCTTTCTGGGATTTTGTCCTGTTTAAGGAGTTTGGTTTTTTTTCCTAAGTCAAGATGCTGTCCAATTGCATCAGCAATTCCTATGACTAGGCAACTGTGGTCTGCGGAGCAGTTCTCATTAGTAAGTCACGCTATCTTGCCTCTTGCAAGATATCTTGCAAACCAAATCAAGAATATTTTCATCTATTCTATCTGCACTTTAAGTGTTGTGTGTATCTTTTATGTACCAGATGATAATCTCGAAATTAGGGGTAGAATATGGATGATGGCATACATCTGTCATCCCAACACTTGAGAGGAAGAAGCAGAAGGATCCTGAGTTCAAAGCCAGTCTGGGCTGAATAGGCTGCAGAATAAACGAGCTGCTTCCCATCCAAGAAAGTAAGTGGGGATAGATACCATACACTCCTGGCCTTGTCTGTCTGGACTTGATGGAAAGACAAGGCACAAGCTCACAGACAGTTCCCAGATGCACACTATGGTGTCATCCAACACAGTGCTGAGAGAGGCTAAGGATGTTCTTAGGTAGAGTGTCAGGAGGTGGGAGGGGATTTTAGAGTGGTACGTGAGAAAGGGTCCAGTCCTGCAGAGCCTGGTGGGGTCAGTTGGCTTCCTCCTCCTGATCATCAGCATAGGTCTGAATAAGCTGTTTAGATGTTCACAGAAAATATTAAAGGCCAATGAGCAAGGGGAGTGTTTGATCTTCTGGTGGACGCATGCTTATTTGTTCTGAGTAGACAGCAAGGTGCTGGATGCCAGAATGAATATCCTGGGCCCTTTGCCCTTATGCTTAAAGCATTTAGTGTGTGAAGTGTGCTAAACCTTTGCATTCATAAGGTCGAAGCCTGCTGTGCTCAAATTTACTGCACTACTCTTGACAGAACTCACAGTGTGCCCTCTGCCGGCTGGCTGTCCCTATGCTCTGTCTTATAGAGGGGTGAGGGAGGTTTTCAGAGGGCACTAACAGAGGGCAGGCTTTGAGATCAGAGCAGGCCTCCCAGCTGTCAGATTGCAAGCTCTTAGGTCAAGCCTTTGGGGAATAGTCACAAATAGACTGCATAGCTCTGTGCGCCATTGCTGTTCATCCAGCAGTCGGTCCTCTGCTTGCCAGCACCCTCTGCTCAGCTGGCTCCTGGTGCCGAGGTGGAGGCTGGCCCATGGACAAGTGGCACAGCCTGTGTGTTTTTCTCTGCTCTCTCAAACCCAACCACTGTGCTTTACTTCTGCTGTATGATGTTAACAGATGTGTGTGTGGTGGCATTTTGAACCTTCGTACAGGAGGAGCGTGTCTTGGAAGTGCAGCCCTGCAGAAGCCTTCCACCTAGGATCTTTCACCATGTTGGCCTTGTTTGGGGGTTTTGATTTTTGTTGTTGGAGTGTTTTGTTTGTCTGTTTTATTTTGTTCATTATTATGTTTTCCACTTTTATTTTGTCCCGACATTTTCCTTTATAGTCCATCATTAGACATTGATCAGTTGAAGCTCATTTTAAGACTCGTTGGAACCCCAGGGGCTGAGCTTCTGAAGAAAATCTCCTCAGAGTCTGTGAGTTAATGCCTTGATTGTAACTCCTGCCCTATCGGGGACCCTCTGCCACTTGCCTTCCATCACTCTGCACTTTGACTTTTGAATGTTTGCAAGTGTGTGTGCTCTGTGTGCTGACTTCTGAAGTAAATGTGTGTACGCACACATGTGAGCCTGCATGTGCCTGCTTGCATGCCTGAGTGTGTTCTATTCTATCTTTATCTGGGTGTGGACTTAAAATCATGGGAACCCCTTTGGGGCAATTATATGCTAATAAAACTGAGAGCTGAGATTCCAGTTCATTCCAAGAGATTAATGGGCAATGTGTGTGTCTGCTTCTGAGCCCTGGCGTCTCTGAAATTGCCCACACTTTCAAGCTCTTCTCACTTCCTGCTGAGTCTGCTCTCTGAGCACTTAGCATGTGCTAGTCTTGACTTCATCTCTGAAGGGTTAACTGCTCTTTAACTTCCATCGAGGGGCACGGCCTAGTAGGGTATCTTCCCATGGGGCTCCTGTCCCCACCCTCAGACCACACAGAGCAGCTTGCTCCACTCCTGACAATCTGCAGATGACTCTGAGCTCCTCCAGGAACCTTGGTCAATACAGTGACACCATGAGGGAGCCACTTAGAACTCATGCTTTCTCCATGGAGGCCTAAGAAGGTGACTGTGTTTTTAACTGTTGGTCACTTTCTGAGGTCAGAAACTTTGAGGAGGCTAGGAAAGCCACCCCCACTTTAGGGAAGTAAACTGAGGAGCCAAGCCCTGCCCTCCTCGGTGCTCCTCCCACCACTTCCCAGTACAGGGAGCATCTGCCCAGTTGGGTAGCAGGAGGCAAGCAGCCAGCACATGGGTTTGGTTGTTCAAAACCAAACCCTCACCTGGCCTGAGAAGATCAGGACCCAGCATGTGGTGTGTGGCTGTACATAAAGAACTGTGGAGCTCAGAGCAGCTTTGAAGTTCTGTTCGAGGGGTGTGAGAGGGTGTACTGGGCCCATTTCATTGTGTTTCATTTACTTGTTTATGATAAGGAAGTGAAAACCCAGAAGCTGTGACTTGCCTGAGTCATGCTTGAGTCACTGGGCAGAGGCAGTTGATCTCAGATGTTCTGGTAATAGGAGCTGATCATCTCATGCACTTGCACATTATTCTGAAAGTCATTGTCAGAAGTATTGACCACAGCCAAAGAGTGCTTTTGAAATGCAGGAACTGGGAATGGAGAGCCAAAAATACGAGGTGGTGTCTAGAAGAGGTAGGCTTCAGGTTTTGTTTTAGTGTGTACGGAGAATGGTTGGTAAGAGGACCGTGGGGCAGAGTGGGGCTTGGAAAGGGGCTCAGCTGGGTAGAGAAGAGTGCCGAGGTGCCCGTTCCCTCCCTGCCGGGGTTACTGTCAACAGCTCTGCATCCCTTCATCCCTCCACTCCACCATCAGCCTCGCAGGTATGTGCCGCTTGCTTAGGTTCTGAAGCACACGTATGGGAAAGGTAATGCATGCCCATCACTAACCCATCATTGATGTCTAAGAAACAGTGCTGCTGCATGCGTGGCCTAATAGTGAGATGTCGTTATCTTACCATGAGATGGACGAATGATACATTTCAACAGTTCTAGTGCAGCCCTGGGCAGGATAAACAGCCTCTCAGTAATACTCTGTCAAGTGTAGTAATGAGGAAGGAGTTCCCTCCATAATCGTCATGAGCGGGTCAAGGTAGTCTGTGTGTTTAAAAGGGTGGGCAAGGTTGATTTCACGTTGATGACAACACCCATTATACCAAGTGTGATGGTACAAGCCTGTAACCCCAGCACTTAAAAGGCAGAGGCAGGCTGGGCGGTGGTGGCGCACACCTTTAATCCCAGCACTCGGGAGGCAGAGCCAGGTGGATCTCTGTGAGTTCGAGGCCAGCCTGGTCTACAGAGTGAGTTCCAGGACAGGCACCAAAACTACATAGAAAAACCCTGTCTCGAAAAACAAAACAGGGGTTGGGGATTTAGCTCAGTGGTAGAGTGCTTGCCTAGCAAGCTCAAGGCCCTGGGTTCGATCCTCAGCTCCACAGAACAAACAAACAACAAAACAAACCAAACAAGGGGGGGGGGAGCTAGTGTTGTGCTGTAGCTCAGTTACATCAACAAGGCCGTGGGTTTCTTCCCCAGGACCCCAGAAGGATGGGAAGCACATAATACCTAAGTCCAGGTGGAAAAAAGCTGAGTGCGTAAAATTACTCAGAAATTTTAAAAGGGACTTTAAAAGTAAGTTCCCGACCCTCACATGGAGGGGTCTGATCACCTGTTTTGACAAAAGCAGAGAAACCCGAGTCCTGTGCATGCCTTTCCCAAGGAGAGAGCTGGCAGGTGAGACCTAACTGAATCCTGCCCTGACTGGTTCTCCCTGTGACTGTTTGTTCTTTCTCGTAGCATGCAGAGTATTGTTCAGTATGTATTTTGCTTGAAGATAAGTCTAGAATCTGGTAGAAGGAGCCAGCCCATCTTTAGGCTCAGGTAGAGGAAAGGCAGATGTTATCAGTAATCTGACATCTAGTAATCTGGTGTCGACCACAGTTCCGCACACTTGAGCTAATGTGAAACAACGTTCAGGGGAGCCATGAAGGAGTGAAATTGTTTGGTGTTTATTAAAGATGAGGCTTCAGCTAAAGGATCGACTTGATACTTAAGAAAGCAGAAGAGAAGCTCACTAAGTCACGCTAGATTTAAAATACTACCATCACTCTACTTGAGAGGGAGTGCAATCAACTGGCAGTGGGTTCTTAGAGTTTAGAAGCTGTAACGTATAACTGACGAATTGTGTTGTTATTGATGGCATGGTTAAAGGAAGTTTAGAGTTGACCTAGCATGTGAATAAGGACACCGAGATGGCTCAGTAGCAAAGGGGCATGAATTGATTCCTAGAACCCACACGGTGGGAGGAGAGAATTGACTCCTACAACTTAGAGGTCCACTGACCTGCATGCATGAGTGGTATGTGTTCCCCTCGCCGCCACACACACACACACACACACACACACACACACACACACACACACACACACACACACACGTAAAAATGTAGTGAGTAAAGTTGTGCCCGTCAGAGAAGCACAGCATTTTGCAGTTAATATGCTCACTCATTACAGGCATGGGGATAACCGTGGCGTGCTCTGACACTGTCACCAGCCTGTGGCTTCTGTTTTGCTTTTGCCATCGGCTTCCTAATTGTACCCTTCTTCACCTGCCTGTGTGTGCGTGGCGTGCTTTTGTTTGTCTGCTTTTATTTTTTATGAGACATAGTTTCTCTGTGTATCCCTGGCTGTCCTGGAACTTGCTTTGTAGACCAGGCTGGCTTGAACCCACAGAGATCCAGCTGCCTCTGCTTCCCGAGTGCTGGGACTAAAGGTATGTGCCGCCACCACCCAGCTGTGCCATGCATCTTCTATGTACCATTGCCAGTGTCTTTGAGACTTGGCATAGCTCAACACACATGCTCCCGGTGGTTCAACTTGTAGGATGTGACTCCTAGAGAGTCTGTACCTCAGGTAGATGTAGTGGATAGGTGAGTTTTCCAGAGTTTCGTCACCATTGCCTCCGTCTTCTGTGTTTGCCACTGTGGCAGACAGGTTTCGGCTATTGGTACTTGACAGCAGTTCTCTGGCTAGCATCCTGGGTCAAGGAGCAGTCTGCTGCTTCCAGGGAACTTGAACTATTTAACATTAAAGTTGACACTTAGGGAAAAGCTAGTTTTTATGTCTGCATGGCCTCTCACCGGCTACATGCCTAAAAGCTCCCGCCATTCTCCAAAGAATGTTTTAACACACGGCCTTAGGCTCGGGCTTGGGTAGGTGGGAAAGAGTTGTTTTGTTTGGGGATGGCTTTTTGACTTTAAAAACGAAAGGCACAGCTTGAGTTGATTTTTGCACTGTGTGTTTAACAATACCCTTGACTAGGCATCTAAGATATTAACCAGCTTCAGCAGATAATGCGTCTGACGGGGACACCCCCTGCTTATCTCATTAACAGGATGCCAAGCCACGAGGTGAGAACAAATAGCATGTTCAGGGAGGTCTGACTCAGAGGCCACCTTCTCACTGTAGTGTCCGTGTATAACCGGCAGTTTCTAATGTCACCAAATGCTTGCGTGTGCCCCGAGGACTGCTGAGGCAGTGACTGGCTGTGTGCTAGCGGAGTATTGACACTTGGGATGAAATGTCATGCAGACTGTGAGGCAGTGATACTGTGTAGGCTTGTAAGTAGGAAGCAGTGTTCCCTTGGTGTTTGGTTTTCTGAATCTTGTGCTTGAGGCACTGTGTGTCTTTGTAGGTGTGTGTAGTTAGGATGCGCTGCAGCTTCTTCACAGGTGCATGGAGCAGAGTGCACTAGCATGCTTTCCTGCCCATCCATTTTTAATGACCAAGAGAGGATTATATGCAAGTGCACACTATAAAATGCTAGTTGGGTGTGCTTTTAAAGACACAAGCAATTCATAATAAATGTGAGCACTCAGATAGAATCAGGTTCTTGACCAGTTCATAACCATTTAACCTAACTCCAGTTCATAATCAGTGGAGACTGGGGTACTTCTAACGTGTCCTTAGTGTTTGGGAAACCAGGTTAGCAAACGAACAAACTCTCATGGCAGCGGTGTCTGCATTTTAGCCCTAGCTGAACGCTCTTGTTGTTGGTATTGAAGGATTGCTTCTCTGGGTGGGATGGGTCTTCTTACCTTTCTGCTCCCTTCCTTCTTCCAGTCTGCCTGGTTAAGTAAGAAGGGATTACAGCCAGGTGTGTGTGTGTCCTACAACTTGATTTCAGAGTAGAGGGTCTCTGCTACAGTACCAGCTCTTTCACACTTAGCTGATTAGGAAGGCAGTCCTGGAAAAGACCACTTCTTAGAAATCTCTGTTCTGTTTTTAAACTTCCGCTCCTGTGGTAAGAAAGCTAATGAGAGGGTGGTTGGTTGGTTAGCAGTCTCATCCACGTGAAACAGAACTGTGGGGAGACAGCAAGAATAAAGTCAGTGGCTACAAAAGAGGAGAAACTCCGGCATGAGCATCTGGGACAGTGATGGGCACTGGAATGGGGTGGGCCTCAGCTCAGCCACTGGGCCACTGACACTCTGAGAGCGGTAACACCACTGAACCGTCATTCTGAAAGTCCATGTTTTTACAGGCAAGAAACTACATTCAGTCCCTAGCCCAGATGCCGAAGATGAACTTTGCGAATGTGTTTATTGGCGCCAACCCCCTGGGTGAGTTGATCATGTTCATTTTGTGACATAGATTGGGAATGTGGAGGTTTGTTCTTCAGGTGTCTTTTGGGTCTTAATAAATATGGCTGTTACTGTCTGTCTGTACTGTCACATTTAAAGAAATCATGCCATGGGCTTGTGTATATGGTGGTGGGAAGGAGAAGCGCAGCAGAGAACAGCAGGGAATTATGGGGACATGAGGTGGAAGGAAGGAGGCCTAGAAGCAGGCCATGTTCCTCAAGCTCCTGGGGCCGGGTGGGGCCCAGCTGAGGACAGACTGCACAAGTGCAGGTGCACGCTTAGTGCCCAGCACTGGGCCCTGTTGTCCTCCATCTCACAGACGCTTCCCTTTTCCTCTTCTCTCTGCCCCTCAGGGGCATAATAACCAGCTGTCTTTGCAGAGTTAATTTGCCATCTCAGACTTGGGGAGATGGCTCATTTCCTTCCTGCCCCTATTACCTCTAGGATCTCTGGCAAACAGAAGTGACAGTGGTAGCTACGAACATGTTTTGCCAGGGCCTGGAGAGATAGCTCCGTGGTTAAGAGCACTGGCTGTTCTTCCAGAGGATCCAGGTTCAATTCCCCGCACCCACAGGGCAGCTCACAACTGTCTGTAACTCCCATTCCAGGTGATCTGGCACCCTCACATAGACATACATGTACATAAAATAAAGAGGTGTGTTTTGCCTTAGCTAAAACTCCAGTTATTATTCCTTAAGGATGGGGCTAATACATGTTCAGGTGGTTCCAGGACAGTGTGCTGGCTGAGGCTCTAGTTCCTTACTCTGCAACGGTGTCGCAGGCAGTAGTAGACACAGAAGGGCCAGACCACTGCCTCCCTGCAGTAGGAAGGGAGGGAACAGGTGTGGCAGCTCGTGTCCTGACCTCCTTACATTCTTGCAGATGTTCCTGGAGGGCTCCTTTTAAAGCTTACTGCACTTCATTAGTCTATGTGGGTCATATCTCTTTCTGTGGGTTCCAGAAGCCATGCACCAGAGTTAGTTGTTGCCTTTGGAGAGCTGATGGCCATGGCAGTGGGTTCAGAAGCTGCGATATGCAGGCGCTGCTTCCCTTTCAAGAATGTCATCCATAGCTCGGTGCGAGAGTGGTGGTCCTGTGGCAGGAGAGGGGCCACACTCACTGTGGCTGTGGCTGCTGTGGTCCTGTGGCAGGAGAGGTGCCTGCACTCTCGGAGGGAGTGTTCCAGCCTAAGCTACGTCACTCAAGCCTCAAGTGTGCAGGATACTGAGGGTGGGTGGCTTGTGGTCTCCCTGGCATGCTCTCACTAGGCCTTCTGTGACATGCTTGAGCTGCATCATTCAGGTCTGTGAGGTCTCTGTGATCTGTAAGCTCTTGGGGATGTTAGGTGATGGAGTGTGAGTCCACCTCAGCACCCCACATTTTAGATGCAACAGTGCCCCCTGTCTGACTCTCTTATCTGCCTCAAAAGGATGTCTTCTGCTTTTGATTGAAGTCACACGTCCTGATAGGTGTCCCCATTTAAACACTGAAAAGAACTGGCTACCAGGAGTCAGAAATCTGGTGCTCAGCACAGCCTGCTCATATCCAAACGTGCCTCACAGCCCATCGCCAAGTGTTGATGTCTGAGAGAACATGCTGTGACCGATCACTAGCTGGACCGCACACCACCGATATAAATATTAACAGCCCTGTTGTCAGTCACTGGCTTTGCATCACTGCTGTTCTCAAAACACAACTGAGAACTTCGTTGCCCTTTGATCTTAGTGTCTATTTCTGTCTGCCACGATCCTTGAAATCTTTTTCTTGCTTCTGACCTGGTTCTCCTCTAAGTGCATTGGTCCTCAGGATGTGTAACTTTTTACCATAGGGTGGCAGGCACCCACCCATTTGTGTTCAGTATAAAATCAACAGATTTGTAGAACACGAAAAGAATATCCAGGCAATTCACCTGGTGCTTTAGTGCTGTTGAAGATAGGGTCATTTGACCTATTTTCTGATCCTCTGCTTTCTCACGCAAGTGCTGGGATTACAGCTGTGCACCACCATGTCCCATGTATACAACTCTGGGATTACAGCTGTGCGCCACCATGCCCCATGTATACACTGTTGGGATTACAGCTGTGCACCACCACGCCCCGTGTATACACTGTTGGGATTACAGCTGTGCACCACCATGCCCCGTGTATACAACTCTGGGATTACAGCTGTGCACCACCACGCCCCATGTATACACTGTTGGGATTACAGCTGTGCGCCACCATGCCCCGTGTATACACTGCTGGGTTTGGAATCAAAAGCCTTGTGCACACTTGGCAAGCACTCTACAATCTACATCCCAGTCCCTTTTTAAAGTGTAGACTCAAGAATCTAAGCCAACATATGCACATTTCCTGTTTCCTCTGTACACTCAAAGCCTGACTCTAGAGTTCAGGCTGCAAGATCTGTGATCACTTGATAAGTAGAGGGACATCACCTATTCAGGAGGCTTTCCTCCTCCTCAGAACCCATTGCCCTCCACTGTGAAGAACTCATCTGGGGCTGGAGAAATGGCTCTGCCATGGGAGCTGGCAGACATGCACTGCAGTGCATAGAATTAAAAAGGAAGAACCTGTGGTGTTTGGAGAGCCTTTCTGTCTCATTGATAACTGTTCAGGATGGCATTACCCAAGCAGAACGTCCTCCTCAGACAGAAGTAGACAGCTCTGTTCCTCAGAGAGAAAAATCAGTAATGCTAAAACCATTATTGAAAGTAACTGATACTCACCAGGAGTCAAATGTTCCCCCAGACTCCTCACTTGGGGAGAGGAGAAAGATCTTGAGATGCCAGTTACCTTTAGCTGCACTGGCAGCGGAGCAGGTTGCCCCTCCTGTTCAGAGCATCACCTGGGCATGTTCTTGCCCAGTGTGCCTGACTTCATCGTTACCAAAGACTGAAATCTAATTCTGGATTTTGATAAATCTAAAGGATAGAGGGAAGTGGGAGGGTGGTATATCAGAGCTCAAAGAAGGAGTAACAGCCTGTGATGATGGCTGTCTGTATCCCAGTGCCCAGGAGCATGAGTTCAAATCACCGTGGACTACATATCGAGTTTGAGGTCAACCTGGACTAGATGAAACGGTTTCAGAAAAGCTAGAGAGAGCAAGCCCCATCAATGAGTCATGGCTTGAACAAATGAGTTGTTGGGAGACAGCTTTGGTACAGTTGGAGACATTTTACAACGAGCTAGATTTGGAGTTAATGACAGTGCTCTGGTCATGTAGGACGATGTCTTTGTGCTGAAATATTTGGGATATAAAGTGTCATCTCAATAATCTTAAAACAGTTCAGAGAACCACAGAAGTATGTGAAAAATAGGTCAGATATGGACTAATGTCCCTGCATGGGGCATGGGTGCCCTGCTGTTTTAACGTCTATTTCTGTATTTCAAATTTTCACCGTGGAAGTCTTAGGGACCAGATACCTTTGTCGAGTATCTTTTCTTCTGCGACCCTCTGGGAAGCCCTCAATCTGCTAATTGTTTGACATTCTGGGTGAATATTTATTCATTATATACCGTAATGTAAGTTGTATAGTATAGGAAGGGGTAAAAAAATCAAACAGCAGAAGCCTTCTATCAAACAACCTGCCTCACAGATCAGCTTTAGCCGTTGGCCTCCATCTCAGTAGTTTGATGCAGTGTCACTGTGGTGTGGCAATGCAGGAAAGCTTGGTCAAAGCCTCTGCTCTGTTCATTTGAAGAGGTTTTTTGCAGAGGTGGGGGGTGAGAGAGGGTCTCACTTTGCTTGTCCTGGAACTCGCTATGTAGACCACGCTGGCCTCGAACTCAGATCCACCTGCCTCTGCCTCCTATGCTGGGATTAAAGGCGTGCACCATCCAGCGCAAGTTTTTTATTTTAATTTTCCCTTTACTAGTTTGTTTTGGTTTGTTTATTGCCTGGGTTTGAAACCCAAGACCTCAAGAATGATCAGGGGAGTACTTTGTACCTGCCCAGCCCAGTAATGTTAAAATGTACCAGCTACATTCGTGTACACACAGGAAAGGGATTGCATACAGGGGCACACACCTGACGGGATTTTTTTTTGTTTGCATATGGAAGGAGCTTGCATGGTGGTGGCACTAATGTCATGTTTTCCTCTTGTGTGACAGCTGTGGACCTGCTGGAAAAGATGCTTGTTTTGGACTCAGATAAGAGGATCACAGCAGCCCAAGCCCTGGCACATGCCTACTTTGCTCAGTACCATGACCCTGATGATGAGCCTGTGGCTGACCCCTACGACCAGTCCTTTGAAAGCAGGGACCTCCTTATAGATGAGTGGAAAAGTGAGTCCCAAGGTGGCTGGGATGGGCCCAGGAGCTTGACTTCAGTTTGTTCTGGGTTTGTTTGGTTTTTGAGCCAGGGCTTTTCTCTGTAGCCCAGGCTGGCCTCAAACTCAGACCCTCCTGCCTCTGCCTCCCCAGTGCCGAAAGGTGTGTGCCAGCACGCCAGGCTTATTGGACCTAACGCCTCTCAAATATACACACATGTTCCACCACTGAACACATGCCAGGCTTATTGGACCTAACGCCTCTCAAATATACGCACATGTTCCACCACTGAACACATGCCCAGCCCAAGAACTTATTTTTAAAAATCTTTTCTGGGTGATTCTCAATAATCAAAAGCCTTGGGAAAAATAAGAACTCATCAATGGCAACCTAGTATTGTATACACACTTGTGGTTCCAGCACTCAGGAAGTAGATTTTCAGGTTTAAGGTTGTGTAGTTTGAGGCCAGCATGGGCTACATGAGAGCCTGTCTTAGTAAAGCCCTGTTACTACAGCTCTCTGAAGTCGTATCCTGGGTCTGTGCACACTCCTGAGCAGTGAGTAAGTGGACAGGGTAGTTCTCTTCACGTGAACCTAGCTGCAGGTCAGGAGCAAGGCAGATATGAAGGAGTGTCTGCCCACAAAGACAGCGGTCTCAGTTCTCACAGCTCGCCCTTCCTTCCTTCCCTGTCATAGGCCTGACGTACGATGAAGTCATCAGCTTTGTGCCACCGCCCCTTGACCAAGAAGAAATGGAGTCCTGAAAACCTGGTTTCTGTTCTGTCGATCCCACTTCACTGTGAGGGGAAGGCCTTTTCATGGGAACTCTCCAGATATCATTCAAGTGCCTCTTGTTCAAAGATCCTTCATGGTGGAAGGGGGTGCATGTATCCACATAGTGTGTGTGTGTGCGTGTGTGCGTGTGTGCGTGTGTGTGTGTGTGTGTCTGTCTGTCTGTCTGTCTTTGTGGGTGGTAGTCACTGTGATAGCAGTGACTTCGTGAGTCGTGAATGCTCCATGGCAGCCTCTGCCTGCTTTCTCAGAGTCTGGGCAGGCAGATGGGAACTGCTATCTTGTTAGGGATGTATTAAGTGCAAAGTAAGAAATATTAAAATATCCCTGTTCCCAGTTACACTTTTGCCCTGCCTTTCCCACACACCACAGTGGTACAAAGAGGCTGTGTCCTCGTGTCCCGTGTGTGTCCCCCATCCCTCCCCCTGCCCCCACTCCACCCCCTGCTCCCCGCCATGCAGACAGCCGAAGAGGACCTGGGCTCTTGCCTGTGATTGGCTTACTTGCTAAGGTGGTCCTCAGAGCCTGACAGGTGTGTTCACAGCTGTCAGTCAGTTTGTGCCTTAAAAGGAAAAGGACGCATAGATAGTCACAGAACCGCAGCTGCTGACGTTCTGAGCCAGGCGAGTGCACAAGGCTGTTGGGTGGCCAGTGGTGAGCTGGAAGAAACCAGGCAGCCTTTGGGGAGGCTGTGTGTGTGTGTGTGTGTGTGTGTGTGTGTGTGTGTGTGTGTGTCTGTCCACCTGCCCTCCCTCTCCTAGGAGTGAGTGGTATCCATGCTTACCCTTCACCTCAGTGCAGAGGTCTCCAGTGCCGGGCGCAGGTTCCCGCCGTCACCCGCTTCCTGTGTGCTCTTCACATGTAGCAGAGTGCAGGTGTTTGCATGCCATGCTCTTGGAGCTGCACAGCCCATGTCTGTCCTTGGGAAGCCCAGGCCGGCACGTGAAGACTTCTGGCGGTTCTAGTCCACGTTGCCTCAGCTGATGCTGTGGGCAGGCTACTGCCTCCTCACTCCAGCGCTACGTTGTGTTGAACACGCTGATCCTCCAGGTGCTGTGGTGCAAGGATACATGGGACGGACAGAGCACCTGAACTCTTGCTTGCTGTCTGACCGTCACCAGTTCCAGGGAAGGAGGCCTCTCCTGAGAATGTCCCCAGCCCTGAAAATCATGTTCTCCTCACTCGTGATAACCAGCTAAGAAATGCTGAACCACAGTGAGGACCAGAGGCTCGTGAGGCTGGGGCTCCTTTCTCTGTCCTTCTCAGAGTAGAGTTGTTAAGAACAAAACCGTGAGTCAGTGGCGCCTCTCCTCAGAAGGGTCCTCCCAGAAGCTAGACACTGACTGGTTCTCGGTCTTGGTGTTGATTAGGGAGAAACAATTTTGTCTTGGAATTTTGTATGTTGTAGGAATCCTTAGAGAATGTGATTCCTTCTGATGGGGAGAAAGGGCAAATTATTTTAATGTTTTGTATTTTCACCTTTATAAAGATGAAATCCTCAGGGGTGAAGAACTGTTTGCATAATTTTCTGAATTTTGGGCACTTTGTGCTATATGAGGACCCATATATTTAAGCCTTTTGTGTAGTAAGAAAATGTAAAGCCAATTCCAGTGTTGGCCGTGACAGGTCTTGTATTTAGGTCAAGGTGTCTCCATTCTCTGTCAGTGCAGGGACGCATGCTCCAGGCAAGCAGGGTAGGACCCCAGATCATCCAGGGCCCAGAAGGAAGCAGACTGGCCAGGCTTTGCCACCTCAGTATGCAATTCGGCTCCTCGCCAACCCAGCAAGATGCGTTCTAGTGGCCGTGTCTGGTTATGAAGGCAAGTGTGATTTCCAACAGAATTCTGCTCGGATTACTTTATTGAAGATGTCTTTGCACATGTGACCATGCTGTGTTAAGAGGCCATGCTCCAGGGCCCGGACTCACTGGAGCTGGCCGAAGAGCTCCTGGCATCCATAGCCAAATGCTGCCATCTCCAGTTTCTCTACCAGAAGACAATGGAATGAGGGAACTGCTGTTTTGTTTGTATTCATGAACGTGGCTGTAGTTCCAGATGCCATAGGATGTCAGACAATACCACTGGTTAAAATAAAGCCTATTTTTCAAATTCAGTTGGTTCCTGTTCAGTGTGGTTTCAGCATGGCCTGGCATAACATTCTCTGTATAAAGCTGTTTAGTAGTTGACGTGTGGAAGAATCATGTCTTTGCTTTAAGTGAGGTGACACACACACGGAGTTGAACAGCATATAAGAACGGCCTGGGCTGGGTCAACAGACACTTGTGCCGTCTTCAGTGAATCGTTTGCACATTCTCAAAGGATTGAAATGGTCAGAATATTTTTGTAGCATGCATGAATACATACATACTCAAATCCTAGTGTCCAAAAATAAAGTTTGATCAGAGAGTGCATACCCACAGATTATCACTTGTCCTCTGAGGCTTTCTTGCTACAGTGACAATTGGAGTAGTTGGGACAGACCACAGGGTTTACCCAATTACCTGCTTAACATTGACCCTTGTTGGGTTTACTGACTTGTTTGTTTGTTTGTTTGTTGAGACAGGGTTTCTCTGTGACCTCTCTCTGTAGAGGCGTGTGCCACCACCGCCTGGCTGCTGATCACTTTTTAAAATGAATTTTAAATTGCTTTCTGATTAAACATTCTAAGACTGTCTGTATGCTGTATATTTTTAACCTTAAAATTGCCAGAGAGAAGGCTGGGTGTGTGCCTGTGTGCATAGGATCGTAGTACATCTGTTTGACTCTGCTGTCCTCACGCCCCTGGAAAATGCTCTTCCAAACTAGTGAGCTACGTGGTGGGATTACAAGGCTGCAGGGTCTCCCAGCCAGGTTCTCTGGCTTGCTGGAATGGTTCTCCAGCTATCTTGGGAGGACAGTGAAGGAAGCACTCAGTTGGGCGTTTTGTCCTCTGATGGCCAGTCTCTGGCTGCCAGCTGGGAATAATGTCAGTTGTCTCATGCAACACTAGTTGTAGGCTCCATTCATTTCCTCTGGAGGGTGAGAGAAGATGGCTTCAGCCAGCGTGCCTGTGTGGGTAGCTCTGGTAAACTCAGCTGCGCCAGCATGATGACTTGGAATAAAGAGGCATGTCACCAAGCCCGACAACCTGAATTCAATCCTAGGGACCCACGTAGTAGAAAGAACTAACTCTCAAGTTTCATCTCCATGCTTAGACAGAACTTTTAAATTAATAAAAATCAAGCCGTTTTTGGAACTAACAAACCTGGACCCAGCTCTCCTGGGGTTATGAGAGGGCCTGCTTAGACCAAGGAGAACTGATCCAGAAATTCAGGTGAATGCCCATAATACGGTAACCAGAGCTTCTTAGGATATAGATGGGAAGAGGAAAGAGTAGCGCTGTGGTTGCTGCTGTTGCCCCAAAAACAGCTAACAAAGGTGTGTTCTTAATTTCCAATCTATATCCGTGAACAAAGAATGATCTCAGTGTTTGGTTCTCAAATGGGACACTTAATGTCTTCCCTTATCCTCAGTTTTTTTTGTGTGTGGGTTTTTTTGGGGGGCGGGGGGTTCGAGATAGGGTTTCTCTGTGTAGTTTTGGTGACTGTCCTAGATCTCACTCTGTAGACCAGGCTGGCCTCGAACTCACAGAGATCAGCCTGGCTCTGCCTCCCAAATGTTATGGCTAAAGTCTTGAGCCACTATACCCAGCTTCCATTTTAAATAAAATTTAAAAGTAAAATTAAAGCCTGGTGGGGAGGCGGGCAGTGTCAGCACACGCCTTTAATCCCAGCACTCTGAAGAGAGAGAACCCAAATTTGATTCCCAGCATTCATGACAGGTGGCTCACAGCTGCCCATAACTCCAACTCCAAGGGATCCAGTGCCACTGGTCTCTGGTATCCAAGGGCAGCTGTACTCCTGTGCACATCCCCACACAGATTCGCATATGGACACATGCTTATAAATCTTTACAAAAGTCAAGTTCTCTCTTCAAATCTCTCCCCCACCGGGATGCCCATTTTGATGTGGGAGGAGACAGTTGTGTGCAGCGAGAGTGAGATCCAGGACAGGCACCAAAACGACACAGAGAAAGCCTGTCTCGAAAAACCAAAAAGTTGTTTGCCACCACTGCCCGGCAACTACCACCTACGTGGTGCCCCGAGAGTAGAGCCTCCCAGTGCCCAGACTAAATGCAGCTTTGGACATCTCCCTGACTCACTGCTGACAGGCAGTGGGGTTTTACGGGAAAGTCCAAGGCCTGGGTGTCCTGGGTGTTCCCTGGACCTGCTGAGCTGGCTCTACCGTTCCCACTGTAGTGTCAGGAGATCATCTGCCACTGTGACACCAAGACCCATTTCCCCCAAGTATTTGCTCAGGCATGATGGAGCCTCCGTGAAGACTTGTCACCCGATGACTGTGACAACACTGTGGAGAGTGTCCCCACCTACAGGTGCAGGACAGGGTGACTGATCCATTCATAAACACAGCTGCTTTCCAGGCTCCCGTCATCCATGCTCAGACCCTGGGTGTCCGTGGCTTGTCAGAGATTACTGATACAGGACTGCCATATGACTTTTCCTGTTTTTTAAGATGTATTTTTATTATTAAGCCAGATGTAGTGGCACACACCTTTAACCCCAGGAGGCAATGTAGGCAGATCTCTGAGTTTGAGGCCTGCTCAGTATACAGAGCGAGTTCCAGGTCAGGCTCCAAAGCTATGCAGAGAAACCCTGTCTTGAAAAAACAAATAAAAACTACCCACTATTATTCTTTTTCTTTTATGTATGTGTGTCTGTGTGAATGTATGTCACATGTGTGGGCGCCCAAGGAAGTCAGAAGCAAGTGTTGGATCCCTGAAGCTGGAGTTACAGGCAGTTGTGAGCTGCCTGATGTGGGTGCTGGGAGTTGGATTCTGCTCTTGTAGAACAGTCAGTGCTCGGAACTGCTAGCCATCTCTCCAGTTAACCTGTTCGTTGTTGTTTTGGCTGGTTGGTTGGTTTTTTCGAGACAGGGTTTCTCTGTGTACCAGTCGTGGCTGTTCTAGCACTTGCTCTGTAGACCAGGCTGGCCTTGAACTCACTGAGGTTGGCCTGTCCGTACCTCCCGAGTGCTGGGATTAAAGACATGTGCTGACACCACCACCACCACTGCCCAGCCCCCAGCATTCCTTTAAAAATAATTTCTTAGCTAGGCACGGTGGCGCACACCTTTAATCCCAGCACTCAAGAGGCAGAGGCAAGCGATTCTCTGAGTTCAAGGCCAGCCTGCTCTACAGAGCAAGTTCCAGGACAGCCAGGACTATACAGAGAAACCCTGTCTCAAAAAACAAAACCAAACAACAACAACAAAAACCCAAAAACTGTAAGGGCCACCAAGATGGCTCAGCAGGTAAAGGTGCTTGCCTCTAAGGCTGATGACCTGAGTTTGATTCCAGGGACTCACAAGGTGGAAGGGGAGAACTCTTGAAAGCCCCTCTTAGCTTACACACACGTGCTGTGTGCTCCCCACACCACAGAATAAATAACCAAACGCAATAAAAATGTAGATGCAATCATAAATGCACGATATCACAATGCCAGTAAGCTGCGTCAGAATGACTGAGAAGCTACAGCCATTTCCAGACAGAGGGAAAATGTAAATGAAGAAGGAAGTGAAACCCAGAAACCACAAGGCTAATGGACTTGGTGAGGGTGAAACTTGCGGATTCAGTGAGGCTGGTTGCCGCCAGGAGCCATACCTGCTGTCCTACTCCAGTGTGACCCCCAGGAGTGCGGACAGACACCATCACCTGTACCAACAGAAAGATGAAGCCAACCTCAGCCCCGGAGCTGAAAACACCAGCAGTGTGTTCAGACAGAAATACTTCACAGCCAAGGAAGCATGGGAGCTGCGGCCAGATGGGCATGATGACACATGATGGAACAACAGCATTTGGGAGGCTAAGGCAGAAGGGTCAGGTGTTCAGGGCCAGCCTGGGCAACATGATCTGAAACACACAGAGAGAATGTATCAGGGCCAGTGAAATGGCTCAGTGGGTAAGGGGGCTTGCTGCCAAGACTGACAACCTGAGTTTGATCCCTCAGAGGAACCCACATGGTGAAAGGAGAGAACCGACTTCCAGAAGTGTGTCCTCTGACTCCACTAGCGCGCGCGCGCGCACACACACACACACACACACACAGTTAAAACGTAAAAACAAATTCTAAGTCATAGAAACTCGCATGATTTTGCCTTCTTTGCCCCATATTATCTATGCACCAGGGACTGTTGGCACTGTCTGAAATTTGGACTACCACCCTTGACATGATCCCAGCACATGAGGCAGGGAGAGGAGCTGGGGAATAAGTTAAACATCCTGCAGTGTGAGGGCAGTCCCTCCTGCCCAGGGGTCGCCTGAGCCAACATACAGTCGTGTCTGGGCTGAGGAGCCAATAACGACATGGATGGGGAGGGGGCAACAAGATGGTTCAGTGAGTCAAGGTCTTGCCGCTAAGCCTGTGGACCCAAGTTCAAATCTGGGACCCACAGGATAGAAGGAAGGAACAAACTTCCTACAGGCTGTCTTCAAGGCCCCTGTAATACAGCAAATCACTATTCTGTTACTTCCTCTGCAGGGCAGACCCTGCTTGAGGACAAGCATATGACACCTGTCCCCACACTCTCGGGGTCCTGAGAGGTGCCCAGCCACCTCCCAAGTAAACAATGCAAAGCTTTTTCCACACACTGCTAAGTAGTCAGGGATATCTGAAGGAATCCCTTTCTGCCCTCCATGCAGTGTGGACCCATTTAGATACTCAGATCGTTCTGGTTTCTTAAATTTATTTATTTTCACAAATCATTCTTCAGTTTGGGCCTGCTGTACCCTAAATCCTCCAGGAGTCAGAGGAGGGAGAAGATGTGTGTGCAGGCTCTAGAGACCAGGCCAAGTTGCTGTTGAACCAGACTGGGGGGCCAGGGGTGTCGTGGCCTTGACAAAGCAAAGGAAATTCCAGACAGGCATGGCGACAGCCCAAGGCGCAGCTCCTGGCTGAGTAAGAAGGATGTGGGGATGGAGGGTGTGGGTGCTATGAAGACAGGGCGCACTTCGTGAAAGGCAGAGACTCCCCAGTGAGGCTGAATGAAGGTGGAGACTTGCCCCGAGGCGCCTGGAGATGCAGGGTGGGTATCACCAGGCAGGCCATTAATCACACCAGGCTGGTCCTCACACTGAGCCAGGCTGCTCCAGAGCCTCCTTCCAGGGGCCCAGAGTTAGGTGGGGTAGCCTCTGGTTGTGAGAGGGATAACTATGAGGGACGGGCTAATATCTGTCAACCAAGATGCACTTCATTTCTCTCTCTCATTTTCGAGGGTGTGTGTGTGTGTGTGTGTTGATTGTATAGGGAGTGTGCATGTGGATGACCAAGCTGATTCCAAAGTCTGGACTCATTTTTGATCCATTGGTTGAGATTGAGGAAGTCGTTCCACCAAATCCAGAGCTCAGTGCTCTGGCTAGTCTCCCCAGCTGGCTTGCTCTGGAGATCCCGTGTCTCTACCTTTTGAGGCTGGAATACAGTGGGCTGCCATGTACAATTGGCAGTTCATGTGAGTTCTGGAGATCCCAAGTCTAGCCCCCATGCTTGGGTGTGTTAACCACTGAGCAAGCTCCCCAATCCTATTTGCTTATTTTTGAGATGCTCTTGCTGTATTGCCCAGCCTGCCTCAAACTCACTGTGTAGCCCAGGCTGGCCCTGAACATCCTGATTCTCCTGTCTCCACCTTCTGCATGCTGAGATGGTAGGCATGTGCCACCTGGCCTGGCTGTGAGACGTTCTCTCTGTCTCTTCTAAAGTTAGAATATATACACTATATAATAGATAATAATATATACATTACATGTAATATATTTATAGTGTGTAGTGGGGGAAGTCAGTTATTTCTGTTCTCTCTTGTGGGTTCAAGAGAGTGAACTTAGATCATCAGGCTTGGTGGCTAGCGCCCTTATCTGCCGAACCTTCTCGACAGACCTTGATGCTTTCTTCCGTCCAGGGCCGTGACTTGGCCTTACGGAGCCGTCGAGGCCACTCTGCCTTCAAGCTCCTCTAGCTGTCTCCCAGCCCAGCACTGGCTCTGTGTCCCCAGGAGAAAAGGGGGTCCAGTCATGAGATCTGAATAGTGGTGAAAAGGGGGATCCACAATTATGAAGCCAGACGGAACTTTCTGGAAAGTGAGTACAGAGCTGGATGAAGTCAAGAGAGCTGCTTTTTAGATTCTCGGAGGGATCAAGGTGGCCCTTCCCAAGTGTGGCTGAGCAGGGTCACTGGGAAGGACACTGGCAAGAATGACTGGGCTGGACCCTGTCTGAACACTGACTGCTGTATGACTATGAGCTCTTCTGGAGGACTCGAATTGAATTCTTTTTTGTTTTTATTTTCTCCAGACAGGGTTTCTCTGCGTAGCCCTGGCTGTACTGGAACTCACTCTGTAGACCAGGCTGGCCTCAAACACAGAGATCCACCTGCCTCTGCCTCCCGAGTGCTGGGATTAAAGGCCTGCACCACCACCGCCCGGCTTCCAAGTTCAGTTCTCAGCACTCACATTGGGTGGTCCACAACTGCCTATAACTCCAACTCTGAGGAATCCAGCACCCTCCTCTCTGGGCACCCCCATCTCCCCCCCCCACACATATACACACACACTCACATAAATAGATTTTAAATTTTTTAAAGATTTATTTATTATGTCTTCAGTGTTCTGCCTGCATGTATGACTGCACACCAGAAGAGGGCACCAGATCTCATTACAGATGGTTGTGAGCCACCATGTGGGTGCTGGGAATTGAACTCAGGACCTCTGGAAGAGCAGCCAGTGCTCTTAACCTCTGAGCCATCTCTCTAGTCCAAAAAATTTAAATTTTTAAAAAGATTAACTTTATTTCTTACTATCTGTGGTATGTGGGGCAGGATACCTGCAGGTTCCAGAAGAGGCCAGAGGCATCAGATCTCCCGGAAGTGGAGTTACAGGCCCCTGTGAGCCTGCTCATGTGGCTGCTGGGATCCAGCCTTGGATCCTCTGGAAGAGCATTAAGTGCTCTTAACTGGGGACTCATCCCTCCAGCCTCTAGAACGCTTTTTAACTAGAATATCTTGCTTTCACTCACATACGTATACATATACATGACAT
Source organism: Onychomys torridus (assembly GCF_903995425.1). Lineage (NCBI taxonomy): Eukaryota > Metazoa > Chordata > Mammalia > Rodentia > Cricetidae > Onychomys > Onychomys torridus. The sequence continues at coordinate 63,340,257 of NC_050460.1, read as the reverse complement.
GTGTTGGCATGCGTGTGTTTGTGCATATAATGCATCTTGATTGTATCCCCCCCAGCTCCCTCTCTCCCTCCCACTCCCAACATGCTCCCCTCCCCCTCCACACCCTCGCCATTTGTTTTTGTAACCTGTTGAATCCAGTCAATGCTGCAGCTGGCACATCGGCCCATCTTGCTGGGTTCATCGTGAGCAAATAACCATAGCTGCTGTGTTCGTAACTGCAACCATCATGTCCTGTCCAGAGGACAGCATTTCTCCTCCCCAGCCTCCAGCTCTTCCGGTCCTTCTGCTCTCTCATCCTCCATGGTCCCTAAGCCGTGGGAGGCGGGGTGGCTGGTGCAGGGCTGAGCACGCCGCAGTCACTCTTGGCAGCTCGACCGGTTATGAGTCGGCATTAACTGCTGCCACAGCTGAGAGAAGCGTCCTGGGACAATTTTGGCAGTTAATTAATATGTTAATACTGCTCTGTTGATGTTTGCTAAGCATATAACAAATATATTGAATATAACATATATGCACACACACACATATATTCAAGAGCTGATGTTACAGAGAGGCTGTCTGACTTCCCTAAGGCCACACAGCCAAGTACATGGATTCAGAGCTCAGTCAGGGTCACAGCTGCCAGGCCGGGCCTGCTTGGTCTCTTTGATCGGAGACACAGATATTTACCTAGAAGGAGTGGAGCGGCCAGACCCAGTGACCTCTGTCCTGGAGATGCAGGTTGTCCCTGAGGTAACAGGCAGGGCACAAGGGAGTCTGGGCAGGGTCATGACCCCTTCGCCACAGCTGGCAGGTCATGTGAGCTGGCACAGCCCCAGGCAGGAAGGAAAGCTGGCTGCACAGGTGTAAAAAAAAAAAAAAAAAAAACAGCAGCTACACAGTGGTAGCAAGAGCTGTGACGAAGCCCCACCCACACCTGCCATTCCCTCCTCCACCACACTGGGTGCTACTCGGGTTCTTGGAATTGGCATCCGACAGACAAAGACCTGACCCTCCTGAACTCAATGTTCTGGTCTAAGGGAACAAACAGTCAGCGCATTAACGAGAGTCAGGAAGGGCCTGGGCACCGTGAGGCCAGGCAAGGCCGGTGGATTGTGGCGGTGTCCGGTTCTGCAGGGAGGAAGGGACTACTTCAGGCCTGAAACTGTGCAGCCTTGTGTCAGCCATCACAGTCTCCTCCTTCCCCGCCAGGTGGATGGTGCTGTCCTGATGGTAACAAAGTCCAGAGACATGCACTTATCTTCTCAAGGTCACACAGCAGCAAAGGGTAAGAATCAAACTCAGCCTGGTCCTGGTCCTTGACACTGACCTACAGGAGCACGCCCAAAGAGACTGGGTGTCCTGAGGCCTGGGGGTTCAGGGGGTCATGGGGTCCAGAGCAGGCAGGGGTAATCCTGCTTTAAGATGGCTTTTTTTTCCTCCTAGGTTTATATATATATGATCTTTATTGACAGATAATTCACATAGTATACAATTTTTCTGTTTGCACAATTTGTAGACTTTAGTCCAGCATCCTCATAGGTCCATGACACCATCGCCACTTCCTGTTTTAAAACATCACTGTCTTCAAATTAAATTATTTCTTTCCTTTTTTTTGAATGCTGGATGCCGTTTATTGAGGGAGGGAGGAGGTCTTAAATACAGGCTTACAGCACAATGGGAGAACCCCAGAAGGCAGAAGTTCGCTTCCAATGTTTTACAATCTTGCATAAGGTGACTTTTTAAAGATTTTTTTTTCTGTTTTTTTGTTTTGTTTTGTTTTATTTTTGTTTTTGTTTTGTTTCAGCTGAGGATCAAACCCAGGGCCTTGCACTTGCTAGGCAAGTGCTCTACCACTGAGCTAAATCCCCAACCCCTTTTTAAAGACTTTTAAAATTACATTTATATGTGTGTCTGTGTGTGGGTCTGTACATGTGAGTGCAGGTGCCCGAGGAGGCCAGAAGAGGCATATGACTTCCTGAGCTGGAGTTACAGGCAGTTGTGAGCCCCTAGACACAGGCGCTGGGAACCAGACTTGGGTCCTCTGAAAGACTAGTTCATATCCTTAATGGCTCAGCCATCCCTTTAGTCCCCTCCCCCTTTTTTAATCATATTGTATTTATTTACTTTGTGTGTACCAGTGTGTGCATTCCATAGTGTGTGGGTCAGAGGACAAACGGTGTAGTTGATAGTCACCTTTCACCACAGGATCCCAGGGGATCAAACTCAGATCATCAGGCTTGGCAGCAGGCACCTTGACCTGCTGAGCCCTCTCGCTGGCCCATACCCTGCTTTCCAATGTGCTTTGTGACTTTTCTTGGGGAAAACAGAGGGAGATGCCCGTCTCCCCAACCAAAGCAAGGATTCCGACCACATCCAGCTTGGCAGAGCAATGAGTTTATTGGGGTTACTTGCAGGAGCATGGGTGACACTGGCAGCTGAATCACCCACAAAGTCATGTCCCAGCATGGGTGACTCAGGAAGGCTGCACATCTGAAGTCCCCTCTTAAGTCTTATGGCATCGCTAGCTCCCAAGACCCAGCTGGGGGCAGCTGGGATAGAGGGTGCCGTGTGAGGAGGTGTGCATGACGCCCTGGCATTCATCCCCAGCAAGGCATAATTGGGCTTGGTGACCTACACTTGGAATCTCAGCACTGGGGAGGTGGAAGCAGGTAGATCAGAAGTTCAAGGACACCCTTGATTATATAACGAGTTACATGAAACCAGCCTGGGCTGCAGGAAACCCTGTCAACAAACAGACAAATCCCAGGACAGATCAAAGCCACTGAATAGTGATCCCACCCCTAGATGCTCCCTGGCGGCCCTCATTCCTCACATACACTACTGCTCTAATACAATCACGGGGGTCTTCAAACGGCTCCCTTCTCCTTTCCACTTGACCAGAAATCCAGTGTCATCTCTGGCCCCTCATGCACAAAGGGCTGGAGAGACAGTTCTGTTAAGAGCACTGGCTGCTTTGCAAAGGACCCAGTTCAATTCCCAGCACCCACAAGGCGGCTCACAACTGCCTGTGACTCCAATTGCAGATCTACCTCCCTCTTCCAGTCTCTTCAGGTACTGCACACATATGGTATACAAAACAGCCACACATAAAAATGAATAAATCTTTAATAAGAAAAAGGGAAAAAAGAATTTACCGAGTAGCCATGGGGAGCCGGCAGAATACCTGGGGACCAGGTAGGTATCCAGACACTCACAAGGAACAAAGTCAGACAGACCTGTCTGGGACCACATCTTTCCAGGTGGAGTGCTGTGAGGTAGGAGGTGGTGAGGCATATCTCCGTCGAGTGGTCCTTACCGCCTTTCTCCACCAGGGTGCGCCATAGCCAAGCAGGCTAGCCAGGACTACCCTTGGCTGAACCCGGTTGTTAAATACCAGTGATTTCATACAGCTCAGCCCGATACTGCAGCTGTTGGCTTGGTTTCCATCGGTCTTCCCTTGGAATGTTTTGTTCCTGAACTCAGACCAGTCCCACCATAAATCACCCTCAAAAGACTAGTGGTTTTGGTTTTTTGTTTTTGTTTTTGTTTTTGGTTTGGTTGATTGGTTGATTGGTTGTATAGGGTTTTTTTTGTTTTGTTTTGAGACAGGGTTTCTCCGTGTAACCCTGGCTGTCCTGGAACTCTCTTTGTAGACAGGCTGGCCTCAAACTCACAGAGATCGCCTGCCTCTGCCTCCTGAGTGCTGAGATTAAAGGTGTAGGCCACCACCACCCAGCTGGGATTTTTTTTTTAAGTGCATATGTGTGCATGTGTTTGTGTATGTGCCTGTGAAGGTCAGAAGTCAATGCTGGAATGTTTTCTCAATTCATCTCCCCTCCTTCTTAAATATATTTTTAATTTGTGTGTATATCCCCTTTGTCTTCATGTGCACCACATACATGCAGGTGCCCAAGAGAGTTGGCAGAGGGGTCAGATCCTCTGAAACTGAAGTCACAGGCAGTTATGAACTGCTTAGTACGGGTGCTAAGGACTCAACTGAGGTCCAAGGATAGATAGTGCTCTTAACTGCTGAGCCATCTCTCCAGCCCCTTTTGCAATTTTTAAAAATTTACATTTCATTTCTGTGTATGTGTGTTGGTCTGTCTGTCTGTCTGTGGCAGAGATGCGCTTGACACCACATTGAGGTCAGAGGACAACTTCTGACAGTTGGTTCTGTTCTGTCAGCGTGTGGGTCCTCGGATCCAGCTCATGTCGGCAAGAGCCTGTGCCACCGAGACATCTTTATGTTGAGACAAGGTCTCCCCCTGAACCTGGAACTCCAGAGTTTGGCTAGACTAGCTGGCCAGCAAGCTCCAGAGAACCTCCTGCCCCTGCCTCCTCCGTGCTGGGATTACAGGTGTGTGCCTCCATACTGGGCTTTTATATGTGGGTTCCAGGGATTTGTCCTCATGTTTACATGACGCCTTACTTAGGGTTTCTATTGCTGTGAAGAGACACCATGACCACGGCAACTCTTAGAAAGGAAAACATTTAATTGGGGCTGGCTTACAGTTTCAGAGATTTAGTCCACTATCATCATGGCGGGACTTGGTGGCATTCGGTAGTCATGGTGCTGGAGAAGGATTTGAGAGTTCTACCTCTTGATCCCACAGGCAGCAGAAGGTGACTGCCACACTGGGCATGGCTTGAGCATGTATGAAACCTCAAAGCCCACCGCCACAGTGACACACTTCCTCCAACAAGGCCACACCTCCTAATAGTGACACTCCCTTTGGGGGCCATTTTCTTTCATAACACCACACACAGCAAGCACATTACCCACAGAGCCCGCAGAACACGAGTGTTGAATGAATCTGTGGACAAACGCGTGTGCCAAGTGTTGGTTCTTGCATTTAACAGAGGGGTTGGATGTGAGTTGGATTGGAGCCCACTTAGGACATTGGAAGAGCCAAAGAGCTGGACAGAACTGCACTTGCTCACTGTCCCCTGGAGGGGGCAGGAGAGTCTGATGGGTTCCTACCACCGCGCACCAGACCCCAAGTTCAGCATTGTCTCACATCGTCTCTTTCGCTGTTACTCTCTGGGAAGGGAGCTGGTTTCTGTTACCTAACCCAGCCCAGAGCTTCCCCTAAGTCCTTGACCTCCACTTCCCAGACTCCACTGGTGTATGCTCTCCTCCGTGAGGGACAGATTCAACCTGCTCACGGCCAAGTTGAAATCCTACCCTGCGGCTTGGTGTGAGAACCTAGTTTGCCTGTACTTGGAATGACATGATCCTAAGACTTTGTACAGTGCCCCAACACACACCTGAAAAGGAATCCACTTACTGTTTTCCTGCTCTGTAATGGAGCCAAAGCGATCCATGTTTGGTAGCACTCTCCCAGCTGCTGAGAGGACGGAGGATGCTCTTGATTGATGCTGGAAGTGGCAGCCACCCTTACCCCTCACCCTCAGCCAGGTGACTAAACATCGGACATCCACCTTGTGTTGTGACTAGCTGTCTACACGGAGAGTTACAGGCTAGCCAGGGATACACAGTGAAACCTGCCTCAAAACAAAACAAAAACAATTAAAAACAGGGGCTGGAGAGATGGCTCAGAGGTTAAGAGCACTGATTGCTCTTCCAGAGGTCCTGAGTTCAATTCCCAGCAACCACATGGTAGTTCACTACCATCTGTAATGAGATCTGGTGCCCTCTTCTGGTGTGCAGACATACATGCAGGCAGAACACTGTAGATATAATAAATAAATAAATCTTAAAAAAACAAAACAAAACAAACCAGGTGCATACCCTGAGGACTCTAAGACAGCACACCTCAGAGACACCTGAGCATCCCATGCTCACTTCTACCCTAGTCACCACAGGAGGAAGTGGAACCAGCCTACATGCCCATCAACAGAAGGATGACAAAGAGAATGTGTTACATCTGCAGAGTGGAATTCCACGCAGCCATGAAGAAGGATGAGGTCATGGCATTTGCTGGACAACAGATGGAATCGAAGGTCATTACGCTAACTGAAGAAAGCCAGCCCCAGTACTACAAGTACCACACATTTCTCTAACTGAGGATTCTAGATGCTAAGCTGCATCTAATGTGTATGGAGTGTGGTGGTGGGGGGGTAGGTCATAAACTTCTGAAAAGAGCCCTTGAGAATGGAAGGAGAGATCTTAGAGAAGCAGAGAGAACAGAATCATTGCCGTGAAAGAAGAAGGGGTGTGTAGGGGAGGGGGAGCCTGCAGGGGGAGAGTGAGGGGCACAGAGAACAGAGGGAGATGTAGAGAAGAACCAGCAAGAACAATGTATGAAAGGCCGTTATGAAACCCTTTACTCTGTATGCTAATATAAAATAAAGGCTGAATCAAAGTGAGAAGAAGCAAAGAGACCAGGGAGACATCTCGGTGAACAAAAGTGCTTGCTGCAAAGCCTGGTGGCTTGATCTCTGGAACCCAGACAAGGGTGGCTCAGAGCTGGAGAGATGCTCAGAGCTGGAGAGGGGCTCAGTGGTTAAAAGTATTCGCTGAGGGCCCAGGTTTTCAGCACTCACAGCTCACAGCCACCTGTAGCTCCAGCTCCTGGGAGTCAGGGTTCCTCTTATAGCCCCCCAAACACCTGCATACATGTGGTAGTCATACACACACACCTATACCCATGGCATTTACATACACACACACACACACACACACACACACACACACACACACACATCAAATAAAAACAAAAATAAATAAATCTCTCTTAAAAGCCAGATGCTGTGACTCACATCTGTAATCTCAGCCCTGTGGTGAGATTGGAAGTGGAGACAGGAAAATTACCCAGAAGCCTATGGGCCCAGCCTGAAGTACAAGAGCAACAGAGATAAGAGACACCCCCCCAACACACACACACACCTCAACAAGGTAGAAGGAGACAACAAAACCCCACAAGTTGTCCTCTGCCCAAACATACACACCTAACAATAATGAACAGAAAAAAAATGGAAACTGAGGCTGATAAGATGGCCCAGCAGTCCCAGCACCCACATAAGATGGCTCACAACCACCTGTCACTCCAGCTCTGGGGGATTAGATGTCCTCTCTGGCCTCTGAGGGCAATGACATTCATGTACACATACCCACAAACATACACCCATGTACACGTAACTTTGTAGAATGGTGACTGGACAGTTGAGAGCATCAGCTGCTCCTGTAGAGGACCTGGGTTTGGTTCCTGGTGTGTAAATGGTGGCTTGTAACTGCTGGTAACTCCAGTTCCAGGGATCCAGTGTTCTCTTCTGTCCCCTGTGGGCATCAGACATTAATGTGGTGCAAAACACTCATACACATAAAATAAAAATAAATAATTTTTTTTTTAATGTTTAAAGTATCTTTAAACGTGAGGAGGGAAAGGTGAGTTTGTCTGGACATAACCTCACAAGCCAAGGAACTTCTACAAGCCCCCATGTGTCACCTCTGATTTACAAGGGCACTCACGTCAGGATGGGCTGAGGAGACTTTGGTCTAAAGTCACACAGAGGGCAACACCAGAGCTGGGGATTCAGGTCTCCTTCCAAAGGTGGGTTCCTGACTTTCTGTGACCCCAGTACTGAAGTGCATCAGTATCTGAGAGGGAGAGGGGCTGAGGTCCTTAGAGCTGGGAAAGCAGAGCCCAGCTACCCACGATGCCCTTGGTGACCCTTCCCTCCTCCTCTCTCCACCCTGCTCCTCTCTTCCTAGTCCTCCCCCCTCCCCCCTCCCCTCCCATCTCCTCCCCCTCCTGCCCCCAGTGACTCCCTTCACTGGATTGAAGGCAGTTCCCTCCAAGGCTGCCAGGCTGCTGAGTAAACCCCAGCCCAGCAGGGCCCAAGGTGAGGGTCATTGTCAGCTGAGTCTAAGGCCTGAGTCACTTCCTCACCCTTGCTCAAGAGGAGTCCAGAGTGGCCAGCTGTGCCAGGGGGACACTCCTGGGCCTTGAGGGCTTTCCTGGGGTTCCTTACCTTTCTGGGCTCAGCTCCACCCCACTGCAGAGATTCTAGCCCAGCTCTCGACTCCCAAGGGAACCCTGTGTCTCAGGGCCGACTCTCGCTGGCTTATGTCTGGCCCTAGACTCTGGCTTCTGGAAGCATAGTTCCTTAAACCAGAACCAAAGGGACTCAAACTCCCACGGTCAGGACCAGTGAAAGGGCTGGGGCAGGAAATGGGGTGCACTGGGGGAACCAGGTCCTTACAAAGATTAGTCTAGGTGGTTTGGAGACCCCCGAGCCTTGCTGGCAAGAGCCTGGGCTCCAGGGCCACCATGCCCACTTCCTCACCCAGCTCAGCCCTTCTGCAGCCATGTGACCTTTAGCTAATTACTTAACCTGTCTGCCTGTCTGCCACTTCTCTGGTGAGGACACTCAGCCTGACTCACCAGTCTTCTATCCTGGAGTGGAATATGTAAAACACTAATGGCCGGCACATGGCAAGCACGTATGTTTATTAGATAATTTTTTTTCACGCCCAGTGACTCTCTCATTCTTACACAAGCTTTGATATGTTCCTAAAGACAGATGCCCTGCCCACAACATGTGTTAAACATTTCTGTGGGCTGTTCCCCCCAAAATGATCTGCAGACTGTGTGGGAGAAGCAGTTGGGTGGTTTGAGGTCTGCAGACAGCCTGATGGGGTCTCCTGGAAGCCTCCCTCCTCTGACAAGGAAGCAAGCTGGCCCCACTCCTTTTGCAGAGAAGCCAGGGAGGGTGGGACACATCCACAGGGCATGCACGAACTGTTCTTCCAGAGCACACGTGACTCAGATTGAGAACAAGATCGCCCTGGGACCACACAAGACAGTGCCGTTCATATGGCCTTCAATCAAGCAAAAACCAATACTCAGAATTGGATATTTACTCTGAAGATGGAGGCAGGGGAATATCTACGTACAAGTTAGAGACCAGCCTGGTCTACATAGAAAGTTCCAGGCCAGCTAAGGGCTACATAGTGAGAGCCTGTCTCAAAAACCACCACCACCAATGACAAATAAACACACTCCCCTGGACATGTGAATCTTTGTGAATAATGAGGACCATAGAGCTAGCTGCTGTTGACTCTGGGTGTAAGGCACCAGGCCTTTCATGGGAAGGACAATTTGATGCCTGGACTGGATTTTGTGGAAAATGAGGAATGAGGAATAGATTCTGAGCCTGGTCAATGATGAACCTTAGGATCTGGGACGCAGAAATGATTTTTCTTAAAAAGAAAAGAAATTGGGCTGGAGAGGTGTCTCAGAGGTTAAGAGCACTGACTTTTCTTCCAGAGGTCCTGAGTTCAATTCCCAGCAACCACATGGTGGCTCACAACCACCTGTAATGAGATCTGGTGCCCTCTTCTGGCATACACGCTGTATACATAATAAATAAATAAATCTTTTAAAAAAAGAAAGAAAGAAAGATAGATAGAAAGAAAGAAATGAAAAGAAAAGAAAGAAAAAAAGAAAAATAAATCAGCCAGGTGGTGGTGGCACACGCCTTTGATCCCAGCACTCAGGAGGCAGAGGCAGGCAGATCTCTGAGTTCAAGGCCAGCCTGGTCTACAGAGCAAGTTCCTGGACAGCCAGGGCTACACAGAGAAACCCTGTTTCAAAAAAAAAAAAACAGAAAGAAAAAAGAAAAGAAACGTGGGGTCTCAGGAGCTCATTTAGAACCCCTGCATTGTAGGGCTCTTGTGTGCTGTTATGTTTTTGTTTTTGGCCCCCACCCTCCCATCTTTGGTTTTTTGAGACAGGATTTCTCTGAGATGAAAGATGTGTTGCCACCACATCCTGTTTCGTTTGTTGGTTTTTCCTTTTCTTTTTCTTTGTTTTTAACTATGTATACAACGACATAGGTTCTGGGAGCCAAAGTCAGGTCCTCTTCAAGAGCAGTACAGGCTCTTAATCTTTCCATTTTCAAGGTTGTGTTGAGTCAGGGTCCCGCTATGTAACCTATGCTGGCCTCCAACCTGCTTTGTAGCCAAGGATGACATTATTTCCCTGCCTCTTTCCTTCCTTCTTTCCTCCCTCCCTCCCTCCCTCCCCACTCCCTCCCTCCCCTCCCTCCCCCCCTCTCCCCCTCCCCTTCTCCCCCTCTCTCCCTCTCTCCCTTCCTCCCTCCCTCCCTCCCGTCCTCCCTCTTTTCTTCCTCTGTCCTCTCCCCACTTCTCTCCCTTCTTCCTCAGAGTCTCCCCCAGTCTGGCCTTGAACTCACTATGTCCTGAACTGGACCCGAACTCATAGCAATCCTCCTGCCTCCGCCTCCCCTATGCATAGAGTACAGACCTGAGCCACCATGCCTTGCATCTGTGGGGTTTTATTTCTCAAACTATCAACACCGCCCCCCGCCACCCCGGGTTCTTCCCGCGGGGCTGGAGGGATCTAGGCAGCCTGGCAGGCACCCCTTCCCGCAGGGCACCCCGCACCTGCAGCAGGTGGCAGGCGGGGCCCGGGGCCTCCGCGGGGGGCATGGGCGGAGTCCCGAGCGCGGGCGGCGGGGCGAGCCGGGGCGGGGACGCACCTGGGCGAGGCGGCAGGTGCGCCGCCCCACGGGGGAGGAGCGGGCGCGGGGCGGGAGGGCACCGCGGCGGGACACCCGGGGCCCGCAGCCCGCGGGCAGCCACCGCAGCCGCCGCGCAGGGCCGCCACCACGGGGTGCGGGATGAGCCTCACCCGGAAAAGGGGGTTCTACAAGCAGGACATCAACAAGACGGCCTGGGAGCTGCCCAAGACCTACCTGGCGCCCGCGCACGTCGGCAGCGGGGCCTACGGAGCTGTGTGGTGAGACCCGGGGACCCCAGGAGGCAGAGGAGCCGCGGGCCACCCCTTGGCACCCTCCCCGGGCTCACCCGGCGGCGGTGGGGCCCCTGTGGGTTGAGCCGCTGCCGAATCTGGTTCTCCAAGGCTGTAACTTTTAAAAGGGACCTCGGAGTTGGTGGGGCAGATCCCTGCAGTTGCAGATGAGGCCCCAAAAGGGAACTTGCCAAATCGCAGAGTAGGGACTCCCGGGCTGCTCTGCATCCTGTCAGCAGCATGAATTGTTCCTGCCCCTGCCCTGCTGCCCCTTTCCCGGTGCCCCCAGCCCCGGCGCCCGCGACACACACACACACACACACACACACACACACACACACACACACACACACACACACACACTCTGCTGACCCCCAAATCCCTGGTCTCCAGCCAGCCTGGGGGATACAGAGTGGGCATGGCCTCGCCCCTCCCCCTCACCTGCCTGTGACCCCGCAGCTCGGCCATCGACAAGCGGACCGGGGAGAAGGTGGCCATCAAGAAGCTGAGCCGGCCCTTCCAGTCGGAGATCTTCGCCAAGCGCGCTTACCGCGAGCTCCTTCTGCTAAAGCACATGCACCATGAAAACGTAGGATGCGGCCGGGGTGTGGATGTGTTGGGGTTCAGAGGGCAGGGAGGGAGGCCCAGGAGACCCTAGACCCAGGGTCCTAGGTGCAGGGCCAGGAGAAAGAATCGTCCTTGCTCCACCCTGGTTGCTCAGCTCCTTAGCCCAATAAGAAGGTGCCAGGGCCTGCCCAGTTCACTTCCCAGAAAAAAGCACTACGTTATCTCGTTTGTGAGGAGGAAGTAGGCACGGGGAAACTTTGTGATTGGTTCTGTGAGAACTCTAGTCTTGAGCCATACTGGGACTCCAAAGCTGACAACAGATACTGAGTATAATTCATGCCATGGGCTGGCTAACTTAAATCATCCACAACACATACCATCAATGGCACAGATGAAGAAACTGAGGCACAGAAAGTTTCCCGGGTTATGCCCTTCATCAGCGGCAGAGCTGAGGTTGGAGGTCAAGGCAGTCTGGTGCCTGGCCATTTGGTCTGGTGGAAACAGCTGGTGATCCAGCTCTGGCCTAGGCAGAAAGGCTGGAGTCCATTTCAAATGGTGATTTCAGAGCATTGTACATAGTGAGCCTCTCCGCGGCAGCCTCCAGCTGTGAGGTAAAGTGGGCTTGCCCCTGCCTCTGAATGAGTCCTGTGGCAGGCAAGGACAGACTGACAGACATAGCTGGAGACCCAGGGTCCAAGGCCCTAAAGCCTTTCACGTCCCCCATCCTGCCCCCACCATTGACCCTCATGATTTGTTCCTTAGAAGTGGGTTTGTTCACTCCTCACCCTAAGTTTGGGAGCAAAGGGCTGACCATGTTCTCAGCCTGACTTTCCATCATTGTTATTGCAAACTTCCTTTTCTGCCTGGGCCCCCGTATTGTTTCTGTGCCAGCGGGGGCTACCTTTTGTAGCAGAGGGTGACTTGGATGGTGGCCCTGGGTGGCTGAGACCCTGGGGAGAAGGAAGAGAGGTGGTGGCAGTCCAGCCTCACTGGTGACCCTTCCACAGGTCATTGGACTCCTGGATGTCTTCACCCCTGCCTCTTCTCTTCGGAACTTCCAAGATTTGTGAGTCAGGCTGCACTGGGTTTGGGGGATTGTCAGATCTTAATGGCGGCTGGGGAGTATTTTGGAGGAGGGTAGCTTCCGGGGTTGTGTGGAAAGGGGGTCTCATGCCTCTTTGCTGGAGAGGTACCTCCACTCTGGGTGGAAGGACTGTAGGGTGCCTGGCTCCTCAGAGCACAGCTCCTACACTTGTTACCAGGCCCTGGTACCATGAAGATGACTGCTGGTCCTCCCAGGGTGTTCACTAACCCCCCTCACCAATTCCTGGGAGTCAGGTGTGACTTTGGACCTCATGATACCTAGAGTTTTTTTCCTAGCAGGAAGTGAGGGTAAGGATCAGGGAGGCCTGGACAATCTGGCTCATGGAGTTTGGCTGTTACAAACAGGCAGAACATTTAGTCGCAAAGTGTCAGGTTCTGCTGGCGCGTGCCTGGGCAAGGATGAATTGTTTGGATGACACTGAGAATTGTGTGTGAGTGACAGCCCAAAGCTGCTTCTCACCCTACCTCAGTGCCACAGAGATTGTGGGAGTGTTTGGCGTCTTGTGTTTGTTTAGACGGGATCTCTCATGTATCACAGGCTGGCTCCCAACTACCTAAGTAATCAAGGATGGCCTTGAAGTTCTGATCCTCCTGCCGCCAACTCTCAAGTGCTCAGAATCCAGGCACTGATGCTGGGAATTGAACTCAAGGCTTTGTGCATGCTAGGCAAGCACTCTACCAACTGAGCCACACCCCCAGGCCACTGGCTATGGAGGTTTTTAAGCAGGATGTTGATACTGTCTGTCAAATGTTGGGGACCCCGCCAGCAGCTATGAGAAAGGAGCAGGGAGGGGGGGGAGAAGCAGCAGTGTTGAGGGCCCCGACTTTGATCTATAGTACAGTGTAGGGTACAGAGGAGAGACTTGAGGCCCACATAGACAGCAGTGACGGGACTTGTCGCGTCTGTTGGGATATGGTGGCTGAGGGATATGGTGCTGGTGGTCAGGAGTCCCAGTTCAGGAAGCCAAGGTAGAAGAACAGACACGGAGTGAAAGGAACTCCATGTGGGTCCTTGCCTCAGACATTGCAGAGCCTGTGAAACGGTAGGAGAGGACAGTGTGCATGCAGACCAGTCTAGAATCATCTCCATGGGTGATAGCTAAAGCCCGGGGACAGGTCATGGCAAAACGGGATGCAATGATGTTGATCCAGAGTCCACGCTTGCTGAAGGTACGAGGGGTGAGCGGTGAGCGGATGAGCCGAAGAGAGAGGAGGGCTGGCAGCAACCGTGAGGGAGTTGACACTTAGCAGGACACACAGGGAAAAAAAAAAAAAAAGAGGAGTCTGTGTTCGTGAGGTGGTCATTGGCGACCATGGTCCCAGCAGTTTAGGACAGAAGCAGGACAAGGCTGTGAGTGTCTGAAGGCGGGGAAGACGGTGGACTGCTTCTCCAAGGCTGGAAAAGGAAGAGAGGCTTAATGTATTTTATTTAAAGGTGTGTGTGTGTGTGTGTGTGTGTGTGTGTTCGTGTGTTCGTGCGTGCACAGGAGGGAAGGTGCCCCTGAAATTACAGGCAGTTGTGAGTTGCCTTATGAGGGTGCTAGGAATCAAACTTGGGTCCTTTAGGAAGAGCATCAAGTGCTTTTTTCTTTTTCTTTTTTTTAAATTTTTTAGTTTCACTTTCGTTGGTGTTTTGCTTGCATTTATGTTCATGTGAGGGTGTCAGATCTTGGCGCTACAGTTGTGAACTGCCACGTGGTTGCTGGGAATTGAACTCAGGACCTCTGGAAGAGCAGTCAGTGCTCTTAACCTCTGAGCCATCTCTCCAGCCCCCCCCCTTTTTTTTTCCTTCAGTTTTTTTGAGACAGGATTTTTCTGTGTAACAGCCCTGGCTATCCTGGAACTTGCTTTGTAGACCAGGCTGGCCTCAAACTCACAGAGAGCCACCTGCCTCTGGGGCTAAAGGTGTGCACCTCAATACCTGACTGCAGCAAGTGCTCTTAACTTCTGAGTGACCCCTCTAGCCCTCAGCAAGAGCTTACAGAAGCAAAGGACCAGGCGAGGTGGTGTACATGTGTAATGCCAGCACTCAGGAGGCAGATGGAGCCCTGTGAGTTCCAGGTCAGCCTTTTCTACACATTCAGTTCCAGGACAGACAGGGCTACATAATGAGACCCTGTCTCAAAATAAAAGTAAGTAAGTGTGTGTGTGTGTGTGTGTGTGTGTGTTTCATTCACTTCAGGGGACTGAGGGTGTAGCTCAATGGGCAGAGTGCTTGCCCGGCATGCAGTGGCCCTGGTTCCTTGCCTAACTGAATAAACTGGGCATGGTGGTGTGTGCAAGTGATGCCAGCATTAGAGAAAGACAGCAGGCTGAAAAGTTCAAGGTCACCTTGAGCCTCGTGGTAAACCAGAGACAAGTCTGAGATACGCGAGATCCCGTCTCAAGAGGGAAATACATACATATTGGTGTGTGTGGGCTGTACGCACACACCTTTTCTACGCTATTGCTTTTTGTCCTAAACTTTGCTGTGACCACCTTGAGTCACACAGTTCTGGGTTGCTGACATTGACCTGTTTCAAAATCCCACTTGAGTGCTGCATAGCACAGGCCCCTTCTTCCTCTGCTCACTGCAGATTGTTTCCTGTTTCCTTCCTGGAAGGGCAGACGAGGCATGACTCTCTGGTGGGAGAAACTTTGGGGTGGAAGCAGGAGGAAATGCTGGCAGATGCTGCTGGCTCACAGCTGGTCTGCTGTGGTCGCGGAGGAGGGCAGAGCCAGGGTACCTTTGAGGAGTGTGAATACAGCCATCTGGTTTTACTGAGGATGCTCCAAGGCTGGTGTTCACCCTGAGCTCTGCCAACCAGGCTGCTGTGGTAGGGATGCCAGGAGCTCAGGCTGGGTACTCTGGTTCTTCTTTGTTTTGTGTGAATGTGTTCATGTGTATGGAGCTGCATATGTGTATACAGGCATGCATGTGTGCGTGTGTGTATGTATGTGTATGCGCGACTGGTCAGAAGTCAAAGGTCAACCTCAGATGTTGTTCCTTAGGCACTATCTACCCTGTTTTCTTTATTTCCCTTATAATTGTCTGTAGCTGGAAGTTTTTCTGTGTCTCACCTGGTCCGCAGCCGCTCAGACCCAAGTAAACACACAGAGGCTTCTATTAATTAAAACTGTTCTGCCATTGGCTTAGGCTTACTACTGACTAGCTCTTACCCTGAAACTCAGCCCATTTCTGTTCATCTGTATGTCACCACATGTTCTGTGGCTTTACCTGTGTGCCATTACATGCTGCTCCCTGGATGGCTGGCATCTCCTGACTCAGCCTTCTTCTTCCCAGAATTTTCCTTGTCTGCTTATCCCACCTATACTTCCTGCCTGGTTACTGGCCAATCAGCATTTTATTAAACCAGTGTACAAAAGCATTATTCCACAGTAATTGTTCGTGTGTGTGTGTGTGTGTGTGTGTGTGTGTGTGTGTGTGTGTACGCACGCACGCATGCACACCCCTGCATGAGTTTCTGTGCACCACATGCATGCAGGTGCCCACAGGGGCCAGAAGAGGGCGTCAGGTCCTCTGCAACTGTAGTTACAGGTGGTTGTGAGCCTCCTGACGTGGATGCTGGGAACTGAACCTGGGTCCTCTACAAGAATAGTGAGTGCCCTTTACTGCTCAGCCATCTCTTCAGTCCCCTTCCTTGTTTTTTGAGACAGGGTCTCTCACTGGCTTGGCTATTAAGCTAGGCTGGCTGGCTAATGAGCCCTGGGGACTCTCCTGTCTCCACCTTCCCAGCACTGGGATTGCAGTGAACTGAACCCCATCACACCCAGCCTTGTATGTGGGTGCTGAGGCTTGAGCTCAGGTCCTCATGTAAGCGAGTACTGTGTCAGCCGAACCATCTCTCCAACCCTGTTTTCTGTTGTTATCATTGTTTTTTGTTTTGTTTTTGTTTTTTAAGACAAGGTTTCTCTGTGTAATAGTCCTGGCTGTCCTAGAACTCGACATATAGACCAGGCTGGCCTCAAACTCACAGAGATCCACCTGCCTCTGCCTCCCAAGTGCTGGGACTAAGGTGTGTGACGCCACTGCCCGCTCATTGTTGTTTGTTTTTTGTTGTTGTTGTTTTGTTTTTGAGACAGGGTTTCTCTCTGTAGCTTTTGTGCCTTTCCTGGGACTCACTTGGTAGCCCAGGCTGGCCTCCAACTCACAGAGATCCGCCTGGTTCTGCCTCCCGAGTGCTGGGATTAAAGGTGTGCGCCACCACTGCCCAGCCTTGTTTTTTTTGAGACAAGGTCATGTCGTGTAGACCAGCCTGCCCTGGGACTCACCATGTAACACAGGCTGACCTTTAACATGTGGCAGTTCTCCCACTTGAACTCTGCAAGTGTTGGGGTTACAGGCATGAATTATCAACTCTGACATGCCCTCTTGCTTGGTGTTGTCTCTCAGGCTCCTGTTGTGCCCCACTCCCGCCCCTCTGGGGTCACATCTGGGCCTGTGGGAGGCTGGGAACTGTGCTAAAAAGCCTCCTGCCTTCCAGTTACCTGGTGATGCCCTTCATGCAGACGGATCTGCAGAAGATCATGGGGATGGAATTCAGCGAGGATAAGGTCCAGTACTTGGTGTACCAGATGCTCAAAGGTCTAAAGGTAAGTGTGGCCTGCATGGTGGCCAAGAGCTGCTAAGTGTTGAGACCTGGCTCACTGTGGTGGGGCAGAGGAGGGTTTGGTGCCGGCATGGAAGCTGGGACCTCTGACTCACCATTCTCTCTCTCTCTTCCTGTCAGTACATCCACTCAGCTGGTGTCGTCCACAGGGTGAGTGAGCTTCCTCTGCCATGGTTCTCTGGGACCCTGGAGCCCTTCTGCAGGGTGTCAGGGAGGAACTGGGTGCTCTGGTGGCCAACAGATTGGGAGCAGTAGAGGGACAGTTCTCAGGAACCTGGGCTGTGACTGTGTCAGCCTTGAGAAGGGGAACATGATAGAGTGCCTGTGCTGAGGAGTAGGGAGAGACACTTCGGGAAGCTGCCACCCACTGAGTCCTGTGCAGACACTTCAGCCTTAAGGACAGGAACATGGTGGAAAAGGATGTAGAGTCCAATGTCTTTTTTTTTTGTTTTGTTTTTTGTTTTGTTTTTGTTTTTGTTTTTCGAGACAGGGTTTCTCTCTGTAGCTTTGGAGCCTGTCCTGGACTAGCTCTGTAGCCCAGGCTGGCCTCGAACTCACAGAGATCCGCCTGCCTCTGCCTCCCGAGTGCTGGGATTACAGGCGTGTGCCACCACTGCCTGGCTATTTTTTTTTGTTTGTTTTTGTTTTTGTTTCTTTTTGAGACAGGGTTTCTCCGTGTAGCTTTGTGCCTTTCCTGGAACTCACTTGGTAGCCCAGGCTGGCCTCGAACCCACAGAGATCCACTTGGCTCTACCTCCCAAGTGCTGGGATTAAAGGCGTGCGCCACCACAGCCCGGCTCTAATGTCATTTTATACATGAGGAAGCAGCTTGGAGGGGGAGTGAAGGGACCAGCTGCTGTTGCAGTGTGTCATGAGCGTGTGTGTGTCCGTGTGTGTGTGTGTGTGTGTGTCCGTGTGTGTGTGTGTGTGTGTGTGTGTGTGTGTGTGTGTGTGTGTGAGACAGATCCAGGACCACCTGCTGGCTCTGCATCAGCCTGGTGCTCCGTCTGTCTTTCCTCCCAGGACCTGAAGCCAGGCAATTTGGCAGTGAATGAAGACTGTGAGCTGAAGGTGAGTGGGTCCCAGAAGACCCACCAGAGGGGTGAGGTGGGTTTTGTCCCCTGGAGCCCCTCTCCTCAGCCAGCCTGTTCTCCCCCTGTCCCTTGAGCCATAGATCCTAGACTTTGGGCTGGCGCGGCATGCAGACGCCGAGATGACCGGCTATGTGGTGACCCGCTGGTACAGGGCGCCTGAGGTGATTCTCAGTTGGATGCATTACAACCAGACAGGTCAGTGGGCGGTTGCCCAGGGTGGCCCTGGTGACCTGCTTTGCGATCATCAGGTGTCCACACCCCCTCCTTCCTTGCAGTGGACATCTGGTCTGTTGGCTGTATCATGGCAGAAATGCTGACCGGAAAGACTCTATTCAAGGGGAAGGACTGTATCCTTTGCCGGAGTAGGTGACATCCATCTGAGGACCTGTACCTTCAGCAATGATATTTAAATGTGTCTCAGTGTGGCAGCAAGACAGGCCCCCCTCAAGAATTATTTATTTTATTTTCAGACAGGCTCTCACTATGTAGCTCTGGCTGGCCTAGAACTTGCTATGTAGTTCAAGCTGGCCTCTGTAGTGCTGGGATTAAAGGTGTGCACCACTACATCTGACTTATATTTTAGTTTGAAACAG
Organism: Onychomys torridus; assembly: GCF_903995425.1. Taxonomy (NCBI): domain Eukaryota; kingdom Metazoa; phylum Chordata; class Mammalia; order Rodentia; family Cricetidae; genus Onychomys; species Onychomys torridus. The sequence goes on along the minus strand of NC_050460.1, from coordinate 63,321,568 downwards.
GGTCTCCTGTGTCTCAGGGCCTCAAGATCATTATGTAGCCAAAGATAACCGTGATCCTTCCTGCCCTCCCAAGTGCTAGGGTCACAAACGTGGGTCACCGTGCTGGGGGTGGAACCCAGGGTTTCATGCATGCTAGACAAGCAGTCTTCTAAGGCCCAACCCCTAGAATGTTGGTTTTTTTTTTTAATTTAATTTTTTTTTTTTTTTTTTGGAGCTGAGGCTCGAACCCAGGGCCTTGTGCTTGCTAGGCAAGCACTCTACCACTGAGCTAAATTCCCAACCCTAGAATGGCTTTAAAGATTTAATGTTATGTGTGTGTGTGTGTCTGTATGAGTGTATGCTGCATGTGTGCAGGTACCCTGAGAGGCCAGAAGAGGGCGTCAGATCCCCTGGAGCTGGAGTTACAGGTTGGTTGTAAGGCACTTAACATGGGTTCTGGGAACTGAACTTGGGTCCTCTGGAAAAGCAGGAAGCACTCTCCAGCTCCCTAGAATGGTTTGAAAATGCAGATAATCAAATTACAAAAATGACTTCTTTCTGCCCCCCACCTCTGTTAGGAAATCCCTCATAAGTAGATGGGGAGCCCTCATGGGCCTGGCAGGTGAAGAGACAAGGGGCTGCCCACCCAGCTCGAAATGAAGAGGGAACAGGGCAGGGTGATTTGGTGGGGTGAGTCTCAGAAAGGCACACCCTGGGCAGCCTTCTGACCTGGGCTGTCGGGAAGCCCTCCAGAAACCTGCTCCAACTGTCCCAAGACCTGGCCATGGTTAGATGGGGCCGGAGCCAGGAGTATGTGCCAAGCTGGCTAGAGCAAGGCTGGGGTGGGAAGGGCAGGCTCAGAGCACCACAGAGAGCAAGGCTGTGGCCTTAACTGCTGCCAAGACCTGGACCAGCTGACCCAGATCCTGAAAGTGACCGGGGTGCCAGGCGCTGAGTTTGTGCAGAAGCTGAAAGACAAAGCGGTGAGTGGCCCCTTCCCGTGTGGTCGTTCTGCCCTGGCAGACCCTCTTGTCCTCATCCTGACAGGCCTTCAGCCGTTCTTTCTCTCCTCAGGCCCGAGCCTGAAGAACTCTATGCTTCTCTGTCTTCCAGGCCAAATCCTACATCCAGTCCCTGCCCCAGAGCCCCAAGAAGGATTTCACCCAGCTCTTCCCACGTGCTAGCCCCGAGGGTGAGTCCTGGCCCCGTCCCCAGAGTGCTTGCTACCCATCCCGGCAGCGGTCTGTCCCAGGCCAGGCATGATGCTCACGGTCATGCCCCCTGCAGCCACGGACCTGCTGGACAAGATGCTGGAGCTGGATGTGGACAAGCGTCTTACAGCCGCTCAGGCACTGGCTCACCCCTTTTTCGAACCCTTCCGGGACCCTGAGGAGGAGACAGAGGCTCAGCAGCCATTTGATGATGCCTTAGAACACGAGAAACTCACTGTCGATGAATGGAAACGTAAGAGATGTCTCTGCCTTCCCTCCTTTTCGGCCTGAGGTGGTACACCTCCGTCTCCAGTAGCGGTTTCTCCTTGAGCGGGTTCGGGCTCCACTGTCTGAAGGGTGGGCTCTCTCTGCCCCCTTCTCCCTCCCCCTCCACACACACACCCCTAAAACCCTCACTTCCCACAGAACACATCTACAAAGAGGTCTTGAACTTCAGTCCCATTGCCCGGAAGGACTCTCGGCGACGCAGTGGCATGAAGTTGCAGTAACTGTCCCGCAGTGGAGCATGACAGTGTGACGACTGTGACAGGGCCACACTCTGTGCCTCAGGACCAATAGTTTCTGTCACAACTTAGGTCTCAGGGTTCCTGGGAATGTAGCCTCCTGAGCAGACGGAAGTATCTCCCAATGGCCTATCAGGCCCTGAGGAAGCAGAACTCCAACCTGCTGGTTGAGGGGTTGGGGGTTGGGAGGTGGGGGGGGGGTGGGAGGTTGGGGGGTTGGGGGGTCAGGAGGTTGGGGGGTCGGGAGGTTGGGGGGTGGAGGGTCAGGGGAGGGGGAGCTGTGATGGGAACAGGCTGTATTAAAACTCATGTGGGCAAAAGCCTGATGTGGGGTCCTTTCCTTCCTGGAGGGGTGGGACTGAGGATGTGTGAGCCTGCAGAGGGCCGTAACAGTGATGGGCAGGGTCTGCTGCTGGGGCAGGCGCAGCCCAGAAATCAGACTGGGCTCACAGCAACAGAGATGTCCTCCCCTGCATCTCCGGAGGTCAGGAGCATAAGACCAGGGAGGGCCATGTTCCCTCAGAGGCCGCAGAAAAGAATCCTTCCTTCCTTCCTTTTAGCTCTGCTGGCTAAAGTGCCAAAGTGTCATCTTCAGTATTTCTTACACACACACACACACAAACACACACACACACACACACACACACAATTTAAAGAGTGGTCACATATAGTACAGGAAGGACTCAAGTCCTCCCCTCCCCCTTTTGGATTACAGGGTCTCACTCTGTAGACCAGGCTGGCCTGGAACTCAGAGACCTGCCTGCCTCTGCCTCCAAAGTGCTGGGATTAAAGGCATGCGCCGCCGCCGCCGCCGCCGCCGCCGCCGCCGCCGCCGCCACCACCACCACCTCACTGTTGTCTTTTATTTTGTCTTTTGGGGGGCCCACCACTCAGCTCCCAGATAAATCACACATGGAGGCTTATTATTACTTATAAATGCCCGGCCTTAGCTTGGCTTAGTTTCTAGCCAGCTTTTCTTTGCTTTAGATTATCCCATCTACCTTTGCCTCTGGGCTTTTCCTTTTCTGTTCCTGTATACCTTCTTTGTTTCTTACTTTATGGCTTGCTGTGTAGCTAAATGACTGACCTCTGGAGTCCTCCTCCTCCTTTTTCTTCCCAGATTTCTTCCTTTATTTCTTCTCTCTGCCTGCCAGCCCCGCCTATCCTTTCTCCTGCCTTGCCATTGGCCATTCAGTTCTTTATTACACCATCAGGTGTTTTAGACAGGCACAGTCACACAGCTTCACAGAGTTAAACAAATGCCACATACACAAAAGTAACACACCTGAAAATCATATTCTACTACATCTCACCTTCTAGCTTGGGCTAGGCTTGAACACACAGCATTCTTCCTACCTCAACTTCCCAAGTGCTGGGATTGGCGGTCCATCCTGGGCAGTTCTTAGCTTGTGGTGCGTCTCTCCGGCCTCTACACACGGCCTTCCACAGGTGATGTCACTTCCTGTGTACATAACTCTTCTCTCAGCTTTTTCTCAGGGTGCCAGGCATGGCCCACACCTGCAATCCCAGCACTTGGGAAGCTAAAGATCTCAAGTTTTAGGTCAGATCAGCCTGGGCTACATAGTGAGACCCTGTCTCAAAACAACAAGTGGGTGGGTCTAAACAACAGAAGGGCGGCGTTTGGAGTCAGGCCCGTCTAGCGAGATGCCATCTTACTTACATCAGCAAAAGCTCTCCAAATAAAGTCTCATTCTGAGACTCCAGGGGGATGTGAATGGGGGCATAGTTAACTTGCTACAGATGAATGCAAAGGAGGCCACTCACTCTTGGGCCCTCTGCTCTGCCCTCTGCTCTGTTAGGGAGCCAAGTGTGGGAGGCCATTGAGCCAGGAGTTGCAGGTGGCTGACTATTGCTGGCAGTGAATTTTGGGTGCCTGATAAGCAGTGGAGACATGAGACAACATGACTGACAAGTTAGTGCTGCAGCAGAAGACGCGGGCTTTTCTCAGCTAAGATGGCAAACCTCTGTTCTTCCCACATTGCTCTGCGCTGGGAACAGGCATCTCAGAGCCGGATGGCCAGTGATGGCTCAATCTCCGCTCTGCTTTGGTAGAACAAAGTTGTCTATGCAGGACAGTGAGCAGCCTGGTCTGGGCTCCTGCTTTGGATTTCTGACACTTGGTAACATATGCACCAAAGGAACTTGTCAAAATACTGGTGTCCAGGGTTGGGGATTTAGCTCAGTAGTAGAACGCTTGCCTAGCAAGCGCAAGGCCCTGAGTTCAGTCCTCAGCTCCAAGGGGGAAAATAAATATATATATACACACATACATACATACTGGTTTCCAGGTCTGAACATGTCAACAACCTCCAACCCTGACCCCAGAATGACTAAGTTGTATCAGCCCAAGCTGGAACCCCACTTCTGTCTACATCCCTTCTTCCCTGGGTGGCCTGCCACAGAACATTAGTCCTAGGATCCACCATGAGGCTGATCCTATATGTATTAGCAGGTTAAAGGCTCTGACAAGTCCTGCAGAAAAGAACCCTCTTCTGTATTGTTTATTCCAGAGCTTTCCAGCATGGTGGCTTCACTCTCCCAGTGGCTCAGATGGAGTGTTTGGGGCAGTGAAGGTCTTCTGGTGACAGGCATTGTGTTAGAATCTGTGCCCTTTAGAATGGCTGAGTTGCCTTTAGCCTATCGGTTATGGGTGTGTCGAACACACAGATTGCAAGCCCAGCACCACTTAGAGATCTTTGGCAACAGTTAACTCTGCAGCTCTCACACGACTGAGCCTGTATGATAATGAGTATTCAGAGATGGGTAATTCCTGGGGGGTGCTCACCAACCTAAGACAGAACACCTGTGTGGCCTGGACAGGTGCCTCCATGACGGGTAAGGTGACCTACTGATGTCCCACGTAACCTAAGTCAGAAGCTCATTATTTAGTAAAGTGGGGGAAACCTGTAGGGCCCTGGCCCCCGTTTTGGGTAACTGTTGCCTTGCTTGCTGACCTTGACCTTGATATCCTCCCTATGCTAATTCCCTTCAGGGTTCCACCCTCCTGAATGCTTAAGGGAAGCTCCCTGTCTGTATCCTGCGTATTGGGCATTAACAGCTTAGGTGCAAGATTGTAAAACACTGGAAGCGAACTTCTGCCCTCTGGGGTTCTCCCATTGTGCTGTAAGCCTGTATTTAAGACCTCCTCCCTCCTTCAATAAATGGCATTCAAAAAAAAGGAAAGAAAGAAATTGAAGACAGCAATGTTCTAAAACAGGAAGTGGTGATGGTGTCATGGGCCTATGAGGATGTTGGACTAAAGTCTATCAAATTGTGCAAACAGGAAAATTGTATACTATGTGAATTATCTGTCAATAAAGATCTCATAAAAAAAAAAAAAAGAATCTGTGCCCTTTAAAAGTAAACTCCCAAGTGAGCGGTGGCCTCAAGTTACCCAGAATGTACTGCTGTTAGGCCACCGTGTGTAACCAATGTGCCATGCTCATGCAAGACTAGCTGGGGACCCGTTGAGGGTGGGGAGCAGTGTCCAAGGGTCCTCTATACTTTCCGTAAACCAAAAGCGCCCTGAAGATAAAGTCTATTTGAAAACAAGAACTCTGAGGCCTCAGAGAGCTGGCATTAGATGTCACAGCAGGTGCTGCTGGAGGTGGGATTGGGACCCAGGGGCACTTGACGTCAGGCTTCAGCTGAAGCTGGATGGCAGGGCTGCCCCCGTCCTCTCCAGCTCTGGCTCGTCAAGGCCGTAACTGCTGGTTATGTCTGTACTCCGTCCCCTTCCCATTTGAGCAGCTCTGTTGTTGGGAGGAGGCCTTGCTAGGACAGACTGGTGCGGCAGCCCTGCCACCACCCTGACCTTATACTGGTCAGGGTTCCTCTTTTTTTTTTTTTTTTTTTTTTTTCTGATGCAGGGTTTCTCTGTGTAGCCCTGGCTGTCCTTGAGCTCCCAGGGATCCCCCCTGCCTCTGCCTCCTGATTGCTGGGATTAAAGGCATGTACCACCACACCTGTTTGTTTGTTTTTCAGAGTTCCTCATTTTAAATCCTGCCTCTGAGCCTCCATCTTGGTCCTGAGGAAGAGGCTCAGTCTTCTCACCTGGGCACTCACAGCTCGGTCATTTTCTCAGATTTTACCAATGTCCCTGTGTTCCATAGTCCTTCTGCAAGGGCAGCCTGCTGTAAAAGGCTTCCTGTGTACACTATCAGCTTAGAGGTGCTAACAAGTCCTGAAGAAAAAAGTATTAATTTATTTTGAGACAAGGTTTCACTATGCAGCGAGCGTTGGCTGTCCTGGAGCTCTCTCTGTAGACCAGGCTGGCCTTGAACTCACAGAGATCCTCCGGCCTCTGCCTCCAGAGTGCTGGGATTAAAGGCATGCACCACACACCCTGCAAGAGCTCCATTTTACATTTAACCCAGACCTTCCTAAACATACTTACCCACAGGAGCCCATTTCCTCCTGACTGTCACACAGCCCTCTGCCCAGGGCAGGGGACCCACACTGTTCCCCCAGCAGATAATGTATGTGCCTTGGTCTCCTCTTCCCTGCAACTGGGAGCCCCTGCTGGGAGCAAATACCCATGTGTGAGTGAATGAAGGCATTATGGATGTCCCCAACTCTCAAAGAGTGTGTTTCTGTTCAGCCAGTCCTGTGGTAATGAGGACTACAGAGAGACAGGAGAGGGTTTTTTTTTGGGGGGGGGGGCGGCACCAAGCTGCACCCCGGAGAAAACTCCCCACCCCCAAACAGCAGCTCCTCAAAACAAAACAGAACAAAAAACCCCAACCCCAGCATCTCAAACCAAGGCTGTTTCTCCAGGGAAACAGGGAGGTGATTAACAGAGGACTCTGTGGCCTTGGGCATCATCCACTGGGGGCCTGTTGGCTGGCTGGAGGGAGTGAAGTGAATGAATGTTGGCAGGCCCTGTGACCCTGACCTTGGTGGGTGAGCTGAGCTTTGTCCTGGGTGGAGGGTGACTCAGAAGTCCAGCAAGCCTCACTCAGAGACAGCCTCCCTCTCATGCCACTGGAAGGTGTCCTTGCACAGTGTCACAGCTCCTCTGCCCAGATGGACCTCAGGGCCGGAGCTGTCCCGGGTCAGG